>NC_060130.1:172944977-173302477 GCF_021461395.2 Schistocerca americana
ATTATATGATAGCGGAACAAAGGATCCTTCTTTCTATGTATTCACAATACCTTACATTTGTCTATGTTAAGTGTCAGTTGCCACTCCCTGCACCAAGTGCCTATCCGCTGCAGATCTTCCTGCATTTCTCTGCAATTTTCTAATGCTGCAACTTCTCTGTATACTACAGCATCATCCGCGAAAAGTCGCATGGAACTTTAGACACAATCTACTACAACCAGTTGTCCCCTGAAAATGAATAATAGAACAAGGGTTCTTAGCGGGAGATGGAGAAAACCCACGAATCGTTTCGTGAAGCAAATGGATAACATTATTGACTGTGTGCAGTGTGTTACACTTACTGCTTACACTCGCTCAATGGAACAAAGTTGTGCCGTCGAGTAGTGGCTTATTTATGATCAAACTAAGCAGAGATTGCTTTATATACCGCATAGGTCGCTCGATCCGCTCAGGTTTGTCACACACATCGGTTTCTGTCGCCGAAACCGGTTTCAGAGGAGCTTAGATTTTGCGGCGAGGGCAGGTAGTCTCGCCGCAGAACGCACAGTAGCGACACACGTGGTGCTGCCTTGTTTTTTAACGAATCTAATACTGCTAACAACGGTGGTACCAGTTAAGCAGCTCTCCGCCAGTCAGTTTTTCCTCCTACTTAAACGTTACACCGAAACATCCTTGTACCCAAGTCCTTTGTTTTTCCATTGACGAGTCCTACAGGCTCGTAATTGTACTCAACGGAAATAGTAAATCAGTAGAGTTTATTTTCATTTGGAGGTTTTATCGGTATGGTTGGTAGTATGTATTCAGATTTCCAGCCGAGGCGACGTTTCGGTTTTTGCGGATAGTCTCTTTCTCACCAACGAAAGCCGGCAGCGGTGGCCGAGCGGTTCTAGGCGCTTCAGTCCGGGACCGAGCGACTGCTACGGTCGCAGGTTCGAATCCTGCCTCGGGCATGGATGTGTGTGATGCCCTTAGGTTAGTTAGGTTTAAGTAGTTCTAAGTTCTAGGGGACTGATGATCTTAGATATTAAGTCCCATAGTGCTCAGAGCCATTAGAACCAACGAAAAGGGAAAGAGCTCAGTTTTTATAGTCTTAAATAAGATCTCGCTACTTGAGACTCCGACAATAGGATGTACTCAACATTTAGCACCAGTGTGGCGTGTTTTATGTGGAACTGAATAAATTAGTTGTCGTTGAGCACTACGTAGAGTATGATGATGTAGCGAGATCAGTATTGTGATAAGATTAGAAGGACTGTCGGATTGTTTTATGACAATGCCGTCGTCTACAGGAAACTGCCACGCGGTCTCGGGCGCCTTGCCACGGTTCGCGCGGCTCCTCCCGTCGGAGGTTCGAGTCCTGCCTCGGGCAGGGGTGTGTGTTAGTTCCAATTAGATTAAGTAGTGTGTAAGCCTAGGGACCGGTGACCTCAGCAGTTTGGTCCCACAGGAATTTACCACCACAAAATCTACAGGAAAGTGTAACGTCCTTGGGTGATCGTAAGGAAATGTTGAAGGGCTTAACATTTCTGCTTGGTATAACAAATCTGTAAATGTGTATCAATGCAAGATAATGGCTATAACAAAGTAAAACAGCCCGACTGCATCCGGTGCAAGACTGGAGTGGGAACACCTTGAGGGCGTCACATAGCTTAAATTTTTAGGCGTAATACTGGTAAGCGATAAGAAATGGGCGATCACCTAGTATCGGTATTAGGGAAGGTGGTGAAGAGGAGACACACAGTTTTGCAAGAGTTCTGGAAAAATACTCTGCATCTGAATAGAAAATCGCGCACGCAGGCATGGCCAAAATTTTGGGAAACATTCCTCAAACGTAGAGGAAAAAAAAAGTTGTATGGACTTGGGATCTGAGAACTCTTGAATTCTGTGTTAAAGCTCATGTTCTACTTCTCTTCATAACACTAATCATTGGAAACTTACAGAAATATAAAGTACCAGCATTACATGAAATGTTCGACATGCCCTCTTGGTCACATTATAAAACACTTTCCCGAATAAAATATTCAAAATATGCTCTGTCAGCAAGGATACATGTATCGACCCGCCGTTGAATCCTTTCCCTGGAGAACAGTGTACTGTTCCACAGCCTTCCACAATACGAACACGAAGACCTTGTACAACTTTATCGGGGTTTCGTACCCAAATGCTTTCAGGTGATCCGCAAATGAGTCTGGTGAGTTTAGGTTCGGAGACGGTGGAGACCAAGGAATTGTCCACCTCTGCGTATCCACCCGTCACGGAACCTGTTGTTTAGAAACCTACGAACATGCAGTGAAATAACGAGCAGTACCGTCATGCATGATATACATGTTTTAACAGAACAGGTATTCTCTAAGAAACCATGGTAAGTCACTCCGTTGAGCCTGGGCGAAAGAACATAAGGCCTAACAGTCACTAACAATGAAGGACCAAATACTGACAGAAAATCTTTGTTGATGACGTGATTCTCCAGGGATACATCAGCGCATTAGGGATTCAATGCGACGGCAAATTGACGCATGTATCCTTGCTAATAGAGGGCATTTTGAACATTTCGAGTAGGAAAGTGTCTTATATTGTAACAAAGAGTGTATGTTGAGCATTTCATGTATGAAATCGTTTCATCTAATGCTGGTACGTTCTTTTTCTGCGTGTTTACCGTGATTAATGCGATTATAAAGAGAGATGGAAAGTGAGCAGTGACATGGAAATTGTGTTCCGGATCCATGTCCACGTACACATACAAATGAAATGACACAATTTCAGACACTTTTGATTTTATGTACATGGAGTGAAGTGGCGAATGAAAATTTGTATCGAGGCCAGGAATCGAACCCAGATCCCCTGGTTACTACATCTACATCCATACTCCGCAAGCCACCTGACGGTGTGTGGCGGAGGGTACCTTGAGTACCTCTATCGGTTCTCCCTTCTATTCCAGTCTCGTATTGTTCGTGGAAAGAAAGATTGTCGGTATGCCTCTGTGTGGGATCTAATCTTTCTGATTTTATCCTCATGGTCTATTCGCGAGATATACGTAGGGGGGAGCAATATACTGCTTGACTCTTCGGTGAAGGTATGTTCGCGAAACTTTAACAAAAGCCCGTACCGAGCCACTGAGCGTCTCTCCTGCAGAGTCTTCCACTGGAGTTTATCTATCATCTCCGTAACGCTATCGCGATTACTAAATGATCCTGTAACGAAGCGCGCTGCTCTCCGTTGGATCTTCTCTCTCTCTTCTATCAACCCTATCTGGTACGGATCCCACACTGGTGAGCAGTATTGAAGCAGTGGGCGAACAAGCGTACTGTAACCTACTTCCTTTGTTGTCGGATAGCATTTTCTTGGGATTCTTCCAAAGAATCTGTCTGGCATCTGCTTTACTGACAATTAATTTTATATGGTCATTCCATTTTAAATCACTCCTAATGCGTACTCCCAGATAATTTATGGAATTAACTGCTTCCAGTTGCTGACCTGCTATATTGTAGCTAAATGATAAGGGAGCTTTCTTTCTATGTATTCGCAGCACATTACACTTGTCTACATTGAGATTCAATTGCCATTCCCTGCACCATACGTCAATTCGCTGCAGATCCTCCTGCATTTCAGTACAATTTTCCATTGTTACAACCTCTCGATATTTTACAGCATCATCCGCAAAAAGCGTCAGTGAACTTCCGATGTCATCCACCAGGTCATTTATATATATTGTGAATAGCAACGGTCCTACGACACTCGCCTGCGCCACACCTGAAATCACTCTTACTTCGGAACACTTCTCTCCATTGAGAATGACATGCTGCGTCCTGTTATCTAGGAACTCTTCAATCCAATCACACAATTGGTCTGATAGTCCATATGCTCTTACTTTGGTCATTAAACGACTGTGGGGAACTGTATCGAACACCCTGCGGAAGTCAAGAAACACGGCATCTACCTGGGAACCCGTGTGTATGGCCCTCTGAGTCTTGTGGACGAATAGCGCGAGCTGAGTTTCACACGACCGTCTTTTTCGAAACCTATGCTGATTCCTACAGAGTAGATTTCTAGTCTCCAGAAAAGTCATTGTACTCGAACATAATACGTGTTCCAAAATTCTACAACTAATCGACGTTAGATATATAGGTCTATAGTTCTGCACATCTGTTCGACGTCCCTTCTTGAAAACGGGGATGCGTGCGTTAGCCACTAATCCATCTAGGCACAGTGGCTGACACAACTGCACAGGTTAACCTGGCATGCCTCACTCCTCGAGCCAAATTCTCCCCGCCGCCCCAGTCTACTTTAAATCCGCCCCTCACACGAACAGAACTGCCGAGCCTCTCTATGTGGGACCGATGACCGTAGCAGTCTGGTCCCTTTAATCCCCCAAACAAACCAACCAAGCTCTCCATGTTCTGAAATAGTAGCTCACCATCCAGGGTAATCCGTGCAGTTGTGTGAGCTGCTGTGTCAAGCTGGCTTAGTGGCTAACGCACCTGCCTACTAAGCAGGAAACCCGGATTCGACTCCTGGTCTGGGTACAAATCTTCACCCACTGCTTCAGTACATATACATGTAACACAAAATGGTTCAAATGTCTCTGAGCACTATGGGACTTAACTTCTGAGGTCATCGGTCCATTAGAACTTAGAACTACTTAAACCTAGTTAACCTAAGGACATCACATACATCCATGCCCGAGGCAGGATTCGAATCTGCGACCGTAGCGGTCGCGCGGTTCCATACTGTAGCACCTAGAACCGCTCGGCCATCCCGGCCGGACGTGTAACACATTTTTTTCCTCTAGTAATGGAGTTTTGCTATTTTGGGAGCAAAAAACTGATGATGGTCGAAGTAGAGAGGATATAAAATGTAGACTGGCAATGACAAGGTAAGCGTTTCTGAAGAAGAGAAATATGTTAACATCGAGTATAGATTTAAATGTCAGGAAGTAGTTTCTGAAAGTATTTGTATGGAGTGTAGCCATGTATGGAAGTGGAACAAGGACGATAAATAGTCTGGGCAAGAAGAGAATAGAAGCTTTCGAAATGTGGTACTACAGAAGAATGCTGAAGATTAGATGGGTAGATCACATAACTAATGAGGAGGTATTGAATAGAATTGGGCAGAAGAAATTTGTGGCCCAACTTGACTAGAAGAAGGGATCACCAATTTAGTATTTGAGGGCAGCGTGGAGGGTAAAAATCACAGAGGGGGAGCAAGAAATGAATAGACTAAACAGATTCAGAAGGACGTAGGTTGCAGTAGGTGCTGGGAGATGAAGAAGCTTGCACAGGTTAGAGTAGCATGGAGAGCTGCATCAAACCAGTCTCAGCACTGAAGACGACGACGACGACGACGACGACGACGACGACGACGACGACAACAGCAGCAGTTACGTTCAATGTGTCCTGAACGTTCGGCTATTCCTTTTGTTTCACTCTGTATGACGTCTGTGTTTGAAGTCCTTATCAACCAGGTGCGTCAGAGGACATGGAACAAAGTGAGAGACGTTGCTGATAATTTTAATAGTGCGGTATAGCGCATGAAAATGTGTAACAAAACGCTCGAGGAACTTAAATGGGAATCCTTGGAAGAATAGAGACCATGAGAATAGGATAAGAGAGTAAGGCACGTACAAAGGCCTTCTCCCTTGCTCAGTACGCAAATGGAACAGGACAGAAAATCGATAATACTGGCATGAAGTATACCCTGCCATGTACACAGTGGCTTGCGGAATATACACAGGATGCAGATGAAGGTACTGGTTACAAGCTACAGGGACAACGTAATTAAAGAATCTATAGAATTGTGTCGAAAAACAAGCACGCTTAAGATTTTAAATTCATACGTGACCTGGGATCAGTCACTCGATTTGCTATGACTTCATTGGCCATCTTATTCGTCAGAGCCGGAAAATATCAAAGTAGTGTTTTTTTTTCTTGGAATAAAGGCACGACAAAAGAAAAGAAAAATGTCGTGAGGAACATAAGGCGTAGCAAAGCGCGAGGAGTCGGAATCGTTCATAACAGGAATGCAACTGCAACAATACCTCAGTTCATTTGCACTCCAGTATGGGAGCACACGCAAGTCCACTAGTAGCAGGGCAATGGCCAGAATACTGTAGGCGATAGAGTTTCGTGCTGTTTCACCATTATAACTGACTATTCATCTGGGTTTGTCATCCCACTAGCTGCAGCGTGACGCGCCTCTACGTATTGGACGCCTGCACTCGCAGGCGCCGAGTGACTAATTCGAGAAGGTGACTTGCGTTGGCGGCGTTCTAACGAAGCGTAATTGGCGGTGGGAGTAGCTGCCGCCACCGAAGGGGCAGATCTGTGCCAATGCAGCTTTTTATCTCCTATCCATTAGTATCTTGACGAGCGCTAATGGAATGAACTCTCCCACGTGTTTTATCAGTGCAGCTGGGTAAGAAAAGATAGACCACTGGCCTCAGACTAAGACTTGAACTCTGGGCAGACGATGACCTCATGTACTGTTCCCGGGTCACTTTTCTCATTGTCTTCTCAGCGAGGAGACAAAACCAGATGTGAATACTGAGCGGCGTGGCGGACTGTTAACACGCTGCACTCGTGTGTCACGATAAACGACTGTGCTGGGCCGAAATTCGGAATCGGATTCCTGCCTACCTGTTGCTCTACCAGAGTTCGTGTCATGTTGTTTGGAATACACAGAGAAAAGAGTGGCAAGCTGAAACGTGAGGTCGATCTGTGAGGCGTTCTCAGTTAATGTGGTTGGTACATACGGGATTATTATAATTACAGTGATGCTACTCACAGAGTTCCAGTGTGGATTGCAATTACCATATGATTCCAGGAGTTGGTAAACATGCTAATGCGTTAAAGCGGAACCGATTTACGCTGGAAAAATTACTTTCTAATTTTCTCCACCAGGTGCAAATCTCGCGCTTGCAGCATCTCGTCGTCGTCCCCGGTGCGCATATTGAAAATATTGTGTTAGCGTCGGTTAATAGCATCAACATTACACCTTTCTCACTTGTATAACCTTTCCTGAGCACGTCCCGTTCCTAATCCATCACATATGGAAACATTTCTATGCATCTGTTGAAGCTGAAGAGTACAATTAAATGCCATCAATTTCTTAAAAAAAAGATAAATTACGAGAGTGTGCTGAAGAGCAATGCTTCCGAATTTGTGGAAACGCTTAAGGCTTTTTAAATAAATATGCCCCTCTCCTTTCTCACCAATCTTGCAACCATTTACACCGCTATCGCCTCCACTATTCTCAACAATGGAAAACATCCAAACCCCTAATTTACCTCAAACTCCCACAAAGCACCTACAGATACCTCCACCTACCGCCTCATCTGCCTGACCTCAGCGTTTAGCAAGGTCTTCGAATACATCCTCTCTCGACACATCCATCAACACTTGAACCAATTCCACTTTCTTTCCGTTAACACGTGTAGCATTAGTCTGTTTCTCCTCTGATGACTAGCCCATGCTTCTCACCCATCTCCTATCCCACCAACTCAACTCCCGTAAATCCACTGTATTATACTCCCTCAACCTAGGAAAAGCCTACGACCGTGTATGGCATTCTGGTCTCCTTTTCAAACTCCAGACATGCACTTCCAATTAATTATGTTTGCCTTGTTGCATCATTCTTATCTAATCGCCCATCCTTTGTCGCTGTTAACAATACCAATTCCCGTACCTTCCATCCCACTGCTGGAGTGCCCCAAGGGTTTGTCCTCTCCTCTCCTTTATCTTCTGTACACCGCTCATATGCCCAAACCACCCCCACCCATCAATCTTCTTCAGTATGCTGATGACACCGCTTTCCTCTTCCTCTACTCTACACTCTAGAAATCCCAGCTATCCCTTCAAATTCACCTTAATCGGCTTACCTCCTTGTGTGACCAGTGGAGCCTCAAGATCGACCTCTCCGAAGCAAAGGCAATAATTATAGAACGAATCATCCGCACCTTCAGCCCCCATGACTTCCACCTTACCATATACAACTTTACTATTCAACTAACACACTAAAATATCTTGGACTAATCATCGACAGGCAATTAACGTGGAAACCCCACCCACTAACCGTCCAGCAGGAAGCCCGCAAGAGATTAAACCTACTAACAAGCCGAAATTAGGGCTTACATCTTTCCACTATTCTCCACACGCGCAAAATCCTATTCCGATCCTTCCTCTGCTATACAAATGTGGCATGGATCTACGCACCACCAAGTTCTAAAAGTTCCTCCAAATCTTCGAATGCTATGCGCTCAATCTCGCTTTCCGCATCCGTTTACCTTCCCCCACCTGGATGCTCTTTCATCTCATCGAATTCCCACCCCTCCTCACCTACATCGAACACCTACGCATCTCCTAGACTCTCCGCAAACTAGTTTCCAAAACTCCATTGTCTCCCTGCCGTTCACCAACCCCAGTATGCTGCTGCGCCTTCACAAACGCATCCCCCCGTCCCTACACCTCGACACACTATTTATCCCTCCTACAAACTTTAACTCTTCCCCACCTATACCCCTCAATGTCAGGGCTCCTCTCTAAACTACTCCTCATCCTCTGTTTTCACACCGACTGTATTTCCCACTATTCACCTCAGCTCCTACCTCTCATCTCCATAATTTTCCTATCTAATAACTCTAAAGAATAGACTCTTATCCAGCAATACTTGACACCCTAGTGCAGGTCCTTAAGCATTTACTTGAAAGTGCAGTGCTTCAATGCTTTTTATACGAGGAATTTCACCTTCCTGCAGTGTTTCTAAAATGGATACATTTCCTTTGTTTTTAACCGTCGTCTTCGGTTTTTAATTTAAAATAGGAAACAGCCTTAAATTTTGTTTGTATTTATTGTTGTAAACCTTAAGTCGCCTGGCTGAAGAGCGGAAAACTGTTGCGCTTAGAGCCCACCCGCGACCCATATGGGGTGGGGAGGATGAAATAACAACAAAGAAAAGAAAATTATGGATAGTACGAAACACACTTCAATAAGTGAACTCTGTACATTTGAGCATATTGCCATTGCACAACTTTGTCCTTGGTGAATTCTTGTCCTTGTGTGTGATTCTCTGTTTTTTGTATGGAACGAGAGCGGACACTGTCTGGCTGTAATATCCTGTTTGTACCCTTCTGAGCACAGGTTAGCTTATTCAGACTTTAAACAGGCAATTGTCCTCCCGACAGAAGATCGGGGCAAACGAGTCATTTGCTCTTTGGAGAAAAAATTGGGTAGGGGGGATTAGTGGACCTTTTCTGAGTCGTAAAGTTCGTGTCCGCATTCTAGAGCGAGGGTTTTGCAAATGTTCACTACCCAATGATCTGACGCAGCAATCGTGCAGGAAATATGTGAGCTTTTGAAAAGAGCTTAGGTGTCGAATTCGGTTTAGCCATCAGTTTCAGTGATCACTGGATTGCTATAAAATTTAGTGCTGAAAGTGATGTTCTCGCAGCTGCTACCTGCCAATAACATGATAGATTTCAACAAAACAGCAAAAGTAATCCTGGGAACACCTACAGTTTACACTCTGGGAAATCAGAGCACTGTCAGATACATTTCTGGCTGTTAAAACTGCAACGCAAGGGAGGACGGTAAATACAGAAATTTTACTAAACGTGCCTATGCGGTATAGCAGGTATAGTAGGAAGAATGTATGATTAAATTTTGCAAGTATACAGGGGAGAAATTTAGTACAGGGAGATGCCACCTCTGGCGGCAAAAAAGGACCTAACCCAGGTGGGCATGGAGCAGAACTGAGGTTGGTTAACAGATATGGGGTCTTCATTCCATGCCGATTGAACTCTTCGGCATAGTTTATTAATCGTAGTGGCTGACGATTGGTGGCGTGCCAGTCTCTCGGCAACTCGTGACCGACTGTGCTCAGTGGGTGAGAGATCTGGAGAATGTTCTGGCTGGACCAACATTTGAACACACATCTAGATAGATCAGGGCAGCAGGTGAAACGCATGGTCTTGCGTTATCTCGTTGAAAGATAACGTCACGCAGACCTCGAAGGCATGTCCATCGAAATGCCGTACGCAGAACTTAGTCGCCTGAAGAGACGATGTGGTGCTACTCCTACACCCGGTGATATCGTTGGAAACGCCTGTCATCTCGGCGACCATCGTTTCGGCAGCAGTCAGTGGCGCTCCAGGCATCGTCACACTGCTGAGCGAATACTTCTCTTGCTGGGAACAAGCCTATTTTATGACTAAATGTACGTGGCGTAGTTGGTTGTAAGCACAGCTCAGCAAACAATACACTATCTGATCAAAAGCATCCGGACACCCCTGTGTAAACTGACCTCTACATACCGCAAGAAGCGGCCTCTCTCGTATAAAAGGAGGTGGGGAGTATTGTGTTGTCAGAGGAGAAGTAACGGCAGAATGGTACTGTCGAGAGAGCTCAGTGACTTCGAACGTGCTCTAGTCATTGGATGTCACCTGAGTAACAAATTCATCACGGACATTATATCCCTCCTAAAGCTGCCACAATCGACTGCTGGTGATGTGGCTGAAGTGGAAACGCGAAGGAACAGCAGCTAACAGAGTCCAGGCATATCTTATGCTCTGAGGAACAGGGACCGTCGAGCACTGCGGAGTGTAGTCGTAAAAAATGACATGACGTCAGCGGTAGGAATCACTCGTCAGTTCCAAAGTGCTTACCGGTAGTCTAGCTAGCGCATCGGCTCTGCACAACGAGTTACAAAGAATGGATCACAGTGATAGAGCAGCATAGCATACATAGGCCAAATATTTCTTAGTCACTGCTAAGCTACACTTGAGGTGGAGGAAAGAGCGACACCATTGAACCGTGGATGACTTGAGACGTGTGATTTGGAGTGATGAAGCACGCTGTACGCTGTGGTAATCCGGCTGAAGGGTATGGGTTTGACGAATGGCTAGAGAACATTACGAGACGTGTGTAGAGCAACCAGTGAAGTACGGAGTAGGTGAAACTTTCTGGCAGATTAAAACTGTGTGCCGGACTGAGACTCTAACTCCTTTCTTTCAAGAGTTCCTCGCAGGTTCGCAGGAGAGCTTCTGTAAAGTTTGGAAGGTAGGAGACGAGGTACTGGCGGAAGTAAAGTTGTGAGCACGGGGCGTGAGTAGTGTTTGGGTAGCTTAGTTGGTAGAGCACTTGCCCGCGAAAGGCAAAAGTCCCGAGTTCAAGTCTCGGTCCGGCGCACAGTTTTAATCTGCCAGAAAGTTTCATATCAGCGCACACTCCTCTGCAATGTGAAAATCTCATTACGGAGTAGGTGGTGGTACGGTATGAGGCTGTTTCTGATGGTTAGGGTGTAACCTCCTTATTGCACTTAAGAAAACGCTAAATGGGGAAGGATATGAACGCGTTTTACCACATTATTTACTACATACTGTAAAGGAATGCTGTTTGTAACAGCATTGACAATGTAGTCTGTTGTAAAGCAGTATCCATGAGACAATGGTATGTGGACAATTACGTTCCTGAAACGGAGTAGCTGTCCCGACCTGAACTGCGCCCATCATTACTACTATCACTGGATTCGTTTCTTGAATGAGAATGGTCTGCCATTCCTTCAGGCATTCAAACAGCTCACTGAAATTATCTTCAGCATAGCTGAAGCAGTCATACAGTCGAAGGGCTGACTAAGCCCACGTCAATGTCCAGTAATGTGTATCGAGATATTTTTGATCAGATAGTGAATGTCTACCTCTCGGGCGCTAGTCCGCAGCTCGTGGTCTCGCGGTCGCGTTTTTGATTCCCGAGCACGGGGTCCCGGGTTCGATTCCCGGCGGGATCAGGGATTTTCACCTGCCCCGAGATGACTGGGTGTTTGCGTTGTCCACATCATTTCGTCCTCATTCATGAAAGTGGCGAGATTGGGCTGAGCAAAGGTTGGGAATTAGTATGGGTACTGATAACCGTGCAGTTGAGCGCCCCACAAATCAAAATATCACCACCACTCTCAGGCGCTAGTCGCGAGGTTCCGTTAAGGAAATGCATGGCGTTGATTATGGCTCCCCGAATCCACAGGTCCCGTACTAGAATGGCTGTCGTGCAATCTCTACCAACGCTAGCAGTGACATCGCGGAACGATAAACTGGTCTCGATAGGTCACCATCCTGCCGTCGTCGAATTCCAGAAGTGCCACTAGAAGTTTCTCCCTCTGACTCGAGGAATAACAAGAGCTTCTCACAAATAACAACGTTGAAATGTAATTTCTTAATGAGAAACCCTCTGTGTTATCTTCCCTTGCGCACCGAACGTAGACGGCGTTACGTACTTCGTGTGGTTTGCTCAGAAATGGTGATCATCTGAATGTCCTAGCATGTAAATAATTTAGTGCCAGTTTAACCTTTGTTGCAAGCAGGCTTCAAGGCCTAAAGAGTTCGGTGGCCTGTAGCGTAGGAAGCAGGGAGGAAAACACGGGCTGTGCGTAAGCGTGACCCTACGATGTATAAATGTTGGTGCAGAGGCGGTTGTAGGGACGCAACCCACGCTGGATGGCGCTCGATTTAGAAGGCCGCGCCGCCGTGGGAGCGCATCGCCTCACCTCGCCACGCCTAGCCTCCAGCGCCGCGCTCCAAATCGCCTGACGCCTTCATTCACACTCCTGGCCGTCGCTGCTTATTTCAGTCCTACTAATTTTGGAGGGAGGAAGGGCAGTGTTCAGTTAACTGGTGGGATGGAAAGTTTATTATTTAAGGGTGACATCTTGAAGTAAAATGACAGTGCCGCCATCGTCTGACCAGGATTCTAGTTTCATTGATCCGTGCCACGGAGAGAGGTGAAAACGAATTTAAGCATACATCAAAGGAGAATGCAGTGAACTGAAAGGTTTAAGCACAATCTGAAATGTCTGTTTGCATAGGTTAAGCGATTAAATTATGCAGGACGTATCTTCTAAGATTCAAGCACAAAATTGCTCTGAGCACTATGCGACTTAACTTCTGGGGTCATCAGTCGCCTAGAACTTAGAACTACTTAAACCTAACTAACCTAAGAACATCACACACATCCATGCCCGAGGCAGGATTCGAACCTGCGACCGTAGCGGTCACGCGGTTCCAGACTGAAGCGCCTAGAACCGCACGGCCACACCGGCCGGCATTCGAGCACAGTTACAGTATATTTTGTTAGGGTATATACGCTACCTCACAAAAACAGCAAAGTGCCCAGAAAGAGGGGAGAAAACTAAATGAAACTTCACTGGTTTAGATGGTATGCGATGTTATTTCAGTGATCACATTTACAAAGAACTTGGCGGTACGGGCCTACTTAACAGTATGACGTTACACCCCCTCCGGCGTAGATGCATGCACTGACTTCGTTCCGAAGGGTGTCATAAAACCATTGTATCTCCTCGTGAGCCGAACTGGCCCACAACTGTAGTGACCGGTCCTTAATATTCCGAACACTGTCGCTGGATCTCTCACGTTCTGTCGGGGGGACAGATCTAGGTATTTTGCTGGCCATAGGATTACCTCGGCAAACTGGGCGCAATATTCATACATCGTAGACGCACCCTAAGTCTTTAAGCAGCGAACTTTTGGTGCCATCCAAGGCTGAAGCTAGGAAATCTGGCCCTGTGGAGGTTATTGTGGCGTTCCTTTGGTGGCGGTCAGCCCCTGGTCCATGCGTGTTTCACAACTACATTTGTCATGACTGACGAGAGCATTTTCAGTGGTCATAATATGCACATACCTGTGAAATGCTGTCTAAGCCTTTAGTCATAATTCCTTCCGTCAGTTCAGAGTTTCCATTCTCCGTAAATCCCCTCTTACACGACCGCCTGTCTTGTCTAAATCGAATATATGTAGTGGGTGCGCGTCACACGCCAGTATATAAATCAGGCCTTGAACCACGTCGCAAGTAGGTCAGTGACGTCAGTTTAATTAATTAACCAGTTGTGGCGGGCGTCGTGTTCTATTTTTTCGGAGTATGCTGAAAACTGTACACATGCAGTGGCATGTGTGCAATACATACGTATGAGCCCCACTTAACGGTATGAATCCTCGCGGGTAGCCGCAAGTTCTAAGGCGCTCTACAGGGTTCGCGTGGCTTCCCCCGTCGGCGGTTCGAGTCCTCTCGCGGGCATGGGTGTGTGTGTGTGTGTGTGTGTGTGTGTGTGTGTGTTGTCCTTAGCGTAAGTTAGATTAAGTAGTACGTAAGCTTAGGGACCGATGAACTCAGCAGTTTGGTCCCACAGGATCTTACCACAAAATAACGAAATAATAAATAACTGTATGACGTTACACTTTGCCTGTCCTAAAGCACTCGCTGATTCCGTTGTGAATAGTGTCATAATTTCGTTGTTTCCGATCGTGAGCCAGGTTTGCCCACAACTGTTGTAATTGCTGTTTGTCCAGTGGCAGTATCAAGAGTTGGCTGAGCTGGTCCCATACTTGCGGGAACAAAACTGTTTTCACAGGTCTTCAGAGCCCCCGGAGTAGTTGTAATTATGTCAAAAAAATGGTTCAAATGGCTCTGAACACTATGGGACTTAACATCTGAGGTCATCAGTCCCCTATAACTTAGAACTACTTAAACCTAACTAACCTACGGACATCACACACATCTGTGCCCGAGGAAGGATTCGAACCTGCGACCGTAGCGGTCGCGCGGTTCCAGACTGAAGCGCCTAGAACCGCTCGGCCACACGGGCCGGCTGTAATTATGTCGTTTAGGTATTTCGTGTCTTCGGAAAAGTTGTTCAATCAGAACCACACAGTCAGTTGACGAAATGTAGCCATCTTTGAGATTGAAAGCTGCAGAGCAACGTGTTACCCTGACTGTCGTGACCGTCAGACACGGAACAAATTTCAGGTGTGTCTTTGAGAAGAATGCTAGGGTCTGTACTGTTCATGTTCAGATACTACTGATGTGACGGATAGTATCATTTGCGCGGATCGTGGTCTCGCTATTTTTAAGACAATGAGGCTTAAATCCACGAACACCACACAGATTATTTTAGTTTCTCGCGTTTTCCTGAAACGCTTTCGAAATTTCCGGGATGTTTCCTTCTTCAAAAGAATCATTCCAGCAATTTTCCATTATTTTGAAAAGGAAACACTTGATTTCCTTCACCAAGCACAGCTTCGGCATCTCCTACTGAAATTTGAACTCTGATGTTCCTTCCTTTACATTACTTCCTTATGCAGACCTTTCACGGATGACGCGGCTATCTGTGAAATAGTAGCCATAAATATAAGGGGGCGATTAAAAAGTCGCCGTTTGAGGGCATTGCTGCAGCGTATAGGCAACGTAGCGCGACTCCGATGCGGATGTACAGAGTGGTCAGATACAGTCTGAAAAGCTCGTAAGGGTGTTGCGAGCCGCTGCGAATTCAAACGGCCCGCCAGATACAATTAGTTTCAGTTGTTCCTATAGCGTAGAAGATAGCGCGCGACACTGTTCAGCTTTTGGCTCGGGCTCGATCCTTACTACAGTCCCATGACCAATTTTTGTATCGATCTCTTGTTCGATTTGAGGAAATAAAACGGAGGACACGTTTGGCGATAGTCTCTCGCGGACCGCTTGATTCTGCGTGCGCAACGTCCTGATTGGCTCACTTCCATGATAATTAACATGGAAACGGCAGAACGTATCGAATTTTTTTCCACAAGTTATTTCTCAGCACGACTTACCCCGCAACACCTTGACAAGGATTTCAGATTGTTTCTGGCCACTCTGTATAAGTCCCGACATATAGGCAAGGGATTAGTGTTGCTTTCGTGTCTTTCTAACATGCGTGCGGCAAATGCGGCCCGTGAATTACGGCGATGTTATTACCAAACACATCCAAACAGGACCAGTATGCCGTTACTTTTTCCTTGGCTGCCGAAGGACAAACACCGCTAGACGTCCATCGGAGAATGAAGAAAGTGTGTGGGGGCAGCCTGTCCGTCGAAAAGCACCGTTGTGGAAGTAGCCAGTTGGTACAAAACCTGTGAAAGGAAATAAGTGAAGGCTTCGTGAATCGTTAAAATGTAGAAATATTTGAGACATCTGTAATCTGACATGTTGTAAAAATATCCAAGGCAACCATGTGTAGCGATTCGAGGTGAAACAATCAGTTGCAGGCTTCATTTTACTGGTAGGGTATTGCGAAGCGGCAGTCTGTATACAAAACAGATTGCTTACAACACCTCCATAGTCCTTAGACAGTAATTTCACTCAAGTGTGTATAGGATCCTTGTGACATCGGACTATCAAGGAATACCAAGGTACGTATTTCGGTATGCAGACGGTGTAACAGGCTTTTTGAAAAATTGTGACTGACATGTTGGTATCTCGTAAAAACAATTTAGAAAACTTCAGGAATCGATTTTCAGTTCAGAATCCACAATTAATGTTCTTCATCCCCCTACATACCGCTCTTAAACACATCGCGAAAATAAACCCGCTTGCACCCGATCGCCAGGTGCGTTCAGTACCCCTAGACGTTCTGATTGCAAGATAAGCTAAACAACAGCGCATACAGAGGCATTTGCATAATTTTTTCCACTTGTAAAATTTAACTGGAAGACATTCTACCAGTAAAGCTCGATTCTTTCAAGAAACTAACTAACTCCCATGTATAAAACAGGCTTCCGACGTCAGATTACTTCAGAAATGAGTTATTGTGTTAAATATTTGACTTCAAGCATGTAAGCGAGAAATAGTACTTAAATTGTCTTGGAAGTCGCTAAAATCTGAAATACCGGATGAAGTAAGTCTGGATATTTTCACCATGTCGGTTACGCTGCCTGAAGACACAATTTCTAAGCGTAATATTTGTCTTCATGTGTTAAAATTTTAAAATAATAGTTACACCTATTTGTGAGTAGATTATGACAGCATTTTAAATTTTTACATTCGGTCAGTAATTACGCGAAATATTGAAATCAGAATTGCCGTTACACTGGCAATCTGTTCCGGGATATTTGCTTAGTAATATAGATAAGATTGTGATAAATAAATGAGCAACGTCTGGTAATCAGCTAGTGATACAATCAAACGTATTCTGGTCTGCCTCTTTCTAGAACTGAAGATTGACTATTTCGAGTGCTTCGTAATGCTAAAGGGAAAAAAAGAGCAAATAAGGAAAAACGATGATTCAACATGGTCGCGTAGATACTTGACATTTCTGCACACGTCTCGATAATATACTGGAAAACCAGTTCTCTGGAATGTAGTTACGATGCGAACGTCATAAGGAAGCTTAACAGACCAAAGTCAGATTCGATGATTAGTATTCTGAGAGTGGTTGGTTGCCTGTAGCGCTGGTATCTATAGGAGGAGGATGTCACTGAGACTTACTTATTCAAATATCCCGGCTTTTATGTCGTGGTCCGATGACTTTTTTTGTTAGAACACAACGTTTCGCCCCGTCTGCGAAGGATGCCTTCAAGGGGACGGGGGGGGGGGGGGTGTTGTAGCTTACTCGAATGGACGACACACACCTTGGTTCGCTACTGACAAGCAAAATGCTGTTTCCGTGTTCTCCTGAGCAAAGGCGTGACGTCATGTGAGCCAGGATGTGCATCAGACCTTCCAGAAAGCTGCAAATCCAGCTGAAGATGTCCTTCGTAGACGGAGAGGAAACGTTGGGTTTCAGCAAAAAAATTCATCCAACCACGAAATAATGGTCCCGAATATTTTAATACGTGTGACGTTTCCGGCATTGAACATTCTCATTTTACACGAGACTGCAAAGAAATGTAGAGTATTGCTAAAAAAAAAATCCGACGGGAGTAATGAATAAACAGCAACAAAATTTCTCTAGTTTCGAATTATGTTCATTAGGTGGTGCTGCAAAGCTTGTAGATACTAATTGGATATCAAAATATACTGTCGAAAGGTATGGAAAAGCTTTGGTATTGCTATCAGTTCAGATTGTCGTAGTGAGGTCCTCGACGGCGAATGTTCATCTGAGAAGAGGGCATCGTCAGGAGTGCATGATGCAGCCGCTATTATTATCTATGTAAATGAATGATCTGACGGTCAGGATGAGCAGAAATCTGCCGCTGTTTGCTGGTGATGGCGTGGCACACGGGAACGCATCGTCGTTGTGACTGTAGGACGACAAAAGATGACTCTGGAAAAATTTTAGTTGGTGTGATGAATGGCAGCTAGCTCTAAATCTAGAAAAATGTAAGTTAATGCAGACGAATATGAAAAACAATCTCGTAGTGCTCGAATACAGCATTAGTAGTGTACTACTTAACGTCTGGTCGGTAAAATATCTAGGCGTATCGTTGCAAAGCGATATGAAGTGGAACGAGCATGTAAGGATTGTAATGGAGAAGGCGAATGGTCGACTTCGGTTTATTGGATTAGTTTTAGGAAAGTGTAATTCATCTATAAAGGAAATTGCATGTAGAATACTAACGCGACCCATTCTTCAGTACTGATACAAAGTTTGGGATCCCCACCAGGTCGGATTAAAGGAAGACACCGAAGCAATCCAGGGACTGGCTGCTAGAGTTGTTACCGGTAGGTTCACTCGACAAGCAAGAATCACGGAGATGCTCCGGGACCTCAAATGGGAATCCCTGGAGGGAAGGCAACGTTCTTTTTTCGAGGAACGCTATTGAGAAAATTTAGAGAACTGGCCTTAATTGCTGACTCTAGAACGATCCTACTGGGACCAACGTACATCTCGCGTAGGGACCACGAGGATACGGTACGAGAAATCAGGGATCTTTGGAGGCAGCTAGACAGTCATTCTTCTCTCACATCCATTTACGAGTGGAACAGGAAGAGAGAAGACTAGTACTGGTACAACGTATCCTCCGCCACGCACCGTACTGTGGTGTGCGTAGTATGAATACAGATGTAGCTGGCTCTTTAGGCTACTGAGCGACATTGTTAGCTTTTCGCATCGCCAAATTTTACCACTTAGTGGACTCCCGCTATCGTAACATCAGGGGCCAATAGAACTTCGAAAGACTTGAGATAATACACAAGCTTGTAAATTCTTCGACTAAGGTCAGTGTCTCACCCATTTGTAATAAGGCCATGCGACCGTGATCGTGGCCGCTAGGAACCTTGGCGGTTTTGGCGGGCAACGCGGCCGAAGGTCGCACTGGAAGTGGGCTGAATGAAACGTGGCGCCCACGTCGCCGTCTTCCTTGTGTGGAGGAGCCGGTTGCCACAGACACAGACTAGCCTTCCTGGCGGTCGGGATAGCAATATCAAGGTCTGTCCCCTCACCTTCCGTAACCGATACTGCTCAGCTCCAACGCTGCGCGAGCCAGCACGTCTCGCTCCCGGGCACAGTTATTCCTACTCACTGTTAGAAACGCCAGTGAGGTTTGGCATAAGTCGCCTGCAGCCATTGAAATTGAGCGTATGTCTAAACCAGACGATGTATGTACGTGTGTTGTTGCGGTTTTCTGTCCGAAGACTGACGCTGCCCTACACGCTAGTCTACCTTGTGCAAGCCTCTTCATTTCTGTGTAACTACTGCAACTTACATCCATTTGGACCTGATCATTGTGGTCAATCCATAGCTTGTCTTCACGTCTGTAACTCCCACGCTCCTCTCCCTTGTAATAATGACGATTCCTAGACGCTTTCCTACCAACCGATCCCTACTTTGTCAGGAAGTACCACGAACTTCGTTCCTCCCCTATTCATTTCAGTACCACTCATTACTTACCCGATCTACTCATCAAATTCATTAGAAAATTGCAGCGAAATGCAGGAAGATCTGCAGTGGATAGGCACTTGGTGCAGGAAGTAGCAACTGCCCCCTAACATTGACAAATGTAATGTATTGCGAATACATAGAAAGAAGGATCCTTTATTGTATGATTATATGATAGCGGAACAAACGCTGGTAGCAGTTAGTTCTGTAAAATATCTGGGAGTATGCGTGCGGAACGATTTGAAGTGGAATGATCATATAAAATTAATTGTTGGGTAAGGCGGGTACCAGGTTGAGATTCATTGGGAGAGTGCTTAGAAAATGTAGTCCATCAACAAAGGAGGTGGCTTACAAAACACTCGTTCGACCTATACTTGAGTATTTCTCATCAGTGTGGGATCCGAGCCAGGTCGGATTGACGGAGGAGATAGAGAAGATCCAAAGAAGAGCGGCGCGTTTCGTCACAGGGTTATCTGGTAAGCGTGATAGCGTTACGGAGATGTTTAGCAAACTCAAGTGGCAGACTGCAAGAGAGGTGCTCTGTAGCGCGGTGTAGCTTGCTGTCCAAATTCGAGAGGGTGCGTTTCTGGATGAGGTGTCGAATATATTGCTTCCCCCTACTTATCCCTCTCGAGGAGATCACGAATGTAAAATTAGAGAGATTCGAGCGCGCATGGAGGCTTTCCGGCAGTTGTTCTTCCCGCGAACCATACGCGACTGGAACAGGAAAGGGAGGTAATGATAGTGGCACGTAAAGTGCCCTCCGCCACACACCGTTGGATGGCTTGGGGAGTATAAATGTAGATGTAGATGAAATATTCGGCACTCCCCTTTAGCATGGTATTTCATCTACATCCATACTTCGCAAGCCACCTTGCTGTGTGTGGCGCAGGGTACTTTCTGTACTCCTGTCGCCCCCCACCCCCTCCCCCCTCCCCTTCTTCCTGCTGTCCCGAATATTTCGCTAGAGGAAAGATTGCCGGTAAGCGTCTGTGTGGACTCGAATCTCTCTCATTGTATCTTCATGGTCTTTTGGTGAGACCTACGCAGTAGAATTATGATGCCCGCATCTCGTGGTCGTGCGGTAGCGTTCTCGCTTCGCACGCCCGGGTTCCCGGGTTCGATTCCCGGCGGGGTCAGGGATTTTCTCTGCCTCGTGATGGCTGGGTGTTGTGTGCTGTCCTTAGGTTAGTTAGGTTTAAGTAGTTCTAAGTTCTAGGGGACTTATGACCACAGCAGTTGAGTCCCATAGTGCTCAGAGCCATTTGAACCATTAGAATTATGATGATACATGGTTTGTGGGCCGCTCTACTGCGCGGTTGTCAGAGCCCGTACTAATTTCCAACCTTTACACAGCCCAGTCTTGCCACTTTCACGAATGATGATAAAATGATGCTGATAACAACTACACACTTTCCGAGCGCAGAAAGTCCCAGACCCGGCCGGGAATGGAACCCACATGGTGATGCAGAACGCCTTTTGCAGCGTCTGCCACTGGAGTTGCTTGATTATTTCTGACGCTTTCGTGCTTACTAAATGAAGCGGTAATGAAACACTTTTTCGTCATTGGATCTTCTCTTTCTCCTCTACCAATTCTGTCTGCTGTGGATCCCAGACTGACTAGCAGTATTAAAGTATTGGCAAAACGAATGTTTTGTAACGTACCTCTTGTTGGAATAAATTTCCTAAGGAGTCTTTCAATGATCTGTCTAGCATCTACACTGAAGAGCCAAAGAAATTGGTACCTCTGCCTAATATCGTGTAGGGCCAGAGCGAAGACGCGGAAGTGCCGCAGCATAGACTCGACTAATGTCTGAAGTAGTGCTGGAGGGAACTGACACCATGAATCCTTCAGGGCTCTCCATAAATACGTAAGAGTACGAGGGGATGGAGATCTCTTCTGAACAGCACGTTGCAAGGAATCCCAGATATGCTCAATCATGTTCATGTCTGGGAGTCTGGTAGCCAGCGGAAGTGTTTAAGCTCGGAAGGGTGTTCCTGGAGCCACTCCGTAGTAATTCTGGACGTGTGGGGTGTCGCGTTGTCCTGCGGGTATTGCCCAAGTCCGTCGGAATGTACAATGGACACGAATGCATGCAGGTGATCAGAGAGGATGCTTACGTACGTGTCACCTGTCAGAATCGTACCTAGACGTATCAGGGTTCTCATATCATTTCAACTGCACACGCCACACACCATTGGAGAGACTCCACCAGCTTGAACAGTTCCCTGCTGACATTGAGCGTCCATGGATTCGTGATGTTGTCTGTCTCCATACCCGTCGTTCACCGATCGATACAATTTGAAACGAGACTCGTCCGACCGGACAACATGTTCCCAGTCATCAACAGTCCAATGTCGGTGTTGATGGGCCCAGGCGAGGCATTTTCTTCTTCGTACCAATCTGCTGATTTGGCCTTCTTCTCTCTCTCTCTCTCTCTCTCTCTCTCTCTCTCTCTCTCTCCTCTCTCTTTTTCCTTTTTTAAAATTTAAAGTATTCCATACATCAATGGGTAAAAACTAAATTCTTATAGGATCACTTCCTATCTGTCGTACTGTTAAATTCATTTTTTTTTTTTCAGAAACAGATACACACATCACGTTGAAATTTATACCACATACTAAGGTCTACGGTCCCATGGCGGTGTAAAAATTTGAAGCTTGAAAGTCAATGCAGTCAAAAGATACGGCTCTTTGTCACATAGTCACATATCTAGATACTTGACGCATAGTATGAAGTTTACCAAGAATCAAGGTTTCACAGTGCAAGTAGAGGAAAAATGTGAAAACTGTTAATTTGTAGTTATATCACACAAAAAAATATATCTTTTGTCATTCGTTATGCGACTTCGAACATTAACTTGAAACATTCTCGAAAGTCTTTGAATTTCCGGGGTCGACATCCTGTGAGTATCAATATCGATAACAGACAAAAATCGTAGAGATAATAGATTCCAGAGATGGATGAATTGCCTATATACATAATTAAGCTCGTACGGAACCAGCAGAGTGCAAGTCCTATTCGCACCTGACTTTTTTGTTTGTTCATCGTGACGATGTTGCGTTCCCATCTACCCACTGCCGTCCCTGGTGGTCATGTTATGTCAAAACACAAAAGCACCTCTTGCAATCATTTGAATGGCTATAGGAGCCAAGTGTCAACTACCTATCATGATTTTAATCCCTTTAACGATGTTCGGTAGCTATTATTTTTGACGACCTTACGTGATTCTATTAGTTACGAGTGATGGTTAAATCAAGCACCACTGACACTATTTTATAAAATTTCCTCTTTAATCATGCTACAGCCGATATTGGTCAAACATGGCAGTCTTCATAAGTACCACCTTGACGAGTTACTACATGGCGAAGTGCATGATTAGTCATTTCGTTGCATAAGAAGCGATGAAAATAATTATAAAACTAATTGTTACAGATGTTGTCGAAATATAGTGCGAAAGGAAGCTGTCAACTCGGCTCCAAACTGGGATATCTGATGATCTCAGTTTCTCCGAGAAAACACGTAAACAGTTGGAATTACGATTTTACATACTACTTCCCTTGATATTTTCAGGTTTATCGACCGCAGATGTTGGTCGTTCTCTGTCTGGAATCTAACCACTCTCTGAATTGCAAAATCTGCTGCTTTAATTGCGATTGTCAGGGTACCGACAGCATTGCAACGTCTCGCGTAAAACATATCACCGAATCTGATGGAAATGATACGTGAAAAGTCGCTAATTGTTACGTAATATGCACTTCATCTTTTAACTCTGCGGTCCTCGTATGTTGCGCGATTTTTCTGACACGGGTAAAGCAAAAATATAACTCGCTACCTTTTGGTCTAGTGACAGGATCTTAATTTACTTGAAATGTGATAGCAACTGTGAACTAGGGCTTAATCTACTCACTTTCAAGCCTATTCAGAGTTTCAAAATACTTGATGACGTATGTTCACTACGGATTATGTTTGCTGCTGCTAGTTGTAATTGGGGGCGGGAAGAAGGCGTCGGAGTATCTTATACTACGCTGTTAATACCCCTGGAAACCAGCCACGTTTTGGGCGCACTCTGACTGGCTCCAGCTCTCATTAATTATTTAGTCACACAGCAAGGCATTTTTACGAAATAATTTTTTACTGCTTCACACATTTTTACTAATGTTCATTAGCACGACGTGTTTCAGTAGCATGCAGCCATCTGAAGGTGCGTTACAGCTACATGTTTGTTAATCTGAAGTGTGATGACGAGTAATCTACATGTACATGTAAATGTAATGCCTCTGGAGATGGCTGCACGCTGCCGCACCGCGCACCGTGCTAATCAATACTAGCAAAAAGTAGCTAAAGCAGTAAAACAACATTTCATAAATTCATAATACAGTCGCTGACCTCAACAGATTCCATTAAACACGGATAAATTAAAGCTTTTATGTATTGCTGCAGGCTCAGCCCTTGCTGTCCATTTTATGATTAGCGAGTGGAATTCGAGTACGCTCGAAAAGTTCAGCACATTACTGACGCATGAATTCTCTAATATAAGCTGCTTTGTACACATTAAAATTCGTTATTTTCCCTGGCGATTATCCTGTTACTACCGGGTCCGCTTCTTCAGCGTTCGACAAATTTCAATTGATAACTTAACTTTCTGCCCGGGTAACTTTCCTGATGCCACAGTTAATCTAAGGGAGGCAAAGTCTTGTGCACCACCAATCTGTGGATCGTGTAAATTTTGTTCTGTGTGTCACTGTATTTTGATTGACTGCGTATCGTCTTCTCTTAGTCGGAATTTGGTGACCATTTGCTTTAACGAGCGTGGGAAACCGTCTCAAACATACATCCAGGCTGACCAGCTTACTAGCCCTCCGCGCGAAGACGTTCTGGGTCTGGCTGACATTCTTGTGTCGGGATCTATCGCGCGGCAAGTTACGCTGTAAAGAGCCGGTTTTTAGTACACAAGCGAATGCGTTCAATACGTAATGCAACACATTTTTTCTCGGCCAGTTTTGGTTGAGAAAATTTAGAATTTGTTGTAGGACATCAAACAGGTTAAACAAAATGTTTCGAACACTTCGCATATTTTCTGATTTAACTAAGGCATTTGATTGTGTTGATCACAAAATACTGCTCCAGAATTTGGACCATTACGGAATACGGGGAGTAGCTCATAATTGGTTCACCTCTTACTTTAGCAACAGGCAGCAAAAGGTCATTATTCACAATATTGATAACGGTTGTGATGTGGGTTCTGAGTGGGGTACTGTCAAGTGGGGGGAAGGGGGGGGGTGCCCCAGGAATCAGTGTTGGGGCCACTCCTGTTCCTTATTAATATAAATGATATGCTCTCTAGTATTACGGGTAACTCTAAAATATTTCTGTTTGCTGCTGACACTAGCTTGGTTGTAAGGGATGTTGTGTGCAACATTGGCTCGGTTTCAAATAGTACATTGACCTCAGTTCATGGCTTGTAGAAAATAAACTAATGCTAAATCACAGTAAGACTCAGTTTCTACCGTTTCTAACACACAATTCAACAAAACCAGACGTCTTAATTTCACAGAATGGCCATATGATTACTGAAACCGAATAGTTCAGATTTCTAGGTGTTCAGATAGATAGTAAGCTGTCGTGGAAAGCTCACATTCAGGATCTTGTTCAATGACTTAATGCTGTCATTTTTACTATCTCGAACGGTACCTGAAGTGAGTGATCGTTCGACACGAAAATTAGTCTACTTTGCTTATTTTCATTCGCTATTGTCGTATGGTATTATATTTTGGGGTAACTCTTCTCATTCTGAAAGGATACTTTTGGCTCAGAAACGGGCGGTTCGGGCAATAAGTGGTGTTAGTGCACGAACCTCTTGTCGACCTCTGTTCACGAGTCTGGGTATTTTGACATTGGCCTCTCAATACGTATATTCCGTATTGTCGTTTCTTGTTACCAATATTAGTTTATTCCCAAGAATAAGCAACTTTCACTCGGTTAATACTCCGCAGAAATCAAACCTGCATTTGGATCGGACTTCCTTAAATCTTGTGCAAAAAGGTGTGCAGTATACTGCTGCATCCATTTTCAATAAGCTGCCACTCGAATTCAAAAATCTTAGCTGTAACCCACGCACTTTCAAACCAAAACTGAAGAGTTTCAAAAATGGTTCAAATGGCTCTGAGCACTATGGGACTCAACTGCTGAGGTCATTAGTCCCCTAGAACTTAGAACTAGTTAAACCTAACTAACCTAAGGACATCACAAACATCCAAGCCCGAGGCAGGATTCGAACCTGCGACCATAGCGGTCCTGCGGTTCCAGACTGCAGCGCCTTTAACCGCACGGCCACTTCGGCCGGCCTGAAGAGTTTCCTCACGGGTCACTCTTTCTATTATGTCGAGGAATTCCTTGAAAAATTTAGCTGATTTTTGTTGTATTGCTGATAGCGTTTACTTAAACTTGTGCACTGACGTTTTTAAGGTTCATGAACATCTATTTTTATGTTATTACGTTTATGTTGTAATTTCATGTACTGACACGTTCCATGACCTTGGAGATGTGCTCCTCAATTTGGTCCTACGGTACTTAACGAGTAAAAAATAAATAAATAAATAAATAAATAAATAAATAATATTCCCACTTCAGCCCCTATAGTTTTACGAAGTTCCTACAGGTGGCGGCCCCGTACGTAGCCTTCAAAATGGCGTATGTAAAGGTGTTGTTTTCCAAGCAGAGAGCTGTCATTGCATTTCTTCTGGTGGAAAACTAGAGCATAGCAGATATTCATAGGCGCTTGCAGAATGTCTGCAGATAACTGGCAGTGAACAAAAGAACGGTCAAGCGTTGGACGATGCGTCCGTATTCCCAACCAGGTCGCCCAAACCTTCCGATCTCCCACCTGCTGGTCGGCAGCACGCAGCTGCAACTCCAGCAATGTTGGAAGTGCGGACCCTCTCATTCGAGGTGATTGAAGGTTTACAAACAAACGTCTCACTGCACAACTGGACATCTTTGCCGGTAGTGTTGGCACACTCGTCCACCAGTTGTAGGGTTGCCATACGTCGCGGATTTCGCGGACAGTCCGCGATTTTATGCTCAAAGACGGGTGTCCTGGACGAAGAGGAAAATGTTCGCGAAAAAAGTGGCTAGTAAGAAAAAAAATTACGCAAGTTTTGCCACTGGCCACCGATAAAGTGTTCCTTACCTCCTGCAAACCTGACGATAGCCGTTGAAACCTGTGCTGATATTCCGTGTCACTTCAGAATCGCTCGGCTATTTTCAGAACAGACTGTGGAAGCAGTGCAGTAATCGATTCTTTGCGATTGTTTCAGTTTTCCGCTGTTGATTTACAACGTCTCGGCTGTCGGTATCTGATATTCTTAGGTCGTGTAAAGTTAACATTCAGCTGTGCGAAGTGTACAGATTGCACAGATTTTCATAGACTTATTCAGAATCGGAGCGAGTTTCTTTCTTCTGTCCAGGGCTCAGAGAAATATGACTGGTTTAAAGCATAAAGTGAAAGATATATATCAATTGTAGTAGCATGATTGTGTACACGTTAATAATTTGTGTTCAGTGCTTTAATTAAAAAGTTATTTAATGTCAATTGCAATTAATTTTCTTCATCATTGACCACACCTTTATAGACCATTAATGCTTGGATTAATTTTCCTTGTGAATTACAACTTCTTTGCTGACGGAATTACTGTTTGAATTATGGCAATTATGAAGATTTGGCTGACGTGCAGAAAGGTGAAAGGACATTGCGTGATTCCAGGTTTCACCATAATTACCACTGTAGAGTAATGAAGAAGATTCAATTGAAATACAAACCAATGGTCACTTGCAGAACATATCGGTCCGTGTTTCAACCACATCTTTATAATCACCGAATTTTGTCCTTGATTTTCGTCCTTTGATTATGGCAACCCTAACCATTTGGGATATTCGAAGGTGTGTGCCCGCTGGGTACCCCGCGGCCTAATAGACCACCATAAAGACCAACGTACAGAATCTGCGAGGTATTGCTTGCGCCTTACGAGGTTGTCGTGACAACTTTTCGTCAAAATCGTCACAGGCGATGGAACATTGGTTAATCACTTCGAACCGGAAACCAAACGGCAATCCGTGGCGTGGCGGCACACCATCTCTCCGTCGAAGAAATAGTTCAAAGCCGCACCCTCAACCTGTCATGACCACGGTCTTCTGGGACTCTGAAGGTGTCATCCCTTGCGGTGCAACGATCAGCTCTGAAGTGTATAGTGCTACTATCAGGAAATTGAAGAAACGACTTCAGTGCGTTCGTCGCCACAAAAATGCAAACGAACTTCTCATTCTCCATGACAACGCAAGGACTCTCATAATTCTCATAATTGTTGGTAAGGCGGGTGCCAGGTTGAGATTCATTGGGAGAGTCCTTAGAAAATGTAGTCCACCAACAAGGGAGGTGGCTTACAAAACACTCGTTCGACCTATACTTGAGTATTGCTCATCAGTGTGGGATCCGTACCAGGTCGGGTTGTCATAGGAGATAGAGAAGATCCAAAGAAGAGCGGCGCGTTTCGTCACAGGATTATTTGGTAAGCGTGATAGCGTTACGGAGATGTTTAGCAAACTCAAATGGCAGACTCTGCAAGAGAGGCGCTCTGGATTGCAGTGTAGCTTGCTGTCCAGGTTTCGAGAGGGTGCGTTTCTGGATGAGGTGTCGAATATATTGCTTCCCCCTACTTATACCTCCCAAGGAGGTCACGAATGTAAAAATAGAAAGATTCGAGCGCACACGGAGGCTTTCCGGCAGTCGATCTTCCCGCGAACCATACCCGACTGGAACAGGAAAGGGAGGTAATGATAGTGGCACGTACAGTGCCCTCCGCCACACACCGTTGGGTGGCTTGCGGATCATAAATGTAGATTTAGAAGTCTGTGCACACGAGTGGAGCTCACAAAATGTTATCGGCTATGTTAAAAAATCGGCTTTTGTAGCAAAAAGAGTGGGGGTGACATGGTGTATTGGATTCCTGAATAAACCTAACCTGTTTCCAGAAAAAAAGTTCCACTACGTATTGAACTCCCTCGTACTTCGAAATCGGGCTACTCTTCTTCGATCACGTACAGATAATACCTTCGAAATCGAGCAAAGCTGCCCAGTGATCAAGACCCACGACTAGTATTCGGGAGTTGAAATGTTTGTCCCGCTAACACCTGCTTCGAATTACACTAACGTTTGTGAAAATTGAGAAACAGGTCGGGAGACATCTAACTAATAATTAATATTAATTATTACAGAATTATACAGGATCTTTGCTTCTGAAGTTAGAGTAGTTTTTTGTGTTTGCTTGTCATAACTGAAGACATGCGCGGAAAAACGGGATAACCCTCAAATGTAAAAGCTTATAGATAAGTGTTGCCATCTGTTGCTGGGTACGGGAACTATCAAAACTGACATTGGTCTCACCCGTAATTATCCTACTGTGATATTTAGGGGTGAGACCAATGTCAATTTTGATAGTTCCCGTACCCAGCAACAGATGGCAACACTTATCTCTAAGCTTTTACATTTGAGGGTTATCCCGTTTTTCCGCGCATGTCTTAAATTTCAGACAAATGCTGGGATGGTGTCTTTGGTAAGACTACGGAAAGCTCAATTTTGTCCACAGTCTTTCTTCAGCGCTGTTCTCCACCTACCATAAGGAGTGAAAGTGGAGGGCCGAGAGTGTCGTAGGAGAGCATTTAGAAGTGTGTCGGGCGCAGGCGAGATAAGACCTGCATTCCTGCGCTCCCCCCTGGTGATAGAGGCTGGCAGCTGACGCCACGCGCTGGCGCTCTGCTCGGAGCTTCTGGGAACTGCGCGCAACGTTGAGCTATCCCACAGGTTGGAGCCTTCTCCGTCGCATCCTGCTCCTTAGTGCCCAGTTCGTTCTATAAATCGTTTGTGGAATTTAGCGCGCGTAAATCGCTCGTCGCCAGTAGGACTGTTGATAAAATATCGCGGATCCGATATATCGATATTCATATATCGAAAAAATTAGATATATCGACGGAAAAAATATCGACATACCGGCCAAAAAAAGTCGGCTGCACATTGTAAATACAGAGGGATCCAAAAAAATGTATCCACTGTTTAAAAGTCCATAACTGGCAAACTAATTGACGGAGTTGGCTCATCTTTGGTAGTGTGATGGTTTGTAGTTCCGGCAATCGCCACACAAGCGTTGTATTGCGGTGTTTTTCTTTTTTCAGATGACAGTCGCCAGATAGTGTTTTGTTCTTAGTTGCACCTATTTACTCGAGTAAACATGGCTGGTACAAGGCTTACATTCGATGAAAGGAAGTCAGTTTTGAAGTGGTATTTTAAGAAAGAAAACATTAATGAGGTTCAACGGCAATGGCGAAATGAGTATCAAACAGAGCCACCGACACGTTCAACGATTCATCGCATTTGAGACAAATTTGAAGCCGAAGGCTGTGTTAAAGATGTACGCAAACAACGATCTGGACGACCTGTAACAGTAAAAAGTCCAGCTAACTCCCGTCGTGTGTTACAATAATTCACTCGCTCGCCACAGAAGTCTGAGAGACAGTGTGTCCGTGAAACTGGATGAGTCGCTCCAGTGTTCGGCGAATTTTGAAGACAGCAAAGTGGAAGTGCTACATCCCACGATTGCTACACGCAATGAACGAGGACGACCCAGATAGTAGAATGAAGTACTGCGAGTGGTTTACTAACATGGTGCGCAACGATTAAGAGTTTGCAGAGATGATTGTGTGGTCTGACGAGGCACAGTTCAAACTCAGTAGTACAGTAAATCGCCATAATTGCATCTACTGGGCCGCCGAAAATCCGGACGTTCATGTAGACAAAGCCGTGAATTTGCCAGGAATAAATGTGTTGTCTTACCGGGGCTTGATTGGGCCATTCTTCTTTGACAGGTGAGGTGTACCTTCAGAAGCTTCAGACATCCATTTTACCTGCCATCCGAGACTTGTTGAAAGTGAACTCTTCATCTACAAGATGATGCCCCAGCCCACTACCTAAATCGTGTTAGGGCGTATCTCACGGAAATCTTCCAGGAAGATGGATAGGCCGCAGAGGTGCTGTGGAGTATCCACCACGTTCCCCAGTCCTAACTCCTCTGGACTTTTACCTGTGGGGAACACTAAAGGACGTCGTTTATCGACAAAAACCACGCACATTAGATGAACTTCCAGAATTCATATGCAAATATCCAACTTAACACGTTGCAGTCAGTAGTTCGTGCTGCAGTTCGGCGGCATCGTTTATGTGTGGATTTTAATGGTGGCCGTTTCGAACACCTACAGTGACATTTTTAAGTTGGACTTTAAGCTACACTTTCACCAAAAATGAGACAACTCCGTCAATTAGTTTGCAAGTTATGGACTTTTAAACTTTGGATACATTTTTTTTTACCCCACCGTATACTACCAGTTTTAGAGCTGTATATTTAAGTATCGATTTATAATTAGATATCCTGTATATCAACAAGCTAGCAGCCTGCTTATCCCCCTTAGAGCAAGAACTGAAAAAAAGATGCACGTTCACACTTGGTGATAACTACTTTTACTAAAAATGTTAACTGCAGGTAAGTGGTACAATAAAAAGTAAGATGGGTTGTCGTTCGGTTTCGTCACATATAGAATTTGTCTGGAACACTTTGTTTTCTCATTTTTGCAAACGCTTAAGATCTAGCAGTTGTAGTGTCGAAATTGCGTTGTGAAGTTTAAACGTTGCAGTTTCTGCTGGTAGCACGGAGCGCCGATTATGTCCGTATTTCCCCCTCACGTCTCCTCCCATCGCTAAGACCAATCTTGCCACTTAGATATTCGTTCATCAGTTTCAGTAATAGCACACTAATTGCTTTAAAAATAGTTTTTTATCGCAGCTGGTGCGCTATTTCTTCACATCGGATATCTTGTTATTCCGTACACACCGCCATCCCCCAGTGCAGTCGGACTACTTCTTTGTATCATCTATACTTGCTTCACATAGTCGAAGAGAGAGACTGAACGTGATGAACGCTCAAAAAGAGAGAAGACTCCTGCTCACAGTGAAAGTAAAATTATGTTGTCCTACAATTTTAAACGAACAACTCCAAATATTTATCGCAAATGACAGTATTACCATTTCGTTATCGATTATTCGCCATACATATCGATATACTTTTCCAAAGAAACATCGATATTTTACGAAGAACTCTAGTCGTCATTGTGAAAAGCTTCCATCCAACGTCCGGATTAGGCTCTAGATTATAAGGCCCTGACTTTAACGAAACATTAAACGGTTATAAACTGCAGGCTTGCGCGGCCGGTATTTATTTTCTTGGTCATACTTCGTTTCTCGGTCTTAGGCATTGGTGCTAAACATACACTGGTGCCTGCCGTCTCGTCTCCGCGTCGTAGCATTGAATCTAACCAAAAAGGTGGACTACTAGCCAACAAGTATGTACAATCTCCATTTACACGAATATTCTGCAATTCGCACTTAAGTGTCTGGCAGAGGTTTCACTGAACCACTTCCACACTAGTCCTTGTAAGGACATTATACATTGAAAAACGAATTGCGCTTCTGTAATGCTTTTGTTGAGCTGTTCTGATTGCTATGAGCTCATTTCGAACCCCATTCATTTTCAAGATCCTTAACACATCGTTATTGAGGGTGCTGTCGAAATGCTAATATAGGTGGAGATACATTAACCTTCAATTTATGCAGGTACTGCCCACTATTTTTGAGATGGTCGATTATTTTTGTGTTTGAAGCGTCTTTTGACAGCTGTCAAGTACAGAAAAGTAATAACATGGCGTTTTTCGTATATATAACATGCTCAAAAGTGAACGAAAAGATAAGTACACGAAAACTCCATGGTCATGTTCAATCTGGATGTAGAATTGACACAATCTCGTACGAAGACTTGTTGGTAGCATGCAGCCAAAGTACGCAAGTTCAGCGCCGTAACTGATTACGTATTACTCTGTCATGTATCAATCAAGGAACATACATTTGAGGAATGTCGGTTTTAAATAAAATTTACGATTCTTGTCGTGTGTATGTTGATCTGCTTTTAAGTAAATGTCAAATACAGCATTCCTGATTTTTGTTAATAACTGTAAGTTCCCAGTGTCAAAATTATGCCAATAAAATGATGATAAAATAGTTTGCTGCTGCGGGAAATGACGTCATAGGCTGTTGAAATGGATACGTTATTAGGTTTTCGAAGCTGTTAACCTGTGTGAAAAAACTGAATACTACAGTCGTACCGATAGCAACAGCACTTCGACTTTCGGAGTATACATATGTGAGTACGCGACAGGCACAGTATTACGACCTAATTCGAATACTGTCGAAAATCGCCAAGTCGACTGGTGGTGGTGGTGGACCCCGTAACCTGTTAGGTGGATAGGAGACCGTAGAAGCTTGTACTGACGCGTAAGCAGGGAAGAGACAATGTTCAATAACAAAAAGTGGAAGTAAAATAATAATATTCTAAGGTTGTCAGCTGAACTGCAACACAGTGCAGAATACGCAGTTGGCTGAACAATCTAAACATAAACAAATGCGTTCTCGCTTCCCACGCCCGGGTTCCCGGGTTCGATTCCCGGCAGGGTCAGGGATTTTCTCTGCCTCGTGATGACTGGGTGTTGTGTGCTGTCCTTAGGTTAGTTAGGTTTAAGTAGTTCTAAGTTCTAGGGGACTGATGACCATAGATGCTAAGTCCCATAGTGCTCAGAGCCATTTGAACCATTTTTGAACCATAAATACATCCATGGTAACAAACAATATGTGTAAGTGTTATGTCTAAAGGTATAAAATTGTTTACGACTAATACTGTCCGATAAAAAGACACATTCTGTTCTAGAAAATGTTTTCACTACTGCAACTGCATTCTGAACATGGTCTCGTTTGTAAGCAAGCAGAGCAGCTGTTTGCTCCATCTTCACAGCTGGCATCAGTCACGGCCTTCACGTAACGGGACTCCACGCGCAGCAAATCCGCCCTTTCCTTGTACTACTCTTCGTTTCGTTAAGGTATTACAGTGTAAGACGATAAAGTCAAGGGAAAGTAATATCATTGGAAAATAGGTTTTAGCTAATTAGTACTATTAAAGCTTCATTGGTACTGGCAGCCCTTAGTTATCAAGACGTTTTTGCACACTGAGTGATGTATGCAGCGTAATTTGAACAGGAGTATCGAGCGAGATGGCACAGTGGCTAAAGCAATGGTCTCGTATTCTGCAATAATACAGTGAAATTTCCATGTAGATTTAGGATTCACTTAATTTACTAAAGTCTCTTGAGGTTGCGCTGAAATAATTAGATCTCAAAGACCCCGCCCTTATCCAGTCGTGTTCGCCATCGGTATTTAAGGACGTAAACTAAACTAGAGTCTTCCTTCGCTGATTTTGTGCTGTTAAGAGTGGTGACAGATAAATGATAATGGTTAACTCGTAGTATTCTACTCGCTATGTTGTTAGCATATCTGTACTACGTGAGCATATCAGTGTAACTGGTGTGTCCACTGGTGAAGAGCTTCTTAATTAAAAATGTGAAGCTTGAGCAAGACAGCCCACGAACCGATAATCAGAGTTGTTAAACTAAAATTTTCAAATTTTAGTACTGAGTTGGGATATCGTATCTGAAGTCACCACACAGACTTCTGTATTTACATCTATGCGCCACAAACCACTTCACGATTTGTGACGGAGGATACTTGAGACACCACGACGGTTTCTTTCCGTCCTTGTTCCATTTGCGAATTGCGCCTGGGAAGAAAGATTACCGTTAAACCTCTGAATTAGTTCTAATTTCTAGTGGTGGTCATTTCACGACGCACACATGGGAGGAAGTAATACGTTGCCGGACTCTTCTTCGAATCTACTCTATCGGAATTTCAGCAGTAAATCTCTCAGGGATACAGAACGGCAGGACAACATCATTGTCTGTCAGAAGCATCGTACAGCTTCACACGTTACCCCTAGATCATTAACATGAATTGCAAATAGTAACCGCCCCATAACACTCCTGTGTTATGCTTGAAATTACTTTCCATCAATGGGGCCACTATGACCCATTTATACACTATGATAAAAAAAAAAATTCTCCTTGATTCTTCGTTGCACAAAGTGATTTTTCCTTTTTGTTGTTGGCCATTACCAAAGGCATTGCACCTGCGTATATTAGACCTTAGCACTCACTTTTGCTATAAACTTCATTATTACTCTACCGTAGTTTTAACTGGGCAAGGATATATATACACTACTGGCCATTAAAATTGCTACACCAAGAAGATATGCAGATGATAAACGGGCATTCAGTGGACAAATATATTATACTAGAACTGACATGTGATTACATTTTCACTCAATTTGAGTGCACAGATCCCGAGAAATCAGTACCCAGAACCACCACCTATGGCCGTAATAACGGCCTTGATACGCCTGGGCACTGAGTCAAACAGAGCTTGGATGGCGTGTACAGGTACAACTTCAACACGATACCACAGTTCATCAAGAGTAGTGACTGGCGTATTGTGACGAGCCAGTTGCTCGGCCACCATTAACCAGACGCTTTCAGTTGGTGAGAGATCTGGAGAATGTGCTGGCCATGGCAGCAGTCGAACATTTTCTGTATCCAGAAAGGCCCGTACAGGACCTGCAACATGCGGTCGTGCATTATCCTGCTGAAATGTAGGGTTTCGCAGGGATAGAATGAAGGGTAGAGCCACGGGTCGTAACACATCTGAAATGTAACGTCCACTGTTCAAAGTGCCGTCAATGCGAACAAGAGGTGACCGAGATGTGTAACCAATGGCACCCCATACCATCATGCCGGGTGATACGCCAGTATGGCGATGACGAATACACGCTTCCAATGTGCGTTCACCGCGATGTCGCCAAACACGGATGCGACCATCGTGATGCTGTAAACAGAACCTGGATTCATCCGAAAAAGACGTTTTGCCATTCGTGCACCCAGGTTCGTCGACGAGTACACCATCACAGACGCTCCTGTCTGTGATGCAGCGTCAAGGGTAACCGCAGCCGTGGTCTCCGAGCTGATAGTCCATGCTGCTGCAAACGTCGTCGAACTGTTCGTGAAGATGGTTGTTGTCTTGCAAACGTCCCCATGTGTTGACTCAGCCATGCGGATAAGATGCCCGTCATCTCGACTGCTAGGGATACGAGGCCGTTGGGATCCAGCACGGCGTTCCGTATTACCCTCCTGAACCCACCGATTCCATGTTCTGCTAACAGTCGTTGGATCTCGACCAACGCGAGCAGCAATGTCGCGATACGATAAACCGCAATTGCGATAGGCTACAATGCGACCTTCGTCAAAGTCGGAAACGTGATGGTACGTATTTCTCCTCCTTACACGAGGCATCACAACAACGTTTCACCAGCCAACGCCGGTCAACTGCTGTTCGTGTATGAGAAATCGGTTGGAAACTTTCCTCATGTCAGCCCGTTGTAGGTGTCGCCAGCGGCGCCAACCTTGCGTGAATGCTCTGAAAAGCTAATCATTTGCATATCGCAGCATCTTCTTCCTATCGGTTAAATTTCGCGTCTGTAGCACGTCATCTTCGTGGTGTAGCAATTTTAATGGCCAGTAGTATATGTATTTCAGCAGAGATAAATACGAGTTCTTAGAAGCGCAAGAGATACCTATCTTCTTCCCGTAGAAGTATGTATCGCGTTAATGTGCTTCCATTAGATCGTTCACCATGTGTGGCCGTCTATAAAGTTTGGGTCGCGAGAGAGAGAGAGAGAGAGAGAGAGAGAGAGAGAGAGAGAGCGAGCGCACTGTGTAAAAAGCAGTGCCAAAGAAGGCCAGTCGGTGAGAAGTGGGACGCTGCGTAAGATGGGGTCCTTGGCGGCGGGAACCGGACGGCCACTGCCTTTCTCTCGTCGCCCTCAGCGACGTGGAGATACGGACTGGCTGTTATGCTCTCACATCCCATTGACACCAAGGTCATCGCAGGCGGAGAACGGGCCAGGTCGAAGGGGGCTGGCGGAAGGAATGGCCGTAGCCATTGCTGAACAACCACATGCTGTAAGCACGTAGAAGAAAACATAGATCTCCAACTTCACTCCAGTTAAAGTGCAGTGTCTCAAGCACTGCAGTACCTCTCCCGGTGCATTAAGGCTTTCTGTACAGGGTACAGAAACAGCCTGACAGTCACGGCAGGGTGGGCGACGTCGAATAGAGCGAATTTTTCCTGAGAACTACAGTTCAGAAGTGCACCGTAGTAGGGCTACGGCCATAAAATGACAATCAGTGACGAGATGGTGGAAATTTGTCCGGTACGCGTAGGGGTTTGGGTTTGTCTAGCAGTACAGTTGTCTGATTAAACTGCACTTCTTAAAATAAAAGCCGGCCGTGGTGGCCGAGCGGTTCTAGGCGCTTCAGTACGGAACCGCGCGACTGCTACGGTCGCAGGTTCGAATCCTGCCTCGGGAATGGATGTGTGTGTTGTCGCTAGGCTAGTTAGGTGTAAGTAGTTCTAAGTTCTAGGGGACTGATGACCTCAGATGTTAAGTCGCATACTGCTCAGAGCCATTTGAACAATTTAGAATAAAATTCAGTCATGGTCGCCTTCGTCTTCAGTCCGAAGACTGGTTTGATGCAGCTGTCCACTCCCCTCTATACTGTGCAAGCCTCTTCGGTGTCCGAATAATTACTGCAGCTTCCATCTTTTCAGCCTGTTTACTGTATTCATCTCTTGGTCTCCTCCTAAAATGTTTACGCTCTACACTTCCAGTAGTAAATTATGATCCCTTGATATCCCAAAACATGTCCTATCAGCCGACCTCTCCTTTCAGTCAAGTTTTTGCCACACGTTTCTTTCCTGCCCAATTCTATTCAGAACGTACTTTTTTTTTTGTTTAATCTTATGGGACTTAACTGCTAAGATCATTAGTCCCTAAGCTTACACACTACTTAACCTAAAGTATCCTAAGGACACACGCACGCACGCCTGAGGGAGGACTCGAACCTCCGACGGGACCAGCCGCACAGTCCGTGACTGCAGCGCCTAAGACCGCTCGGCTAATCCCGCGCGGCAGTACGTACCTCCTCGTTAGTTAAACGACCTACCCATATAATCTTCAGCTTTCTTCTGTACCCCACATATCAGAGCTTCTCTTCTTGTCTGAGCTGCTTATCGTCCACGTTTCAACCTGCATACATGGCGGCACTCAAGACAAATGCCTTCAGAAAAAAGCTCTCAACACTTAAATCTATATTCGATGCTAAGCGTTTTTGAAGTAGAAACTGGTTTCCTTGCCATTGCCAGTGTACATTTTATACCCTCTCTACTTCGGCCATAATCAGTTACTTCTCCTGATGACAACATTCTCCTATGTAACCTCTGCCCGGATATCCGAATGGGTACTGTTTTACCTCAGGAATATTTTACCCAAGAGGATAGCTCCAACACTTAACTGTACAGTATAGTTGCACGAACTTGGGTAAAATTACGGCTGTAGTTCCCTTTGCTTTCATCCGTTCACTGTAGCAGCATAGTAACGCAATGTTGGCTGGTGTTAAAAGACCAGATTAGGCAATCATCCAGAGTATTGCCCCAGCAGCTTCTACAAAGGCTGTCGCCCCTCTGCAGGAACCACGTCTTTGTCTGGCCTCTCAAAAGATAACTCTCCGTTGTGATCAGAACTGCGTTGCAGCTATCTGTATCGTTGAGGTACACAAGAGACCCCACCCAACCACGGCAAGGTTGATAAGGTCGGTGATTCGTCGAGGCACGGGGGCGGGTGTGCCTCTGTAAATGAGCAACAATTAAAACATCTGGCAGTTAGATTTCATCATTAATAACATTTCACCTTTCTGTGTCAGATGTCGACAAAGTTATACAGTATTGTTTCTGCGGTACAGTTTATCTTTACAAATTAATGGTGTTATGGTCCTTGGAGAGTATGTAATTTAACAGTCAGGCTTTACCCAGTAAACATACAGAGAATTTGATTTAGCGTAGTCAGCCAAGAATAGGAATCTAAAGTTCGTCTGTCTTTGACAGTTCAGCTGATAACATTCTGCTAATTTAATTAGTAACTGCGCTGTTTATCATAACGGGTATCAGCCGGGGCGAGTTACTTTTAGTACACACATTTGGCGAGCTCCTCGCTTATCGGCTGTCACATTTAATGTCGAGAGCCTACATAACACACGAGGGAAACGACCAACATTGTGGCGTAGCCTACCTCAAAAGATGATTCTCTAATTTTGAAAGAACTACATGTCGCCGGAACAGCTCCCTTCCAAAGACTGGCATTTCAGTTGCACGAGCACCTGTATTACTCTAGTTTGTGCTAGGCATCTCTTAATTCTTTAAAGGCAAGGTCCTCAAACACTCTAGAATTTGTCATAATAACGTCTTTCTAAAAACATCCCAACAAATCCGTCTTCCGTTCTTCTTCCCTGTTATCGATTTTACATATTTGTCCTATTCAATATTGCTTCGTAATCTTACTCGTAGGTACTTCAACGATGGGACACTCTCCATAAATTCACCGGTAATCTAATGACCGGATATCATCGGGCTGATAACTCGATTACACACTGATGAGCTAAAAAATTACAACTACCTGCTTAATAACATGTTGCTCCTCCTCTAGAACGGAATACAGCAGCGATTCTGCGTGGCGTGGATTCCTTTGTAGGTTTCTGGAGGTATGTGGCAACAATGTCTACGTGCAGGGTTTGTGAGTGCGGAGCTGGCGATTGATAGCTCGGCTTCAGATCAGGCGAATTTGGAGGCCAAGACACTGTGAGTTCGCTATCGTGTTTCTTAAACTATTACAGCACGAGTCACGCTTCGTGGCACGGATAATTATTCTGCTGGGAGATGCCATGGCGGTTGGGGAAGAATTGAGGCATGAAGGGATACAGGTGATGAGCAGTAATGTTCACGTATTCCACAGTTCCCATATAAGTCAATGTGAATGCTGTCTCCATAGGCCAGCGTCCGTGGCGCGATCCATGTTGCGAGTAGCTGTTCGTATGAATTAAGAAGTATCTGGACACGACCATCGATCTGGCGTAACAAGACACTTCATTAATCCGACCAGATGACACGATCCAATCTAGATGAACCCATTCCCACTGCAACAGTAATTGCGATGTCGTTGGGTCAACATGGGACGTGTCTGCAATGGAACCCAGTTTTCAACAAGGTCCGTTGAACAGCGTGCTCCGGAACAGTTGTGCCTACACCAGCACTGTAGTCTATCGTTGCGTCTGCCAAGGATCGCCGCCTATCTTGGTTCAACCAATCCGGGCAAGCCTGACCTCCACGTTCTGCGACGAGACTCGGACGTCAAACACTTGCCTACTAGTGGGTTCATGATTCTTCAACCACTTTGGTTGGTTGGTTGGTTTGGGGAAGGAGACCAGACAGCGAGGTCATCGGTCTTAAACCACTTTGTGTAGACAATGAAGACACGTGAACAGAGATTCTCGTTCCCAGGCGCCGGGCCGTAACAAGCTGCCCTATGTCAGAATCGCTTATGTCAGTTGGTTTCCACATTTGACATCCGTGCCGTCGCTATGATAATACCGAATTCGCCCTTGTTCCGCTTATATATACTCTAACACACAAAAAAACACTCACAACGAAGGAATTTTCCGAATGGGACGGAAATAGATTGATGCGATGTAAATCTACCGACAAACAAATGATAACACATTAAGAAAAATTGGATGATCTATTCTATAGAAAGGACTATACATTTTGAGGAAGTCAATAGCGTGTTTGTCCATCTCTGCTCCTTACGTAGGCAATTATTCGGCTTGGCACTGATTGTTAGAGTTGTTGGATGCCCTCCTGAGCGATATCATGCCAAATTATTTCCAGATGATACGTTATAAAAAGGTGGGAATTTGAAGAGATGGGACCTGGAGAAACTGAAAGAACCAGAGGTTATAGAGAGCTTCAGGGAGAGCATTAGGGAACGATTGATAAGAATGGGGGAAAGAAATACAGAAGAACAAGAAGAATGTATAGCTTTAAGAGACGAAATTGTGAAGGCAGCAGAGGATCAAATAGATAAAAAGACGAGGGCTAATAGAAATCCTTTGGTAACAGAAGAGATATTGAATTTAATTGATAAAAGGATAAAATATAAAAATGCAGTAAATGAAGCAGGCAAAAAGGAACACAAACGTCTCAAAAATGATATGGACATGAAATGCGAAATGGCTAAGCAGGGATGGCTAGAGCACAAATGTACGGATGTAGAGGCACATATAACTAGGGGTAAGATAGATACTGCCTACAGGAAAATTAAAGAGACCTTTGGAGAGAAGAGAACCACTTGTATGAATATCAAGAGCTCAGATGGAAACCCAGTTCTAATCAAAGAAGGGAAAGCAGAAAGGTGGAAGGAGTATGTAGAAGGTCTATGCAAGGGCGATGTTCTTTAGGACAATATTAGAGAAATGGAAGAGAATGTAGATGAAGATGAAATAGGAGATATGATACTGCGTGAAGTGTTTGGCAGAGCACTGAAAGACCTAAGTCGAAACAAGGCCCTGGGAGTAGACAAATTCCATTAGAACTACTGATAGCCATGGGAGAGCCAGCTCTGACAAAACTCTACCATCTGGTGAGCAAGATGTATGAGACAGGTGAAACACCCTCAGACTTCAAGAAGAATATAATAATTCCAATCCCAAAGAAAGCAGGTGTCGACAGATGTGAAAATTACCGAACTATCAGTTTAATAAGTCACAGCTGCAAAATACTAACACGAATTCTTTACAGACGAATGGAAAAACTGGTAGAAGCCGACCTCGGGGAAGATCAGTTTGGATTCCGTAGAAATGTTGGAACACGTGAGCCAACACTGATTCTACAACTTATCTTAGAAAATAGGTTAAGGAAAGGTAACACTACGTTTCTAGCAATTGTAGACTTAGAGAAAATCTTTGACAACTTTGACTGGAATACTCTCTTTCAAATTCTGAAGGTGGTAGGGGTAAAATACAGGGAGCGAAAGGCTATTTATAATTTGTACAGAAACAAGATGGCAGTTACAAGAGTCGAGGGGCATGAAAGGGAAGCAGTGGCTGGGAAGGGAGTGAGACAGGGTTGTAGCCTATCCCCGATGTTATTCAATCTGTATATTGAGAAAGCAGTAAAGGAAACAAAAGAAAAATTCGGAGTAGGAATTAAAATCCATGGAGAAGAAATAAAAACTTTGAGGTTCGCCGATGACATTGTAATTCTGTCAGAGACAGAAAAGGACCTGGAAGAGCAGCTGAACGGAATGGACATTGTCTTGAAAGGAGAATATATGATGAACATCAACAAAAGCAAAACGAGGATAATGGAATGTAGTCGAATTAAATTGGGTGATGCTGCGGGAATTAGATTAGGAAATCAGACGCTTAACTTAGTAAATGAGTTTTGCTATTTGGGGAGCAACATAACTGATGATGGTCAAAGTAGTTAAAAAAAAAAAGATCAAATGTGTGTGAAATCTTACGGGACTTAACTACTAAGGTCATCAGTCCCTAAGCTTACACACTACTTAACCTAAATTATTCTAAGGACACACACACACACACACACACACACACACACACACACACACATACATACATACATACACACACACACCCATGCCGGGGGGGAAGACTCGAACCTCCGCCGGGACCAGGTCAAAGTAGTGACGATATAAAACCTAGACTGGAAATGGAAAGGAAAGCGTTTCTGAAGAAGAAAAATTTAACATCGAGTATAGATTTAAGTGTCAGGAAGTCGTTTCTGAAAGTATTTGTATGGAGTGTAGCCATGTATGGAAGTGAAACGTGGACGATAAATAGTTTAGACAAGAAAAGAATAGAAGCTTTCGAAATGTGGTGCTACAGAAGAATGCTGAAGATTAGATGGGTAGATCACATAACTAATGAGGAGGTATTGAATAGAATTGGAAAGAAGAGAAATTTGTGGCACAACTTTACTAGAAGAACGGATCGGTTGGTAGGGCATATTCTGAGGCATCAAGGGATCACCAATTTAGTATTGGAGGGCAGCGAGGTGGGTAAATATCGTCGAGGGAGACCAAGAGATGAATACACTAAACAGATTCAGAAGGATGTAGATGGCAGTAGGTTCTGGGAGATGAAGAAGCTTGCACAGGATAGAGTAGCATGGAGAGCTGCATCAAAACAGTCTCTGGACTGACGACGACGACGACGACGACAACAACAACAACGACGACGACGAGGACGACGACGACGATACGTTATAGCGTGAAAAGCTCGAGATAGTTGCAGGGCCCTGCTCATAAGGCACCAAACGTTCTCAGCTGGAAAGAGATCCGGCAAACTTGGTGGCCAAGGTAGGGTTTGGCAAGCACGAAACAAGCAGCAGAAACTCCCGCCGTGTGCGGATGGGCATCGTCTTGCTGAATTGTAAGCCCATGCTGGCTTGCCATGAAGGGCAACAAAATGATTCGTAGAATATCGTCGATGTACCGCTGCGCTGTAAGGGTGCCGTGGATGACAACCAAAGGGGTCCTGCTATAAAATAGGCCGGCCGAAGTGACCGAGCGTTTCTAGGCGCTACAGTTTGGAACCGCGCGGCCGCTACCGTCGCAGGTTCGAATCCTGCCTCGGGCATGGATGTGTGTCATGTCCTTAGGTTAGTTAGGTTTAAGTAGTTATAAGTTCTAGGGGACTGATGACATCAACAGTTAAGTCACACAGTGCTCAGAGCCATTTGAACCATTTGAGCTATAAAATAAAATGGCACCCTAGATGATCATTCCTCGTTGTCGGGCCCTATGGCAGGCAACAGTCAGGTTCTAATTTCACCGCTGTCAATACGTCTCCAGACATGTCTACACTGGTCATTGGGACTCAGTACGCCCCCGGTAGCTGAGTGGTCAGCCTACCTAACGGCCCGGGTTCGTTTCTCGGCGGGACCAGAGATTTTCTCCGGGTGATGTGTTGTGTTGTCCTAATCATCATCATAATCATCATCATCATCATCATCATCATTTCATTCTCATTGACACGCAAGTCGCCGAAGTGGCGTCATCTCGAAAGACTTGCACCAGGCGAACGTTGTATCCGACAAGAGGCCCTAGCCACATGGCATCAGCCCGCTCCCGGTAGCTGAGTGATAGCCGACACGGTAGCTCAGCGTGTTCGGTCAGAGAGCTGGTTGGCCTCTGTAATAAAAAAAAAAACTGGGTGAAAGGATCAACAAAGAACTTAAACGGATGTCATGTGACGTCTGCAACGACCAAACACAGCGATCAACAACGAACAAAATGCAAAAAAAAAAAGTCGTCAGCGTGACAGAATGTCAATCCTAAAGGCCCGGGTTCGATTCCCGGCTGGGTCGGAGATTTTCTCCGCTCAGGGACTGGGTGTTGTGTTGTCCTAATCATCATCATTTCATCCCCATCGACGCCCAAGTCGCCGAAGTAGCGTCAAATCGAAAGATTTGCACCCGGTGAACGGTCTACCCGACGGGAGGCCCTAGTCACACGACATTTACATTTTATTTATCAGGACTCAGTTCGAAGCGAGACTCGCCACTAAAGACAATTCTACTCCAGTCCATGAGATTCCAGGCCCAAGACACCCCAACAACTCTGTCATCACCAAGCCAATTAATTTCTTGCATAAGAGTCAGAGGTGGAGCAAGGCGTAATTGACTTGCTCACTTCGTGACGCTCCTTCTCGTGAATAAATCATCCAATTTTCTGAAACTGGAATCATTTGTTAGCTCGTATATGTTCATCACATCTACAGTTTTCCGTCCCATTCGGATAATTCCTCCGTGGCTTGTCGTCTTTTTTTTTTTTTGCTTTCTTTTTTTCTGAGAGTGTACCTTCCTTATTGCATTATGCGCCAGCAAAGCCACCAGACGACATTTACTATCGCGGTGGGCAGTGGTCATTATGTTTTGGCTTATCACTGCATATAGTGGAAACATTGTCGTCTCTATTACGCTACCCATCGCGTTCGGGAAGACCACAATTCAGATGTCCGCCCTGCCGTCTAGATTCGGGTCTTCCGGCCTTTTCCCTAGATCGCTCTCTGCAAATACGGGGATCTGAACGGCTGCACACCCGGCTGCAAGTCCACCGCGCTCGGCGAGAGGCATAGATGGTTCAAATGGCTCTGAGCACTATGTGACTTAACTACTGATGTCATCAGTCCCCTAGAACTTAGAACTACTTAAACCTAACTAACCTAAGGACATCACAAACATCCATGCCCGAGGCAGGATTCGAACCTGCGACCGTAGCGGTCTTGCGGTTCCAGACTGCAGCGCCTTTAACCGCACGGCCACTTCGGCCGGCTAGAGAGGCATAGACTCTAGTCAGTTGGAAAGTGGTGGTTGATGACGTACTTGGCCAAATGAAATTGATAGGCACAACAGACAAGGCCACTCAAGTTTATGGTGTGCTATACGGTTGAAAGTTATAATTTTGACACGCTGTAATACCTTCTGGCCTTGGAATAAACGTAATTTGCAAATTCGTCACGACGACACGAAGTAGGAAGTAGATGTTTTTTGCTTCAAATTAATATACGCGAGTGAATCATACTCACTCCTTCACTTCTTCAAGCAGCGGTCTGCATAAGTGACCCACTACCTAAGATACAATGCTTGCTTGCTTCATAGAATAAATATGCAAAGCATTGAAATGGAATTCCTCTTGTTTCCATATTATTACGCAGTGTTCCATATGTAGCTAGCATAACAAGTTACGCCGCCCACATCTTCTGTTGCACAGTATGTTTCCGTCGATATGTCTCTTTATTTTTATGCAGTCTACTCTTATTAACGCACGCACCTCACACTAGCAATTTTCCTTCGTCAGTCTGCGTAGCATAGCGCACATTGTGAAAACACTGCGATAAACAGTGTCGAAAACGGCGCGAACAGCTTCGAAAGAGTGATGGTAGACAAAGTGCTGGAGACACTCTGTGTTTGACCTTCGATGCAACTCTCACAAATACTCGAAAGTATTGACTTTGAAGTTTACCGACCCTTTTTAAGAAGCTAAACTAAGGTGGCGGTCTTTCGATAAGCGGAAAGGGGGGGGGGGGGGGGGGTTGGAGGAGAAGAGGAGGCGGCTGGGTTCGAATCCAGCCGGAATCAAGGTTTAAGCAAAGGTGTATTTTGTAGAAGCGTTGACGTGAAGCGTAAAATACAAAAAGATAGTAACAATTGAATTGATTATTTTTTCACTATACAATCTTGGTTAACAATCTTATAAAAATCGGCAATTCAGAATTTTCTTTTGCAATGAAAACTGTCTTTTTGCGTGCAGTATATAATGAGACATAAAAACGACAATTAGGTGCGTTGATTAGCGTATTTGATGATTTTTGTGTTTAAGTGATGCATGTTTTTGAACGGAAAAAGGAAAAAAAAGTTCGAAACAACTCGATCTAACGATTACCAGTCTCGTGCGCTCCATGTAAGCTACTCTTCACAGGAATGCTCTTACAACGTGCACCTTTGTTCAAAAATTCCATTCCACGTGGAATCGAACCCGGGCGCGCCACACAGCGAGCGAGCACTCTCCCGCAGAGCCACACTGTTCCTCGAAAAATATGTGCCTTATTTTTGCGAATTAAATATGGTTGGAAAACTTCGAAGTCGATTTCGTCAAGAATTTTTGAGAGTTCGTCTTGAAGTCTACATCTGCAACCATACTCGGCAATCCACCGTACGGTGCGTGGCGGAGGGTACCTCGTACCACAACTAGCTATCTTCTCTCCCTGTTCCACTCCCAAACAGAACGAGGGAAAAATGACTTCCTATATGCTTCTGTACGAGCCCTAATCTCTCTTATCTTATCTTTGTGGTCTTTCCGCGAAATGTAAGTTGGCGGCAATAAAATTGTACTGCAGTCAGCCTCAAATGCTGGTTCTCTAAATTTCCTCAGTAGCGATTCACGAAAAGAACGCCTCTTTTCGTCCAAAGACTCCCACCCGAGTTCCTGAAGCATTTCCGTAACACTCGTGTGATGATCAAACCTACCAGTAACAAATCTAGCCGCCCGCCTCTGAATTGCTTCTATGTCCTCCATCAAGCCGAACTGATAGGGATCCCAAACGCTCGAGCAGTACTCAAGAATATGTCGTATTAGTGTTTTATAAGCGGTCTCCTTTACAGATGAACCACATCTTCCCAAAATTCTACCAATGAACCGAAGACGACTATCCGCCTTCCCCACAACTGCAATTACATGCTTGTCCCACTTCATATCGCTCTGCAGTGTTACGCCCAAATATTTAATCGACGTGACTGTGTCAAGCGCTACACTACTAATGCATTAATTTACATTTATCTATATTCAGAGTTAGCTGCCATTCTTTACACCAATCACAAAATGGTTCAAATGGCTCTGAGCACTACGGGACTTAACATCTATGGTCATCAGTCCCCTAGAATTTAGAACTACTTAAACCTAACTAACCTAAGGACATCACACAACACCCAGTCATCACGAGGCAGAGAAAATCCCTGACCCCGCCGGGAATCGAACCCGGGAACCCGGGCGCGGGAAGCGAGAACGCTACCGCACGACCACGAGCTGCGGACTACACCAATCACAAATCCTGTCCAAGTCCTCTTGTATCCTTCTACAGTTACTCAACGACGATACCTTCCCGTACACCACAGCATCATCAGCAAACAGCCGCACATTGCTATCCACCCTACCCAAAAGATCATTTATGTAGATAGAAAACAACAGCGGACCTGGGGCACTCCAGATGATACCCTCACCTCGGATGAACACTCACCATCGAGGACAATGTACTGGGTTCTATTACTTAAGAAGTCTTCGAGCCACTCACATATTTGGGAACCAATCCCATATGCTTGTACCTTAGTTAGGAGTCTGCAGTGGGGAACCGAGTCAAAAGCCTTCCGGAAGTCAAGGAACACGACATCCGTCTGATACCCTCATCCATGGTTCGCAAGATACCATGTGAAAAAAGGGCCAGCTACGTTTCGCAGGAGCGATGCTTTCTAAAGCCGTGCTGATGCAGCAACTTCTCTGTCTCAAGGAAATTCATTATATTCGAACTGAGAATATGCTCGAGAACATCGAACTGCTTTCGGAAAGATATATTTGAGTTCTGAAATTCGCGTACCATAGATATAAAAAATTACAAAAATCCGGTTGCCGTGTGGTCCCCTTCCCGACATAGGAAACGACGTTCGGCTGAGTGTGGAGTGACTGTGGATAGGGTACAGCAGCCCGGTGCTCAGAAGAGCACGTAGGCCGGGCTGGGCGTTTGTACGGCAGGCCGTTGAGAGTTGGCGCGTTTTGGCGGGTGTCCTTCCCGGTAAGGCAGTTGCGGGCGCCGCATTTAGGAGTGAAGTCAGCGGCGGTCACCGTTGCGCAACGCGCCAAGCGGCGCGAGGTGAGCGGCTACAGCTGCGGGCCGCGCATCTCTCTCTCTCTCTCTCTCTCACTCTCTCACTCTCACTCACTCACTCACACACACACACACACACACACACACACACACACACACACACCTTATTCTCTACCCAAAATTTGACTGTAAACAAAAGCTCAGTCTGAAAGGTGGTGATGATCTAAAGGTATAACACACTACTGAGGTGACTCCTATGCATAATGAGGTAAAAAAAAAATAAAACGCACGCCCTTGACAACACGAACTTCAAATGACTTCAGCCGACAGCCTCTGTGAAATGAAAGACCAATTCTGCGATTAAAGTTGGTCGATTATGTTATTGCCTTAAAGAAACCACACACGTTAATGCAGCCACCACGTGTGCAGTGAAATGCCGCACACTCACGCGCAGTGAAATGCCGCTCACTCACGCGCTAGCTGTACTAAAACAGGTGCGCGCCCAGCAAAACTGTTCGCAGATTTGATGTGGTTATGGCAAACATTATTCGCAAAACTGCTCTTTCGTCTCGTGAGCTTCAGGTGAAACTCATTGTAGTGCGGATTGTAATTTGTGGTTACGATTACGGATCACTGTGCCGCTTCCATCATATGTTACCTGTGCCATTATGCACAAGTAATCAACTCACAGCGTTTCTACCTATATTTCATAGCCACCTGCAGAAAGACCTTCGTCTGTGAGGGTACCGAAGTCTCATTATCTTCAAATTCCTACCTGGCAGTAGGACGCAATGGTGCAAGTGGCTCTGAGCATTATGGGACTTAAATTCTGCGGTCACCAGTCCCCTAGAACTTAGAACTACTTAAACGTAACTAACCTAAGGACATCACACACATCCATGCCCGAGGCAGGATTCGAACCTGCGACCGTAGCGGTAGTCGCGCGGGATTAACCGAGCGGTCATGGACCGTGCGGCTGGTCCCGGCGGAGTTTCGGGTCAGCCCTCGGGCATGGGTGTGTGTGTTTGTCCTTAGGATAATTTAGGTTAAGTAGTGTGTAAGCTTAGGGACTGATGACCTTAGCAGTTAAGTCCCATAAGATATCACACACATTTGGACATTTTGAATCGTAGCGGTCGCGCGGTTCCAGACTGTAGCGCCTAGAACGGCTCGGCCAGTAGGACGCAATATCTTAGTGCTAATGTATAGACCTCGCTATATACACCGTGCGAATTTAAGTTAGAATTTAAGCTGCCGAAGATCGCTTATACCGTTTTGATCATCAAGTAGTGAAAATGAATACACACAACAGCAAATCAAAATACGAGAGCGTGCTGGAAAGTAATGCCATCGTAATTTTTATGCGAAAAATATTAAGGTTTTTTAAGTAAAACATTAATACTCGATACTTTTATTCTTCACGTGTACGTATTTGCAGCCCTCTGCCGCTAGAGGGCTCCGAATCGTAGCGTATAGCATGGCGGTGTGGAACGTAACTATGTCGGTGCGTGAGAAACAGCATGCTTAATCGAGTTCCGACATAGACGACTTCGTCCATACTTCGAGCACCTCCTTCAGTAGGACAATGCCAGACCGCACACGAGCGCTCAGACATCTGCAACACGTCGGGTTCATTGTCATCTATTATTCTCCATAGAGTTACGGCTCGGCCCCATTCGATTTTCATCTGTTTCCAAAACTTAAAGAACACATTCGAGGACTTCACTTTCATAACGATGAAGCGGCGCAAACAGAGGTGAGGTTGTGGCTCCGTCAACAACGTCAAACATTCCAGAGTGACTGTATCAACAAACTGGTCTCTCGTTGGAAGAAATGTGTTCGGCGTCAGAATGATTATGTTGAGAAATAGATGGGTAGATGGGAAGAATAGAGATGTAGACTGTTAATAACGTTTGTTTTATTTTAAAAGTTTTGCGTTTTTACATAAATTCGGATGCATTAGTTTTCAGCACTCCTTCGTGTTACTAATATTGACTGTCGAAAGCTTGAATTTTTAACTCTGATTTCACGCAGCTTTTATAGCGAGAACAATGCGGAACTTCGCGTGACGTCAACTGTTCACTCAATTATATTTTTTATTAATACGCTACTGGCCATTAAAATTGCTACACCAAGAAGAAATGCAGATGATAAACGGGTATTCATTGGACAAATATACTAGAACTGACATGTGATTACATTTTCACGCAATTTGGGTGCATAGATCCTGAGAAATCAGTAGCCAGAACAACCACCTCTCGCCGTAATAACGGCCTTGATAACGCCTGGGCAATTGAGTCAAACAGTGCTTGGATGGCGTGTGCAGGTACAGCTGCCCATGCAGCTTCAACACGATACCACAGTTCATCAAGAGTAGTGACTGGCGTATTGCGACGAGCCAGTTGCTCGGCGACCATTGACCAGACGTTTTCAATAGGTGACAGATCTGGAGAAGGTGCTGGCCAGGGCAGCATTCGAACATTTTCTGCATCCAGAGAGGCCCGTACGGGACCTGCAACATGCGGTCGTGCATTATCCTGCTGAAATGTAGGGTTTCGCAGGGATCGAATGAAGGGTAGACTACGGGTCGTAACACATCTGAAATGTAACGTCCACTATTCAAAGTGCCACCAATGCGAACAAGAGGTGACAGACGTGTAACCAATGACACCCCATACCATCACGCCGGGTGATACGCCAGTATGGCGATGACGAATACACGCTTCCCATGTGCGTTCACCGCGATGTCGCCAAACACGGATGAGACAATCATTATGCTGTAAACAGAACCTGGATTCATCCGAAAAAATGACGCTTTGCCATTCGTGCAGCCATGTTCGTCGTAGAGTACACCATCGCAGGCGCTCCTGTCTGTGATGCAGCGTCAAGGGTAACCGTAGCCACGGTCTCCGAGCTGATAGTCCATGCTGCTGGAAACGTGGTCGGACTGTTCGTGCAGATGGTTGTTGTCTTGCAAACGTCCCCATCTGTTGACTCAGGGATCGAGACGTGGCTGCACGATCCGTTACAGCCACGCGGGTAAGATGCCTGTCATCTCGACTGAAGTTTCCTGTCGTAGATGAAACAAAGGAATAAATCACTAATCTTTGAAACTGTATTTACACAGTTGCTGGAAACCGAAAATAGCGCAGTGTTTTGTAGTCAGGGAGGCTTTTTACAATATTTCTAAAGCACAGGAGCAATGAGTGTCCTCCTACAGGAAGAGAGAGTATAACTAAACTTAACTCGACCCGAACAGGGAATAAGGCCAAACAGTATCGACCGGCCGCCGTGTCATCTTCATTCCACAGGCGTCGCTGGATGTGGCTATGGTGGGGCGTGTGGTCGGCACACAGCTCTTCGGGCCGTACGTCAGTTTCCGAGACCGGAGTTGCTTCTTCTCAATTGAGCAGCTACCCAGTTTGCATCACAAGCGCTGAGTGCACCCCGCTTGCCAACAGTGCTCGGCAGACCGGATGCTCACCCATCCGAGTGCTAGCCCAGCCCGACAGCTCTTAACTACGGTATCTGACGGGAACCGGTGTTACCACTGCGGCAAGACCGTTGGTCACAGGGAGAGAGATTACCAAGCAAGACACTAACATCGTAATACGATAACTGACCAGAACAAAAGCTGCAATATTTGAGCTCTCAAAAGTCGTAATTTACGATCGTAGCCTGAAAACTTTTGAAAATGTCTACACGTTTAAGAAAACTAAATATCTAATGGTACTACTTTTCATCTTAAACGTAACTCAGTATGAGAAACAGGACTGCGGGAAGCTCTGTCGGGTTAAAGCGATAAAGTGTAACACTAGACGAGAGTGCAGTGGTAATGTCCCGGGTAATGCATCAGCCGTAAAAGAGGACTGGGATGTGGCTAGTGGAGATGTCTGCGCTGCGGTTTTTGCGCTGAGGTTTGTCGTGTGCGGCTTGGGCGTAAGCCGAGACGGCGACGGCGCTATACACGGCACGTGCCACGCTGCCAGTACTCCACAGCTCGCCGTGCTCTTTTTTATGACACCAGCCGGCCCTTGGAATGTCTCGCCACTTAAATGCGAAAAACCTGTCGCTAACGCAAACGGTTTTTCTTAAAATTTTGCACGATTATCAGAAGTTTGGCTCGCAAGGAAACATCCTCAATTTGACCGAGCGAGATGGCGCAGTAGTTAGCACACTGGACTCGCATTCGGGAGGACGACGGTTCAAACCCGCGTCCCGGCATCCTGATTCCGGTTTTCCGTGATTTTTTCCCTAAATGACTTCAGGTAAATGCCAGCATGGTTCCTGTGGATGGGCAGGGCCGACTTCCTTCCCTAATCTGATGCGACCGATGACCTCGCAGTTTGGTCCCCTCCCCCGATTCAACCAACCAACCAACCTACCTAAGGAAGGAAAAGCACAATTGCAAGATACCAGCCCCAACGATCCATCCCGCGTCACTGTTTGTGGTTTAATTCTGATAGCGCGCAATTATGACCTCCTGGAAGTATAACTTTTACCTTACGCGCGCATCAGTTATTGTCACCCGCTCCGCCACATTGCAGTCACCTAATGCCCGCGGGCGAAGTACTGTGCAGTGGAGTGACAACCAAAAGGAATCAGGCGAAATGGCCGTGAGTGTTGAGCCAACCATTCCACCGGCGCACCAGATTGAAGATATCCGTTTGGTAAAACACAATGTGCTGCTGCGTGAAGAAGTTCTGAACTTCCTGATGCATATCCTCGTACGATAGGAATCATAGACTCTTGAAGCTGTTTTTGGGGGGGGGGGGGGGGACCGAAGGTGTGATGATCGCATGGAGAGAGATCAGGAATATAGGACGGGTTCTCGAGTGTCTCCCACTTGAGTTGGCCTAGCTTCTGCATTACGACATTTGCTATATGAGGACTTGCGTTGTCACGATTCATAGATAACATAAGCAACATTTCAATGATATTTATATCTGTAGTAGTTCTGTAAATGTCTTCTTAGCAGTTGTCTTCTTTACCTGCAGCATCCCAAAGCATTTCACTGTGTTTGATATCAAATGAACAGTAACACTTGCCTAAAAATCTTACGATGTAAACATGCGAAGTTCGCTTTCACGCTCCTCCACCGCTCTTACGTTATGCATTGAAACACCCATTCCAGTCAGTTTACAGAAGAAAAACATGAATTTTCTCAATTGTCAGAGTTCAAAACAAATTTACCTCCGAAGAATTAAAAAACCTAATACTCATTTTTAGTTTGCAAAATTTACAATGGAACATATATATTCGTTTATTGTTCCTTGGTGTCCATACGGAGTTAACAAAAACTGTCCTGGTTGACGTATTTGGAGTGGAGTCGGAGCTGACGCAGTGGCTGTCACACTGGACTCGCATTCCGGACGTATGGGGCTTCAAATCCTTGTCCGACCGTCCTGATTTGTAGTTCCCTAAATTGAGGCGAATTCCGGACTGACTCCTTTGAAAAGAATACCACTGATTTCCTTCTCTATCTTCGCCCATTTCTAACAAGCGGCAAGTCTATGACTCCTTCCTTACCCTTTTTTTTTTTTTTCGTGGTGTTGACAACGCCTCTCATCTAGGTTGTTGCGTGAACACACGAAGCACACAGAGTATCAAAAGTCTTCTCCCGCAATAAATGGAAAAGATGCTCTCAATTCGGGAAGCATGCGTGTCAGTGCAAAATTACCATAATGTAACCCGTGGTGCTCCGAATATGGAACACGAATGTGAATGCAGAAAGGCTGTGAAAAATTTTGAACGTTTGTTATTGTAAACCGAAGAGAGGCATATGAGTTCTTTTGAATTCACTTTCATGTAAGAACATTTTTACGATTAATTTTGATCTTTTTAAAATATTTTTGTTAAATTGGAATTGCTGTAGGATGAACATTTTGTATTATAGCTCATACATAATGGTACGTTCAGCACATCAGCATCGGCAAAATGTTTTTGCAGTTCGCCGTAATTGGTTTGCCTCAACACGTTTTGCCCTAAAGGGTACACACGAACTATTTTTCCAAAAAGTGGTTGGCCGTTTGGTCTATGATTCGTAGTATGCAAGCTGGTCACAACAGTCTGAAAAGCCTGTAAGGGTGTTGCAGGGTATGTTGTGCTGGGAAACAGTTGTTAATAAAAAATTAGATATATTGCGCTGTTTCATAGTTAATTAGCTTTGAAATTATGCAATCATGGCGTTGTGAGCGCAAATTCAAAAATCCCGCCGTATTCAGTTAGTGTCAGTTATCATACAGTAGGTCATAGCGCAGGAGACTGTTCAGCCTTTGGTTCGATCCTTACTAACGTCCCAGGTCCAATTTTTGTATCACGCTCTTCTTTGGTTTTAGGAAAAGAATCTAAGAACACGCTTGAAGAAAACCTCTCTGCCGGTCCGCTTGAATTTACGCGCGCATCGGCCTGATTGGCTATCTTCAACGTTAATGAACTCTGAAACGACGCAACGTATCGAATTTTTTTTCCACACAATTATTTCTCAGCGCAGTCTACGCTGTAACACCCTTACAGGCTTTTCAAACTGTTTCTGATCACCCTGTATAGTGACCTGATCTATGCGAAAAGTGGCGGTTGACCTTAAATAACGAAAAGTGTGAGGTCATCCACATGAGTGCTAAAAGGAACTCGTTAAACTTCGGTTATACGATAAATCAGTCCAATCTAAAAATCCTTAAATTCAACTAAATACCAGGGAATTACGGTTACGAACAACTTAAGTTGGAAGGAACACACAGAAAATGTTGCGGGGGAAGGCTAACCAAAGACTGCGTTTTATTGGCAGGACACTTAGAAAATGTAACAGACCTACTAAGGAGACTGCCTACACTACGCTTGTCCGTCTTCTTTTAAAATACTGCTACGCGGTGTGAGATCCTTACCAGATAGGACTGACTGAGTACATCGAAAAAGTTCAAAGAAAGGCAGCAAGTTTTGTATTAGCGCGAAATATGGGAGAGTGTGTCACAGAAATGATACAGGATTTGGGATGGGCATCATTAGAAGAAAGGCGTTTTTCGGTGCGACTGAATCTTCTCACGAATTTCGAATCACCAAATTTCTCCTCCGAATGCAAAAATATTTTGTTGACACCGACTTACAGAAGGTGGAACGATCACCAAGATAAAATAAGGGAAATCAGAGCCCGTACGGAAAGATATAGTTCATTCTTTCCGCGCCCTATTCAAGATTGGAATAATAGAGAATTGTGAAGGTGGTTCGATGAACCCTCTGCCAGGCACTTAAATGTGATTGACAGAGTATCCATGTAGACGTAGATGGCCGTTTATCTTCAGCTCACATCATCCCATAAGACCTGATAAAAGAAATGAAAACAAATTAGTTACGGCCATCATCAACAGATCATACAGACCCCTTTTTGTATGAATTGTCGCCTGATGCTGACGGTTTGTCACCCGAGCGGTTACTGCGTCCACCACGTGGTAAAGGGTCTGCTTCCACAGCTTAGCGCGGGTGGTACTGCCACCATTTGATGGACGCATCCATTAATAATTAATAAATATTTCTATAAGAGGATATTTGGCAGATAGGAAGTGTCGGTTGTTTCCCCCGGAACGGCAGCATATAAATCTGTGAGGAGAAGCTGGCTCGGGGCGCCGTTAATAATGGCGCGTACAGCGCTGATAACGCAGAGTGGGAGCGCCGGCGGCCGGCTAATGAAGGAGGCCTTTCATTGCGGCACGCGCCCCTCTGACGTCACGGCCCCTTGTGTCCATTATCACGTTCCATTAATAGGCCGGAATCCCGCCGCACCTCGCCTCTTTGCACCAGACATCCGGCCGCTACAAAAAATTCGCCACCGGTCGCCGGACGCAGCGCTTGTGTGGGCGCCCACCTGCTTGGCCGTTCCCTGCTTGCGTCACCGGCGGAATAATGCAAACGGCTCTAGCTGACGGATGCGTCTCGACAGACTTAACAGCGGGAACAGATGCGGTACCCGGCGTTTTGACTTTAGTCTTTACTCTTCAAATCTGAATCGTTTACAGACACGATGTCAGCTCGAGTAATAGTTGACATAAAGCAATTCCACAGGTGTGCTAAGATAAAAATTATTACAAATGTGCACAAATAATGGGAAACAGCATGTCAAAATTAGTGTTATCACGTCAAACGGCCTCTTGAACTACTACTTTATTGTGTAATCCAGCAAATCAGCGTAACGTGCCCTTCTAAAGCCCTCATTGTTACGATAATTCTCATTTGTACTACTTGTTCCGCAGGCAACAACAAAAATAGACAGAAAAAGCAAACACTTGCTTAACCTTACGCAAAGCGACTGCAAACAATGCAGTTCCGAAGATAGTCAACTTGTAAGTTACTGTTGGTAACAGACATGATATAAACGATTTGGGAGACAATCTAACGAGAGCCGTCTTTGGTTGTTTGCAGATGACGCTGTCGTTTATCGACTTGTAAAGTCATCAGAAGATCAAAACAAACTGCAAAACGATTTAGAAAAAATATCTGAATGCTGCGAAAAGTGGCAGTTGACCCTGAATAACGAAAAGTGTGAGGTTATCCACATGAGTGCTAAAAGGAACTCATTCAACTTCGGTTACACGATAAATCAGTCTAATCTAAAAGCTGTAAACTCAACTAAATACCTAGGTATTACAATTACGAACAACTTAAATTGGAAAGAACACATAGAAAATGTTGTGGGGGAAGGCTAACCAAAGACGAGATTGGAATAACAGAGAATTGTGAAGGTGGTTCGATGAACCCTGTGCCAGGCACTTAAATGTGCTTTGCAGAGTATCCATGTAGATGTAGATGATACAAGAATGGTGTGTCAACAGAATAACGAAAATATTTTCACGTGCTGAGAGACATAATACAGTAGTTAAGACACTGACCAAAATTTCAGAACAACTAGAGCAAAACTGTTCGCGTGGCCATCCAGATTTAAGTTTCCATTTTACAAAATTGTAAAAGTCGAATAATTGGATGGATCCCTTGAAAAGGACACAGTGTATTTCCATCACCCATCCTCATTCCGTCAGAATTTGAGCTGTCGCTAATGGCTTGATAGTTGACTGGACGTTAAACTCCAATCTTCGCGTCATCTCACGTACTCCCTAGCACGAGATTTGAAAGGCAAGTTCGGTTTTCCTTTCTCCCCGGAAAATTTGCCCCCAATTATCCCCCTGATGGTACTGAGCTGATATTTAAATTAAGCGGTTGAAACCTCAGATCATTTAAGATGCTGATAAGTGCAAAGAGTTAAATATAGTGGCAACCTGTAGTGAGCTTACTGTAGATACTTCGGATTCTTTCCTGGAACAATTTCTCCGATAGCCAGCCCACTGGAGAGGCAAGCCCGTGTTCACTCATCTACACCTGCCGGACGTACGAATACTTAGCGCAGATGTCTCCACGCGGCGGAGACGTACAAATTGCGCTGAGGCCTTTCCATCGAAGGCGTGCTGTACTCACATTTCACGGTTTTGACGCGAAAGAACGTTTCACCTTTAATGCAACTCAGTAGATGTTACGCGCACCAGAAAGCGAGTGTTACAACGAAAAATAAAATCGTGTCTCTTTTTTTTAAGCTTACTCTTCTGCCAATTAAATATACGAAGGGTGTCTCTGAATCCTTTTACAAACTGCCGTAGAAGGCAGCGCATGGATAGTGATACGATCAAGTATACAGGGTGAGCCCAAAGTCTTGCCCTGATTATAATAATTTATTACAGAATAATTGTTTGACATAATAATTTACATTTGGTGCCGTTACATAGGTTAGTGTTAAGTTTTTTTTAACACCACTTAAGTTAGTAAACATCAACGTGTGCTTCCTTGGTAGCTCGGAGAATGTCGAAGCGGTATTCCAGTTCCCTCCAGGTGCTCCGTAACATGTGTTCTGTCACAGTACCCACAGCAGCTTGTATCCTAGCCTTCAGTTTGTCGTCGTCAGCAACTGGTGTGACGAAGACTCTGCCCCAGAAAAAAGGCAAGGGACGTAATGTCTGGAGAGCGGGTGGCCAGGGTGTTGGACCGTTCCTTCTAATCCACCGATACGGAAATGGTTCATCCAGGAAATCGCGCACTATCATCTCCATCTTGCTGGAAAAGTATCCATGGTTGATAGTGGTGCAATGAACTGTTGCAAAACGTCTAAGTAAATGTTAGCGGTAATGGATTTTTCCGCGAAGAAAAACGGTCCAAAAACATTGTTAAGCATGATGCCGCACCAAAAATTCACTTGTTCGCTGTCTCACTGTAACTGTGTGGAGACTCTGACCCCACATACGGACACTGTGCCGATTTACCAGTCCACTGACATGAAAGGTGGATTCATCGGTAAAGCATATGCGATTTAAGTAATCGTTAGCACTATCAACCCTGTTGTGAATCTCGATTACAAATTCGGCACGTGTCAGCGAATCATTCGGTTGCAAGGCCTGCACGATTTGCACTTTGTAAGCATGCAACCTAAGTCTTCCACGAAGACTCTTCACCACACTTGGTTGCGGTGTTTGAAGTTCACGTGATGCTTGACGAGTTGATTTAGACGGACTCCGTTGAAACGATTGCCGAACACGTTCAACAGTTGCATCACTCACACGAGGCCTGCCACTGCGAGAACGATCTTCAACGCTGCCTGTTTCGTCAAACTTTGCATACCATCGCTTTATCGATTTAACGTCAGGAGGGCTGCGTCCGTAAGAAGCCTGAAATGTACGCTGAACACTGATGGGCGATTTTGTTTCGTGAAACCATAGCACACATTGCGCTTTCTCCTGCTTCGACGCCATTTCTCCAGCAACTAACGTGACCTAACAGACCGCGTCGGTGTTGTGGAGCACTAGCGCCATCAACTGGTCACAACAACTAGTAACACAAACCTATGTAACGGCATCAAATGTAACTTATTATGTCGAACTGTTATTCTGTTAGAAATTTTTATAATCAGGGCAAGACTTTGTGCTCACCCTGCATATCTCTGGAGACGAAGAGCTTGCGTTTTACAGGACGAAAATGTAGTCATCTACCCCACTCTATCGTATCTGCTGGGTGGAAGAAATAGTTTGCGGTGATTCTGGTAATTACTTCGTTTGTAGCTCATGCGGTAACAATAGAGTACTAAGGTACACACGAAACGCCGGGGCATTTGAAAGGCAGGTACACCTGCCGGACGTAGGAATAATCGCAGATGTCTCAGCGCGGAGGAAACGTACAAATTGTGATGACGTCATACAGCGAAGGCGTGCTGGGCTCGCATTTCAGGCGTCGCATTACCTTCGTTCTGGGCTGATGACAGTTCCACAACAATAGCGGTTAGCAGTGGAATTGTTGCCACTTTAGTCAGCTACAATTGTGAAAATTACGAAGGTCGCGGAAAATTACTGCAGCTCATTCATACAACAGACGCGTGAGAGTGGATGACACTGCGTTTGAGGTTACAGCACGGAAACGGTACGTCTCTACATATAAATTTACAACCAACAAATGACATTGATAATTTCCAAAAGCGAATGGTGCGTGTGAAGAATGGCTGGCTGTGAGCCTCCGTAAGAGTTCCAATTTTTGCGATATATTCTCGTCGTCCTTTCGCGAGAAGTATGCGGGAGGAAGTAATGTTGCCCGAATCTTCCAGAAACGTGAGCACTCAGAATTTAAACTGTAAACGTCTCCGTGATACACAGCACCGCTCTTGTAGCACATTCCTCGGCGCTTGTTGAGCAATTCCGTAACGCTCTCGCGCATTCTAAACAAACACGTGAAGAAACGCGTCGCTCTTCGTTGAAACTTGTCAATTATTCTATTAATCCAATCGAGTAACGGTCGCAGACAGATGAGAACTAATCAATAATCGGTCTTACAAGTGTTTAATAAACAATTTGTGGATGTATTACGCCTCCTTAAGATTATCCCAATGAATCTCAGCCTGGCATCCGCTTTCCGTATAATTAATTTTCTGTGGTCAATCCACTTTAGCCAGCTCCTACTCCTAGATATTTAACCGTTGTTATTGTTTCCAGCGGTGTGCTACCAATAGTGTAATCGAACATCAATGAATATTTTCAGCCATTTAAGCGCACCACGTTACACTTATTTACGTTGAGAGTCAACTGCCAGTACCTGTACAAATAGTCTAATTATTTTCAACCGTAAGAAGCTAAAGCATACGGCACAGTCACATTTATTTCTAGAAAATCACAGGATTCGGCCGCTCATATCTCTGGAAATAAAGGAGATGATGCCGGATAGTTATTTTCAAAATAATCACTCTAGTCTCCCATTAGACAGAAATGACTTTCTTCCCTCCCCAGGAGTGCCTGCATTTCGCCACAATCTTCCTACAGACGACAAAAATATTGTCAGAGAATGGCCTGATGGACCTTCTGACTTCATCCATTAGGTCATTTATGTGTATTTAATGTAAACTGTAAAGCCCTATAACACTGCCCTGGGCTACTCCAGAAGTTAGTTTTACATCTCCGAACATGACATCGTATTTGATCATTATCTGCCCGGAACCTTCTGTGAGTGCCAAATGTTTGCAAAGGGAACTGAAACACGCTGTAGACACAAACCAGCATTAATCTAAACTTTATTTTAGCTTTGAGTAGCAAAGATCAGACAGCCAGCAGTAGTTTATGAGAGTGTGAAGAAACAAAGACGAGTTCGTTATATAAATTAGAAAACACACAATTACGACCCATAGCTCGAACCGGGCCGGTTCGAGAGGATAAAGACATGCATAGAAACTTGTAACTGAAAGCTGGTCAACGGCGTCGTTAACAAAGATAAGTGCTTACTGCAAAGTAAAAAAACAAACAGACGTCTAAATTTTATAACCGGGCTGGTTCCATGGGAGGAAAAGTTCCACATAACTTACATATCAAAGCTGAATACCGGCATCTTCGGGTCGGCCGCGGTGGCCGTGCGGCTCTAGGCACTTCAGTACGGAACCGCGTGACTGCTACGGTCGCAGGTTCGAATCCTGCCTCGGGCATGGATGTGTGTGATGTCCTTAGGTTAGTTAGGTTTAAGTAGTTCTAAGTTCTAGGGGATTGATGACCTCAGATGTTGAGTCCCATAGTGCTCAGAGCCATTTGAACCAGCCAACCGGCATCTTTCAAATAGTCCGCGAGCAAATCATATATATCAAAACCGATGAAGTAAAGCAGTTACGCTTCTAAGGAAGGAGTAATCCCACAAAATCAATTTTTTTTAGAAGATCGCCTGTGCTGCCGAGTATTTGCTGCATACCAAAATGACGTGGTTCAGATCCGCCACCGCCGTTGTGTCCTGATCCAGTGTCCAGAAGCGATGTCTTTCAATCAGTATAGGTGGGCGGGGTAACACAGTGTCCCAGCCCAATGCGGATGAGAGGGGTCTCCTGATTTCTACTAAGCTTCACCGAGGTTAATCATGGCCGCGAAGAGACGTTCAGTTGGGTGGCAGCCAGAAATGTAAACAGTTTCACTAAATCGAACGCGATCACACTTTCTACGAGTTCTCCATACTCGGGCGATTTAATGACAAGTATGAAAAGGTTCTCAGAGTACCACTACCAGTCGGAATACTGACTACTTATTGTTGGATTAGCAACATATTTACAAAAAAATGGTTCAAATGGCTCTGAGCACTATGGGACTTAACTTCTGAGGTCATCAGTCCCCTAGAACTTAGAACTACTTAGACATAACTAACCTAAGGACATCACACACATCCAAGCCCGAGGCAGGATTCGAACCTGAGACCGTAGCAGTCCCGCGGTTCCGGACTGAGCGCCTAGAACCGCGAGACCACCGCGGCCGGCCAACATATTTACAGGTTAAGCACAATCAGGCTACAGTGGGAGTACAACAACATTTAGCGCCAGTGCTCATAAACGTTAAAGTTCTTTTGTATAGTCTTCGCATGTACTGCGGTCGCCTTGTGGAGAAAGAGGAAGATAACCTAACAAAACACACTAATCACTCTGTTCATATGAAGTGGCTGTAATTGATAAGAAGACAATCACGTTTTCAGGTCTCTTAATTTATATGGATCTTTTAAACACATTAAGCATCGTTCAGACTTCTAAGGTTACGTGAAACACGATACAACAAAAAATTCAACTGTGCAGAAAATTGTCGACATGTCGATCCCTATGTTGTCGGTCATCTGCAATGCCCTCTGCACGCCTATCTTTAAATTGTTTGACAATCGTTGATATGCATAACTTGCTGCAAGAAACAAAACAGAAGACCCATATTAGGCCCGTCCTAAAAGTCCACCGTCTCTGGTTTGGCTGCAAGCCTCCGCTCAGGACGGAAAAAACCTAGTACTCACTCTTCTTATCTCTACAGTTCACGAAATACGAAGCACACCCACCAGGGCAGCAGTTCGTTTCATCGCCAGCTAACGGACTCGCTGTTAACTCCACTAACAACTTTGCGAGATGGTGCGGTGGTTAGCCTACTGAGCTCGCATTTTGAAGGCACGGGGATCGAGCTCTTAAGATGCACGCTTTCCGCCGGTGCCATAAAACTCGTAAGGCAAATGTCGATATAGTTTCTTCAAAGAGAAATTTATCATTCTCACCGTCTAATGACTTCAGCAATGAAACTTCCTGGCAGATTAAAACTGTGTGCCGGACCGAGACTCGAAATCAGGACCTTTGCCTTTCGCGGACAAGTGCTCTACCAACTGAGCTACCCAAGCACGACTCATGCCCCGTCCTCACAGCTTTACTTCTGCCAGAACCTCGTCTCCTACCTTCCAAACTTTACAGAAGCTCTCCTGCGAACCTTGCAGAACTAGCACTCCTGAAAGAAAGGATATTGCAGAGACATGGCCTAGCCACAGCCTAGGGGATGTTTCCACAATGAGATTTTCACTCTGCAGCGGAGTGTGCGCTGATATGAAACTTCCTGGCAGATTAAAACTGTGTGCCGGACCGAGACTCAGGCTCGGGACCTTTGCCTTTCGCGGGCAAGTGCTCTACCAAGCCCCGGAAAGGCAAAGGTCCCGCGTTCGAGTCTCGGTCCGGCACACAGTTTTAATCTGCCAGGAAGTTTCATATCAGTGCACACTCCGCTGCAGAATGAAAAACTCATTCTGGACTTCATCAATCTTCGTTCCTCCTTCCACTCAGATCATTAGAATGAAGGAGACTGTACGATATAGGGACTGACGCTCCTTAGCGAAATGAGACACGCTTCATATGACGGACATGTGATTGTAATGCGTTTTCTTACGTTCGCTGTCGCTAAAAGGACGATTTCTCGTGAGCAGTAGTGCACACGTGTCAGGCAGAGTATTATTAGCTGCGCTGTTTAGTTCAGAGGGTGGAGGATGATTCACAAAAGTATTTTCTAGTGGTGTGATACAGACTATGTGGGCGTTACGAGCACGGAGGCTGCCGTCAGTTCTGGAAAGCGATGTGCAGTGCGCTTGTGGCGGCGACGCTAATTGGCAAGGGATCTGGGCTGCGAGGGGCGTGCCAGACAGCCGATCTGTGCGCTCGCCGCTGCAGTCCAGCCGGCGGGCGTTTCAGGTTGAACGGCCCCACGTGCTCTGGGTCAGCTGCAGTGCTGCCAACGTCCAGCGCGCGCGCGCGCCAAGACGCTCCATCTCGACGTGCGCAATTTACGCTCTCAACTCTCTAACCTCATTACGCCTCTGGAGGCTCCCGCTCACAATCTGTTTTAATGTATTTTTATTACAATTTTTATTTTACAGGTATCGACACCTTTATCCCACACTGACACGGATTATTTTACGATGATTCCTGGTCCCGATAACCAAAGGCATGGTGGACATGTAGTACGATTTACCCTTGTCGCTGTTATACACTTCACAAATCTGAGATGTTACAGTGGCGATGACGTCACGACTGTTAAACGATTCAAGCCCTGGTACTTTCTACTTTAGGACCACGTACTACCGCGACGGTAGCCCAGCTTTTACCCTTACGAACAATGATGCTGCACAGCACGGTAAAGTTCAGAACACCACCACAGAAAACTGAAGGCCCACGAAGAATTAATTGTGCGCCCATATAGTTCTCGGTATTTATAGTATTATCGATGGCTTAGTACACTGTAAGGCGGCTATGGTTCAAATGGCTCTGAGCACTATGGGACTAAAGTGCTGAGGTCATTAGTCCCCTAGAACTTAGAACTAGTTAAACCTAACTAACCTAAGGACATCACACACATCCATGCCCGAGGCAGGATTCGAACCTGCGACCGTAGCGGTTTTGCGGTTTCAGACTGCAGCGAAGGCGGCTATGCCTTCTCCTATAATAACGTAGCATCTTTCGTGTGAGCGGTTGGTCTTGGCGTTTTTATGTTGACTGTAACGATAAAATATATCTAACATGAGTAAGTTTGGAACAGCGCGACCGCTGCGGTCGCAAGTTCGAATCCTGCCTCGGGCGTGGATGTGTGTGATGTCCTTAGGTTAGTTAGGTTTAAGTAGTTCTAAATCTAGGGGATTGATGACCTCAGCAGTTAAGTCCCATAGCGCTCAGAGCCATTTTTTGAGTAAGTTTGTTTTCAGACATAGGTTTAATGTATAATCTCTTTAGCTTCGGATATCATGGTTCAAATGGCTCTAAGCACTACGGGACTTAACATCTGAGGTCGTTAGTCCCCTAGACTTAGAACTACTTAAACCTAACTAACCTAAGGACGGCACACACATTCATGCCCGCGGCAGGATTCGAACCTGCGACCGCACCAGATGCGTGGTTCCAGACTGAAGTGCCTAGAACCGCTTCGCCACCGCGGCCGGTTCGGATATCATGTAAACGCGTTTAAACATGCATCGAGGACTAGCTATGGCATGAATATTGCCACCTCCTACCGACCTCCATAACTTTCCTCATCGACCTACCTCTCTGTTCAAACAATTACGTTGAGCTACTTCTCCTTATCGTATAAGTGCCAGTCCTGGAAACAAAACTAGTCAACCTCATGACATTTTGGACGTTTCCACTCAATAATGTCTTGCGGAATGAATTTCTGGCGTAAGTCATCAAACTGATCGCGCAAAAGCGAACAGCAGGAATAATCAGTGGTCGTCATGTAGGCACCATCACAGTACATATATTAGGTGACATCCGTCATAAATAACCCAGCACAATTTAGGAACAGTTATGTCCATACCTACAACACCGAGTGAGGTGGCGTAGTGGTTAGCAAAAATGTTCAAACGTGTGTGAAATCTTATGGGACTTAACTGCTAAGGCCATCAGTCCCTAAGCTTACACACTACTTAACCTAAATTATCCTAAGGACAAACACATACACCCATGCCCGAGGGAGGACTCGAACCTCCGCCGGGACCAGCCGCAGTGCCAATAGACAGCTCGGCTAATCCCGCGCGGCTAATGTTTAGCACACTGGACTCGCATACGAGATGACGACGATACAAACACGCTTCCAGCCATTCTTATTTAGGTTTTCCGTGATTTCCCTAAATCACTTCAGGTAAATGACGGGATGGTTCTTGTGAAAGGGCACGGCCGACTTCCTTCCCTAATCCGATGGGACCGATGACCTCGCTGTTTGGTCTCCTCCCCACAACCAACCAACCGACCAACCAATCATACCTGCAGCACTAGAGAAAAATGACCTTTATTACCTATTATTAAGGCTGCCAGTGTCTGTGTCATAGGTTGTAAAGCCAGTTCTAAATCTGACCTAAAATAATTTCATCTGAATATCTCCTTCAGTTCCATTGACGAATTTTTATTTAAAAACTGGGAGCCTGTAAGAAAAAGACTTTGCTATTACATTCTGCATCCAATTAGAAATACTTCTAGCGCACTTATCTTTATCCACCGTGAACAAATTCCGTGTCTTCGCGGTTCGGAACATTTCCATTTCCCCGATGACATTATGTATGACAGGTAGGAAAACAAATTTTTAATTTAGTCTTTAATCATTTCTTCTGGCCAACTCCTATTCCATAGATTATTTTTTTGTATAAAAAATGGCAGCATGTATAGGAAAAACACCTAAATTGAAAGTATGAAACTAACTTGTTAATTCTTATTAAATTTAAGCCAGTGTGCAATTTTGTAACTTGTAAATGGACACCGTGATACTGCACTGTCAAATAATTTATCGTATACACGTAGCACGTAAACTGACTCCTTCCACATTGTTTCGATGGAAAAATGTCGGAAATGATTTGCAGAAAAACCACCTGTTGTGTAAACTAGCAGGGACATAGCTCACAGAGCCGTTTCTCGTAGAAAGGTTACTGGAATCCAACAAATATCAACTTTCTAACACAGTCGTTACAAACAAGTTAGAGAATACTTAGTTACAAGCAAGGAGGAACATATAATAACAGGAAGAATGCTGTCCAACGCATACCGGAAAGCGTTAAACAGTCTGTCTTGAAAAAGCGTTTTCCCAGCGCTTTATTGGGCAAAGATGCATTGTAAACCGTAAACCTCTTCCACCAGCTTGACGTAACATAATTATTTTCTACGTGAAAAGGTAAAATAGGTGCTTTACTACACCACATGATATGAAACACTGTAATCGAGCAGCCAGTACGGACATCTTGTATCGAATGTTACACAATGGGTAGCGAGCGTTTCGATAATGACTAGGAGCATGTATCGCAGCTCACAGTTGCCTCTTGGAATCCAGTCTGAAGAATAGTTTTATTTCGCGAGAGTAGTACAGAAACTTCACAGTTAACAATGACTGTGGCAGCTTTAACTGTTTCCTTCACCTATCGTGTTTTGGGTGGGAGCATTGCTAACTGTTTGAAACACTCTTCATGCACTGTTCGTAATATTCAATCAGTTATAAAGCGGATTGATTGCTCGTGCTGTACGTTTTTCTACACAGCTACAAACTATTAATGGAGACGCCGCAGTGGATAATACCCTGGAACACTTGACTCATATTCGGGAGGCTAAAATTCCTCGACTGAGTATCCAGATTTAAATTTCCTGTGATTCTTCAAAATTTCTCCAGGCGATTTCCAGGAGTGTTCTCTGAATCGCTCACGGCCAAGTTCCGTCACATTCGTTGTGAAACTGAGCTCGTGTAATTAATTAAATTGGTGGTAGAATGTGTCTAGAATAATCTATGTTGGTGGGACATGTGCCCTCATAGTGAAGGCCACATGCCAGTTACGTCTGTATCATCAGGTGTATGACGAGATAGTTCTATCAACAGTTCCATCCCTTTTCAAGTGAGTTTGAGCTTTGTTTTCAATTACCTCGCTGTTGATGGGCCGCCCAAGTGCTATATTTCTGTCTCCCTTCTTAACGAGTGGAATTTAATTCTGCGAAGTATTTTTGTTCCTTACTACGAAGCCACAAACGTAAGACTAGTTATGGAATACACCGCTGCTGACTCTCCTGATTATAAAAGAAAACTACGCTTATTATTTTCCTTTGCGTATGACGGATAGAGGACGAAACAAGCACAGAAAACGGGCGTATGGCCAAAATCAGCGATTTTTTTTTCGTTTCTATCACTAATTCTAAATAGCCATTGTATGATCTGGTGCACTCAAGTAGCAATTATGTAGACAAGAAACGAACACACTTACCATTCACGATCGATCTAGTCTCAATCCAAATTAAGACTTCCTAACACAACTGGGAGTATTTTACATTTTATGTAATTGTGGCTCCAAAAGCGCTAGAAAGAACAAATTCTGATCTGAGTAGCTGTCATGGTTTCACAAATATATTATGATCTCCGTTATAGAGTTTAAAGTGCTGTATGACTTATACATGGGACGGCAGATCGATTAATACTTCCCTACAATTGAAGCAAAATTAGGTGACTCGTACGTAGCTGTGAACGTAATACGACACGTTGATGTCGAAATGTTTTTTGAGGTATAAGATACCATCTGAGCTATTTTCGTTTGGCTAGAAGAAACAAATGTTCTTTAAATACGCGTGATCGTATTTCTTCAATGGAAGTGCTACGTTCGGCTGCTTCGCGGTTCCACGGAGTAAATATTCTTCAGCAGGGCGTGTTCTATGCGAAACCTGGAGCTGCACCGTTGTTTGCACTGATATGCTTCGCAGCACCTGAGCACCTGCAAGTTCTGCGAAATACACTCTGGTGCGTAACCGCCGTTCACGTCTCAGTGGGTAGTATCTGTAAGCAGAATGATTGCAGTCAAGACCGTGGACTGAAAATTTTACTTAAAAAAAAAAAGGAAAGAAACGTTTTAGGAAAGCACATTTTTATATCTCGGCGTAATCTCCCTTCAGTTCACTTAACTTGATCCACCCAGTAAGATATTTTCCTCATTCCCTCTGAAAAGAATTTTTTTCCAATTCTGCAAAGAACTTCTTTACAATACAGGGAACATCTTCATTGGACGAAAATTTTTCCCCCGTGTATTTTTTAAGTTAGGAAACGTAAACGCTGTATAGGGTCAAATCTGACGAAAACGGGGATTGCTTCGCAGCCCAGCTAATACAGTGTTACCATTGTAACGGCTTACACGTGATCAGCCCTATTGCACTGCCCTACCATGAGGGGTCGCTCGCCTCTACTTCACCTCATGATGTAAAGGGTACAAAGTGTTGCATAATTAAGAGCCAGTCACTCTTACCCTGTCATAATAATCAGTAATGGAGGTGAGTCCCAAGAAAAGGTACTAGTCATCATTTTCACCTTCGCCATTGAACAGTTAGACGGTAGTTTAGTCTCCTCGCTCTAGTCGCGACTCTCCCATACTATCATAAGACATCTTTTGCGAAACGCAAAAAAATTTCGAACACGATTTTTTGTGTCCGTCCTTGGTTTTTGTCTAGAGAAAATAAACTCAGTACCTGCTTCTTGATATGCGGAATTTCATTCAGGATATTATGTATCCCGTAGTACGAGATGCCTAAAAAAACTTCAGTCTCTTGAATCGTGAGACTGCGTTCTTCTACCGAGCGAGGTGGCGCAGTGGTTAGCACACTGGACTCGCATTCGGGAGGACGACGGTTCAATCCCGTCTCCGGCCATCCTGATTTAGGTTTTCCGTGATTTCCCTAAATCGTTTCAGGCGAATGCCGAGATGGTTCCTTTGAAAGGGCACGGCCGATTTCCTTCCCAATCCTTCCCTAACCCGAGCTTGCGCTCCGTCTCTAATGACCTCGTTGCCGACGGGACGTTAAACACTAACCACCACCACCACCACCACCACCACTGCGTTCTTCTATTCCGACATCACCTTGAACCATTCAAAAACTGCGCCCAATTTTCTTTATTGGTTACTAATATCGAGTAATGAGATCATAATATAGTACACACAGTATAGTCAATATAGTGGGGGGTTTCAGAGGAAGTTCGTGTGCGGCAGTCGTGGCAAAAGGAGATACTGGGAAGTTTCAGACGTCAGGGAACTATTCTTTAACGTTAAGATTATATCGCCAGCATTACGTAAATCAGATCATATATCACGGGTCGACCCTAGCCGTCATATTTTCATTGATTCAACCTTTTGGCGGTTAAAGATGTGATTGTTTTTAAATATATGGCAAAAACTAATAAATTCTGTCAACCATTTCTCCGGTAGAAACCTTAATTTGACATTCGATGCCTTCCAGTCCTGCAGCTCCCGTGCGACCACGTTTCAAATAGTTCCCTGCCAGTTCAACGTCTCCACAACCTGTATTTGATGCGCAGATGGCTTCTTAAATAAAAACGATTTATCACTACAGGAGACTCGTAGAGTCCATTTACACGAAAGTCCGAGACAACTGTGAATGGACGGTTTCACCCTGCAGAAGTTTGAAAGTTTGAGGAAGTGCGGCAGAAGTTCAGCTTATCAATTGTCAGGTCGGTTAACAAAATCTCCCTCTGTTTCATAGAAATGTTAGCCTGCTTGTCAATCGAGATTTGGTTTTTAGAAGCCGCCCGCAACAGATATTTGCAGTACAGTAGTTCCGCATACGGCTCGGTGAGTGTTCAGCTTCGCACGTTAGCGATAAGTTGAGAACCAGCTGATAAGGAGAGACTTACAATGCGCCTAAGAGTGACTATCATTTGTTCGTGACGTCAGAACGGCACCGTATATTTCAATCTGAAGCGCTGTTCCTGGACTGGCAGTAGCGTGTGGTAATAGCAGAAAGTCGAAATGCTTATTCCATGCAGGACAACGAATACTTCCGTGAACACGTTTTACACTACACTACACTACACTATACTAGCTTGGCGGAGATTATCTAGACGGTAGAGCAGTAAAACCCATTTACATGTTTTATAAAATGGTTCAAATGGCTCTGAGCGCTATGGGACGTAACTGCTACTTTCATCAGTCCCCTAGAACTTAGAACTACTTAAACCTAACTAACCTAAGGACATCACACACATCCATGCCCGAGGCAGGGTTTGAACCTGCCACCGTAGCGGTCGCGCGGTTCCAGACTGTAGCGCCTAGAACCGCATGTTTTGTATTTAAATTTGTGAAAGAGTGTTCATTTTAAGGATGCAAAAAGACGTTTGGTATTTCTTCGATAATATGCTGTCCATAGCTTTTCTAAATCGACATGGGTAGTATACTCGCCTCTAACAGAGCTCGTTAATTCCCGATTGTCCGGTGATATTCGACTCGGATGTAGCCGATCAACACCCAAGAAATTTCGTTGGCAAGGGGAACAGGTGTGTGTGTGTGTGTGTGTGTGTGTGTGTGTGTGTGTGTGTGTGTGTGTGTTTAGAGGGCGGGGGGGGGGGGGTGGTAAAGTTCCTGATCACCACTTTATGCGCCAACTTTAGGAGTTAAATTCTGAAACTCCTCACAGTTCTTATTGAAGTAAAAGCTTACGACACTATTGATAAGCTTGGTAACCTCGTTGTCGCTATTCCAGACGAGTAGGGTGTATGCAGGCACTACTTTCGTCGCCCTCCTCTCACCTCACACACACACACACACACACACACACACACACACACACACACACACACACACACAGTAAACATCACAAATCCGACACTACACTTCACACACTCTTCAGCTTCCATACGCCGAGCACATAAGATACGCCGGCCGATGTGGCCGTGTGGTTCTAGGCGCTCCAGTCCGGAGCCGCGCTGCTGGTACAGTCGCAGGTTCGAATCCTGCCTCGGGCATGGGTGTGTGTGATGTCCTTAGGTTAGTTAGGTTTAAGTAGTTCTAAGTTCTAGGGGACTGATGACCACAGCAGTTGAGTCCCATAGTGCTCAGAGCATTTGAACATAAGATACGGGACAAGTAGGTCAGCGAAATGGTATTAAAGGACTTGTAAGAAGCAATAATCAGTCGTCATCGACGACGACGGCTGTGGTACGCAGTGTGTTCTTCAGCTCAGTGATTCTTGATTTGCAATATCAACGACGAAACTAAGGCAGAAAATATTATTTACGCATTCCTCAGAATTTTATCTCGTCGTCGATACTCTATGCTCAGAACCTAGTATAACAATAGTGGTCTCCGTAGTATTCTCACCCACTAGCACCGAATATTGAACTGAACTGGTTCTAATAGTCAGTGCTAACGTGAGGAAAAAATAATTGTTTAAATAAAAATAAATTTTTAATCTAACGCGTTTTTAAATCTGACTTAAAAAGTATGTTTCTCATAGCCCTGTACAGATACCTAACCCCTATGCAGATAGTCCTAAACATTTTTGCTTGCGAATTTGAAGTACCTATGACTGTTCTTGCAAGATTTATAATGAAAAACATGGGGCGCATGCAATACGAAAGTGATGCATGAATAGTTCACATCCTATTATCGATTTCATTTGCCCCACGTTTTTTGTCATAATTAGTACCAGCATTGTCATAGTTATTAGCCGGCCGGAGTGGGCAAGCGGTTTTAGGCGCTTCAGTCTGGAACCGCTGATGACCTCAGATGTTAAGTCCCATAGTGCTCAGATCCATTTGAACCATAGTTATTAAGAATTCACAAGCACAAACTTCGAGATTGATGAGTGGGGCTAGGAATCTGTATGGTGCTATGAGGAATTGTTTTATACTTTTTAGTCAAATTATAAATGTGTTATATTAAAATATTTTTATTTAAATAGTTATAAATTGCAAAATTTGTACTGAATAGACAATAATGCGGCATAATAAAAACATATTAATAAATTGGATGCCACATGTTAAACATTGTGATGGTGTGATGAAAGAGCCGTGCTTTCGTAACGGTATTCCACGCGCAGTCATTTTCTTGTAAAGCGGAGAGCGGCGCGCGCTGCGCGGAAATACTGGAAGGGCGACGTCATCTCCTGCGACGCGTTTGGCGCCAAGTAACGTACCGGTACCGGCGCGGCTGGCGAGTCCCAGGGTCGCCGGGTCATCCGCTGGCGGCAGCTTGCCCACCACCAACCGCCACCACCGCTGATCCGCAGGCACTCACTGGGCTTCCTGATCGCCTTACCGGCCACACAATCTCCGAAACCGATCTACTGAATGGACAGCGTGTTACCGTGCACCTCCGTCGTGTCACGGTCGCTTCAGCCTCGCGAAACTTGCCGATTTGTTTTTTTCGTCTTTAATAATCACGACATACTTCTCAAAAGTATTACTAGCTTCGACCATAGATAGTAGTAGATTGGCCTTGCTGTGCAGAAGCTATAGGGTCGGTGTGGCTCCAACATAAACCACGTGACTGTTGGCAAAACGTGGCGGGATTTCAAATCAGCGGTTTGCCATCCTATGTTTGTATCGTATTTTACCCACATTTCTCAATTGACTGCCAACCGCTTCCAACAAAAATTACTTTTTTATTTGCGAAAAATTATGTCAGAACTACATTTGACCTGGATTGGTTCACAGTACCATTTATAAAATCTAACAAATATATCGAACGCCCCTCTGATGGGCAGCGGGACGAAATTACTATAAACTATCAATTAAAGTAAAATGTCGTTAAAATTCTTTTAAACAGTAAGAGTGGGCTCGTGTCAAAACTTTAAACATTGGATTCGCCGCGTTTTGAGCTCTAGTCACTTATAAAAGAAAATGGGATATGGGAATTATGTCAACTATCGGGGCCAAAATTGTAGACTTTAGGAGCACGTCCATTTTAGAGTATCAATTTTAGGGGCACTTCAAAGGTTCAGTTCCTACTATTTTTACAAAAGTTTAAACACCAGTTTAAAAAAAAATTATATTTTAGATTAAAGGTGAGACTTTGAAGTTTCAGAAAATAATTTTGGAGCCTACATTTATTTAATAGTATTAGAAGTTACAAAAAAAATTCTCTTCATGTGTCGACTATAGGTGCTCTTACGTTATTATAATCTCACTTGTATATACAAAAAGGCGCGTATGTGCAGATGGCTTAAAGTTTTTCCGTTTCCGGGCCTGTATCCAAAAAAACATGGCTCAAATGGCTCTGAGCACTATGGGACTCAACTGCTGTGGTCATAAGTCCCCTAGAGCTTAGAACTACTTAAACCTAACTAACCTAAGGACATCACACACATCCATGCCCGAGGCAGGATTCGAACCAGCGACTGTAGCGGTCGTGCGCTTCCAGACTGTAGCGCCTTTAACCGCTCGGCCACTCTGGCCGGCCCCTGTATCCAAAGCTGCTTCGGTTTTCATCCTTTTGGGAACCTATGAGTAGGAACGGGAAACAGTTATACTTACTTCTGTAACCGAATTGTCACAGATACTTTCCAAAATGTAATATGAGTCTGACTTTACAGGCATCACTTTCAACACTTTAATTTACGTGATACTCTACTTCAAGTGTAAAAAAAACATATAAAAGTCACGTCAGCAGATTTCAATTAACGCATCTGCACTATCATAGAAACACTTAACACGTGAAATTTAATGCCATTTCCCCCGACAAAACGCTGAGTACATCCATAAGCGCAACACGAAACAACCATGTTTTGCCAACATTCACGTGACATTAGCCCAGAGATGTTGGAGCCACGAAAATGACGTCAGGGCCAGTCTATTATATTTATTGTCGAAAATTAATAGGCAAAGTGAACGGTAAAGACGGCCGTAGTGGAAACTAATCTCGTCACGTGACTAGGTACAGCAACGATCCTGTTAAAGTAGCACGCGTTCATACCAGACAGTGGATGCTCGCTGTTAACAAAACAATGCATTGCCTATGAGGAAGAAACTGTGACGGAGCAGGCAGAAAAGGAGACGGAACGTGCGAGCAAAAGGTTAAAGCTGAGCTAGTTCATGTGCAATTTATGGCAGGATGGACACGGTGCTAAGGCGAGTATTATTAAAGTATTTACCCAAGGAAAATCAGTGAAGTGCACACCGTAAATATGCCATTGACGATATGGGTAAATGTGTTGTTTGGCAGCAATACTATGAACAATGCAAGGAAATATCAACTTTGCGAAAATTACACAGCTTACGTCATACAGAAATGAACATCACAGATAGCAAACTCTGGAGAGAAAAAGGGGTATGTGGTGCAGGGGGGTGGGAATCGGAGAATCGACTGCATGATGATGTGGTTTAACATTTGAAGTGTCAAAATACCTAGCCAGCAGAACAATGAAACTGTTGCCTAAGAATCCTACCTACTCGGTTCGCTAGACAATCAAACAACCAACTCGTATTAATGAGCTTTATTACAAAAAGGCAATTACATATACTTAACTTTGATGGGCAGACAGATGTGTCGCGAGCAAAGGGCGACGTACGAAATAATCAGTCTTTGCAGTGACTTTCCTGAACTACTACCGAAGTGCCTAACGTTTACGCTGCTCTCGAAGTCGCTAACGAAGTGGGTAGTCTTGAAGTATGCAATCCAAATGGGGCCCCACCAGTCGGTAGCGGCGCTTACGTCCGTTCACTCTGCGTAGTAATACTTCACCTAGGACCGCTGCTGTCACGTTGTCATCCTGGAAGGGAGGTCAGTCAGCGTGCGATTGACTGACTTCTTCTCATTGCCTTCTCCTCCCTGTCATTCCCAACTGGCGTGCCGGCGCTTGACTTTACGCGGTAACCGAAACAATCAGAAAAACTGCTAAATTTATTATGTGTATGCAATGTGTGTTGCCTATAAAACAGTCATCTGCTCCGACCGAAACTGACTAGGCCGACCAAACTTAAAGTTCCTAATTCGGTTCTAAAAAAACTTCTTCCGCTCAGAAACACCCGTTCTTAAGGTTTCCTTGTTGAAGATTACTGGAGTAGGCAGTACGCAGATACAGCACACACAGTTGGCAGCCGAGCGGGATTAGCCGAGCGGTCTATGGCGCTGCAGTCATGGACTGTGCGGCTGGTCCCGGCGGAGGTTCGAGTCCTCCCTCGGGCGTGTGTGTGTGTGTGTGTGTGTGTGTGTGTGTGTGCGTGTGTGTGTTTGTCCTTAGGATAATTTAGGTTAAGTAGTGTGTAAGCTTAGGGACTGATGACCATAGCAGTTAAGTCCCATAAGATCACACACACACACACACACACACACACACACACACACACACACACAGTTGGCAGATCCCGCTACATCGATGAAATCTCGCCGTCCCTGGGTCGGCGAATTTCGAAGTCTTTTTATCAAACATCTGACGCTTTTTATGAAACATCCTATATAGATTATTTATCAGATAGCGTCAGCAACACTCACATTTCACTGGTGTCTGATGGCAAGTGTACATTTTCAGAAATTCACAAGCTGACATTTCCCTTTATTAAGAGTTGGTTGTCCTATCTTACCACGCCTGGCTGATACTTACCATGATCTGTGCCGATATTTCGACAACTTTTGTCAGACAATACTTCCTAATACACAACAGCATCATCTACAGAAGTCTACAGTTCCAGTTAATATTATTCACTTCGTCATTAATGTAAAACATGAGTAGTTTGTCGTATTACATGTTCCCGGCACACGCCCGAAACTGCATCTGTGTTTATTGATTACTCGGCAACAAGGACAGCGTGCTATGTTCTGCGTATCAAGTTTTCGGTCCATACCTGGTTTTATAATATTTACGAAAATGCTTTATTTAAAAGACACCGGTGTGGTACATGTCAAAGATCAGCTAATAGTCATTGCAAAAGACTCTGGTTATTTTAGTCTTGATGCATTTCGTAACAATTTTCTCACGGCATGATCTCACAGTGAACCACAGTGCTGTCTGCGAACAGTCTCAGGTCGCTGTAAACGTCTTCTTCCTTCCTTTCTTTATTCTAATTTCAGAGAGATGGAAACAAAATTTTCCGCTCTTTTTCTGAGAAATTTTATAGTGTGTTAAAAGCACAGTTTGGAAACACTACAGAGACAAAATATTTACAGGAGTTATAAAATTATTAAAAATGACTGTTACATTGAAGTCGTTAAACTATTCGTATTTTGAAACGTACACATTGATGGTATAATAGAATCGAATCCAGTCAAATGGTTCAAATGGCTCTGAGCACTATGGGACTCAACTGCTGTGGTCATCAGTCCCCTAGAACTTAGAACTACTTAAACCTAACTAACCTAAGGACATCACACACACCCATGCCCGAGGCAGGATTTGAACCTGCGACCGTAGCAGCAGCGCGGCTCCGGACTGCAGCGCCTAGAACCGCACGGCCACCGCGGCCGGCTCGAATCAAGTCACTTTACTGCACTAATTAGTATACCTGCACCTGGAAAGAAAATAAAACATTGAGCGTAAGGGGGGGGGGGGGGCAGCGGTGTGGCAGCACAATGAATCTTTCCTTCTTCTGTGGCGTACCAAATTTACATTACTATTAATAAATCAGCAATATGGCGATATGCATCATGTATAAGACTGTATCATATACCTGCAAATATCAGTAATGTGCCAGGATCCTGACAGGGTCCATAAATTGTTTTTATCAAGGAAAATATAATCACTAAGTTGCAGTTGCATGTCTTGATTGTCACGACTTGTTAATTCTATAAGAAGCAGTCAAATGAGTGATGGAAAAAAGTGAGTACACTGTTCATTTCTTCAAAAGTAACTTTTAATATACTGAGAGACAAGAAGGTCAATGTCTTGAAGAAAAAAGTTTGCGGTTATCTAGAGGACCATGATTGTACCCAGGCGTTTAGCTTTTCGTCCGAAGCAAATCTACGACCTCGAATGTGTTTCTTCAGGACACCAATAATATGGGAATTGTATGGGGAGATATCGGAACTATGTGAAGGATGTGTAAGGGCTTCCCAGCGAAACTCCTGCAGCGTACTCCAGACAAACCTGACAAAAAGTGAGCCGCCCACTGTCTTCTCCCACATTAGGATAAATGTACTAGCTGTCGTGCCAATAACTTTTGAAACAAAAAACAAAAGACACTCTACTTACTCTTCTGCCATCTGTGCAGTTTTCATTTCACTGCCCCTTATGCCGTACATATTCGTTACCTAATATCAATTAGCTTCGCTTTTAAGTTAATGTGCTAATAAATACGTTATGTACAACTTTTCGAAAGGGTGTGTGAGTAAGAAAACTTACTTGGCTCGTTTCCAGTGCCCTTCACACAGCCAACGTCAGGTCGGGACTGTTACGGTTCTTCTCAAATTCTGCGGAGAACCAACCATACTATTACATAGGCTATCATTATCATGAAGTCGCCACTATCAATAGCATTTTAAAGCTACTGCCAGCTCCTCCTTTCCTTTTCCCGGGAGGCGTTCGTACACCCCTTCCGTCTGTGCCTAATGGTCCAATGTTAACATAGCTCTTAGCGCATCATGTATCTGAGGCGGGACGTGGAAACAGCCGGACATTTACCTAGGTGGGTGTGGGAAACCGCCTACGAACCACAGTCAGGCTGGCCGGCATCCCAGCTCCCCCCTCCACCCCCCACCTGCAAATCCACGAGGCGGATTCGATCCGGGGTCGGAGCGCATACTCGTGTCCCGGAAGAGGAGCCTAACACGGTCAGATATCGGGGTTGGTGTGAACAGTGCAGTATAGAAACAAATTGGGGATCCCTAACGATATGTGAGAGACGAAGCTACACAATACACTGATCCAATCATATAAATGAAATTAGCTATAGTGAAGGTGAGCTTCCGTTGGGTTGTATAGGATTAGGTATTAATAACACAACACGCCCACAAAAATTTACTGAAGAATGTGTATTAACAAGATACGTAATCCAGCTTTATGGCTGTTCACAAAGAAGCCATGTTATTAAGTCACCTAGAGCTACCACCCCCCTCCATTCCATTATTTTCATCGCCCCCCCCCTCTCTCTCTCTCTCTCTCGAGCGCGCGCGAGCGCGCAGGTCTTCGAAGATGTAAACAAAGGAAACTACCTCAGCGAAAAATTCATAACAAGAGCGAAGTGCCAGAGACGGGCCTAGTTACCATACTGTCACAGGATATGAGAACTAGGCTGCCCTCTCCGCCTTCCCTCTTAATTAAGAATCAGTTTCCGGGTGACTAGCAGTCTGCAGGGCAGCTTCACGCTGGAGAACAGACAGACAAATGTATTTTATCCAGGAGTCTGCAGAGAGATGGAAATGGGCTTTCCTGTTCTTCAGTATCCGAATGTCAGGGATGGTTCTGAGTTTTTCGAGCTGTTGCCTTGGGGATGGAAAAATTTCTAAACGAGACTGTCGGTTGCTGAAGCGATACTTTGTAATACTCCACGAGCTGCAGATGCATCTCGCTGTCAGTGCGGAGGTGAGCGGCTGCACTACCTACTGGTGCTGACAATTCTTGGCACGTGACGTCACACGCGTGCTGTTGGGGGCGAAAGGTCGCAAGGTAACTGCTATTGATATTTGTGCTGGGGCAGCGACCCACACGGCTGCCCTCTCGACCCGTGCGTGACCTCGCCCAAACCTAAGTCTCTGCACCGTTCCTGCAGCGCGTCTAACTGTCCACAAGTTCCGCAAATGTGAAAAGCGTTGCGTGTACGGGTAGTGATAAATCGGGAATTTCAAACGTTTTTGCTATCGATCCTTTTGTTTCTTTAATCGTCTGACATGCTCTTTCAATAGGAATTATATTTCCAATAATGTAACAACTTCACAGATATGTCATGTTGCGTGAAACTGAAAGTAGTCAAATCCACAGTGATAAATTATAAAGTCTGGTAGCTGGCTGGTTTTATGTTGTCGTCATTGTCCTCTTCGGGGGATGATTGTTGGCACAGTATTTGTCAGTTCCAAGAAATTAGTTAAACTGAAATTAGTTTAAGTTGAATTAAGGGAACTCTTATCATTTACCAGCAAGAGAGACTTTAACAAGTTGGTCTTCTATATTTTTTATAGTAAAGAAGCAGAATGTTTCACAATTATAAACATACTTTCAGAGAAATAAAACACTTTAAGACTGCACAAGCATGTCTGTTGTATAGCCGACTCCACACGGCTCACTAATACAAAAACTCTTACCGCCAAGCGTGAGGTAGAACAAATATACTACAGCTGTAAGTAAGGTGTCTAGCCATTTACAGTGTCAGCGACAAAGTACTTACTTTATACTTGTGTATACGTTAATATTACAAAATTTAGCGAAAACATTAGTGCAAATATCTTTATAAAATTAACTTATACTTTTCTGTTAATTAACTGCAAAATTGTTAAATTCGTATCAGATGAAAGCATTAGATGAAAAAGTATACTGCTTACCTAGAAGTCTACTTACTCAGTTACTTTTGCGTATAAATGAAGTTATCGATACCCACTGTTATCGAAGAGTTCCTGATATGCATTAGGCTTCATTACATCAAAATAGTGACTTAAGGTGTCTCTTTAGTCGCAGATAGACTATATTCAAGCTGTTGCAATACCTTGAAAGGAAGAGCCAAATGGCTAAATAGTTCCGTTACAGTTGAGATAATAGAGGGTTGTTTATGGCTAACTTCTGTGGTGTAGTCATGAATCGTATAAAAATGTTGAGCTTTCTCTTTCTCACCCTCCCCCCCCCCAAACACACACACACACACACACACACACACACACACACACACACACACACACAACCTGGTTCCGCCTGTGGAATTGCGCGACCACGAAATACGGCGTATGAAGACTAACTCAGAAAGTTTCACGTCAGCGGGCGTTGTCTACGTTTAACTACTATTTCTTCAGGTGAGGGAGGAGGGGAATAAACAGAGGCGGGATGAATGCAAGCAAGGTAACCTTGTTAAAACGGTATTTGGAGCACTGACAGACTACTCTCATCAGTGCACGCAGTGCTTCCCGTTTATGATACCACCCGAGAGTTCAGTTACTAATGCAGACGACGTAAAAGCAACAGCCTTTTAATTGAGACGCATCTCCTCTACCATGCAGATCAACAAACAGAAGAGTACGACGGCGAAGTTTGCGAAATGCTAGTGCTTGCTGCGAGATGGAATAGCGGGAACGGGCGGAGATAAGTGCATTTCCATGTATGAGAAAGGGAGCAGGTCGTCACGTACTTCTCCACGAGATTCCCGATAAGGCAGTCGCCGCGGCGCCGGCTGCAGCCAGCTGTCTTGTCTGTCCAGCCACGAGGAAGTGTCCTTATCCAAACGCAGCCTCTCAACAGACGACACTCCTTATCTTCACACTCGTCGCACGCAAGTATGCACAGGCACGGCGTTCCTAGACGAGCAAAGGGCTTTCTACGCGCTCTCTCTTTGCGTCTAATAAACGTCAGACTGGAAATTTGACAGACTGAACAGGAGCTTCGTTTTGTGGAGCAAGTAGTCTTAATAAATGTAAAGTCTATGGCCAGGTTTGTCTCGTTCGTAAAGTCTAAATTTTATAGAAATTTACAATAACGCGTGAAGCAAATAAACAAATGCCTTTTTATTTGGATTACGAAGCTGATATTTAGTTGAACCATATCCATTAATGATAGAGTTTTTCTAATTGACTGATTTCCAGGGTGAATCACTCAACTCGCATAATATATCATATTCCGTTCAAAAATCGAAACTGTTTTCCATAGATGATAGTAAGAAAAAAGATGGAGGCGAATACTTGGCTGCCAGATTCATCCTCCTAAAGTTTTTATCTAGAATATGTGGAAGAAACTGCTTGACTTGCAGGAACGGTGTGTTTTAAGGTAATCCAGCAGCTCGTGGAAAGAACACATTGACAGAGCGTATGTAAACTAAAGTAGTAAAACATACAAAAAACCGTTTCAGTTGTACTTGATAGTAGATACAGCCTAACACGACTGAAACAGTGTTGTGCTAGCTACGCTTTACACATTTTTGCCAGATGTTTCACCATGAAAGTTTAAAAGTGCAGTACTACTTTATGCTAAGTATTCAATGCCTTCGAAAAAATTAACCTCTTTCCATGCGAAACGACTTCGACAAAATTTCCAGTTGGTGTGATGACAGCTAGCCCTAAATGTGGAAAAATGTAAGTTAATACGGGCGAGTAGGAAGATCAAACGAGCACGTGAGTACTGCGGTAGGTCGACTTCGGTGTATTGGGAGAATTTTAGAAAAGAGTGGTCCACCTGTTAAGGAGACCACATATAGGACGCTGGTGTGATCTATTCTTGAGTACTGCTAGAGTGTTTGGGATCCGTACCAGGTCGGAATGAAGGAAGACATCGAAGCAATTCACAGGCGAGCTGCCCGATTAGTTATCGGTAATTCGCACAAAACGAAAGTGTTCCCGAAGATGCTTCGGGAACTCAAATGGGAAGCCCTGGAGGGAACGCGACGGTTTTTTTTTTTTTTTTTTTTTTTTTTTTTTTTTTTTTTTTTGGTTGGGGGGGGGGGGGGCGGGCGGTCGTTTTCCACTCACTCTATTTGCGTATGGAACAAGAAAGGAAATGAGATGCCTCTGAAGTGTGAACCCGAACTCCAACAAAATTTCGGAGGTCGTTCAGGGATATTTCCCAAGTATTTTGGAACAAGGGACTGTGGTCTCCAGTGCCTTCTCAAAGAGCAACTGCATTTCGTTCGATTTGGCACTCCCATTTATCTTTGTATTTATCTTTGCTTCTGCTCAACGATGCAAATGTCGACGGTATGTGGTTTGTCTTTCTTGGAAACAGATTTGTTTCATTCGCTCGCAGTCTTTTTTTTTTGTTTAATTTATTGAGTTTCGGTACTTGCCCATACAACCATTTCAACAGAGGGAAGACGATACGACAGTGTGCTTGGATAATTCAGAACATTCATTAGGGTCAAGCCGTACACTGATACAAAGAGTGAAGCAATGCAGACGATTTTCGTGTCAGTTACGAAGAATACGGAGAGGAGGACAAAACAATACCCAGTCCCTGGGCGGAGAAAATCTCCGACACTGCCGCGCATCTAACCTTGGGCCCGTACGGTTAGCAATCTGCCACACTGACCCCACTCCACCAAGGCGAAGTTTCCGACGGTGCTTGCTGTTAACAGCACTTGCACTTAGTACTGCTCTGGCCTGTCCCGGGTGTGTTTTATGCCAGTGTTAGTTGTACGTTAACAGTGATACATGGCAGTACGGGAAAGTTTATTGATGAAGAGCTGACCGAAACCCACCTCACGGATGTGTTTGAGTGCAGTGGAAAAGCAGCACGAGGAGTCTACGCTGTTTCCACAGCGACAGCAACCGCGTCACACTACTTTCGCACATGGAGTTGTTGCATTATTCTGTGATCCTTGTCCTACGTTTATGACGGCTGCATATTACAGGATTTCGCTGTTTTCATAGAAACAAAGAGGACTGCAGTAATACATCAAATAAATCATAATCAAATTTTCAATATGTGCAGCCATTTTTCCTCAGTTGCAGCTTTAGTTGTTCATCATATAGATAAGAAAAAAGTCCGTCTTTTTAGAACTGACCTTAGGCAGCGTGCTGCGGTGTAGGGTGTGTGCAGTGAAATGCTTAAATACGACCTATCGACTGGAACACTGTACTGTGTGCATGTAGGAAATACAGAACGACACCGGAGACCTGAAAGGGACATACATATTAATACCACTAAAGATGTTTGGCATGAATGAAACTGAATTTTGTGTGTGTGTGTGTGTGTGTGTGTGTGTGTGTGTGTGTGTGTGTGCGCACCATATATCGAAACTCTCGTACGTGGTATACTACGTAGTGTCCAAAACCTTGTTCAGATAACTCAATTATGAAAAAAATAAGTTTTGGGTGATTCACCTATGTAAAATATTTCCACTTAGTACAGTGAATGAGAGCTTAAGGGTGTGAATACATGCTGCGCGCGCGCGCTCCAAAGATGAAACTTTTTCTTAGCTATAAGGTAAAGCAGAATAATTACATTATTACTGTGCATAGACTCACTGGAAACTAGGTTTCTTATGGCTAGATACAAAGAAAACATCCCTGAACGACATCCGAAATTTTGTCTTTATTTCGGCTTCAACGCTTTAATGGTTCAAATGGCTCTAAGCCCTATCAGACTTTACTTGTGAGGTCATCAGTCCCCTAGAACTTAGAACTACTTAAACATAACTAACCTAAGGACATCACACACACCCATGCCCGAGGCAGGATTCGAACCTGCGACCGTAGCGGTCGCGAGGTTCCAGATTGTAGCGCCTAGAACCGCTCGGCCAACCCCGGCCAGCCCAACGCTTTAATCTCTATTGATAAGAAGTTAGGGACATTAACCATATATCGAAACTCTCGTACGTGGTATACTACGTAGTGTCCAAAACCTTGTTCAGATAACTCAATTATGAAAAAAATAAGTTTTGGGTGATTCACCTATATAAAATATTTCCACTTAGTACAGTGAATGAGAGCTCAAGGGTGTGAATACATGCTACACATCATTCGCAATGAAAAATCATTGATAAATTTCGATTTATGAAATCTGTGATATAGCTCTGCATAAGGTTACTTCGGTCAAATACTAATTGTTCAACGTTGCCGCACCTTAGCTAAATAACGATAAGACGCTCATTGATTGGTTTTCACCTCGGTAACTTGCAATTACATTGGTTCGCACGTTGTAAGAGTAGACAAATCGGATCGCGTAAACGATGATTATGGAATTACTGAGGCTGAGCATATAACGTGCGGTCCACACCCGCAAGCTGTATCGACGTTCGGGTGAGCTATCGCAACGCGGCCCGAGGTGGGCGTGGACGGCGGGCGGTTAGCAGAGGATCAGGAAATGGTGAGCGCGGCCGGGGGACGGCGCTGTACTAAATCTGTGCTGACCCGCGTCGCTTTTCCGAAAGGTCGCTCAGGCGCAAAGCGGCCGTGACCGCCGCAAAGCCGCGCTCGCTCGATCATTAGAGCTCGTCTCGCAGCTCGTACACACGTAGCGACAAAGTGGCTTTAAAAACGGGAAGAGTAGCTACAAACAAAATCTACATCATGGATAAATGTTCCTTGCTCTCCTACATTATGATACCAATCTCGGATCACAATTTTTATTTGTAATTAGGTTATTAAATTCGGAGGGTAATAACCATCTTCAGACCTGCAGAGCCGGCCGCGGTGGTCGTGCGGTTCTAGGCGCTCCAGTCCGGAGCCGCGCTGCTGCTACGGTCGCAGGTTCCAATCCTGCCTCGGGCATGGATGTGTGTGATGTCCTTAGGTTAGTTAGGTTTCATTAGTTCTAAGTTCTAGGGGACTGATGACCACAGCAGTTGAGTCCCATAGTGCTCAGAGCCATTTGAACCATTTTTAGACCTGCAGATAAACGTGCGAAATGTATAATGCAACACATTTCTAGTCAGGTCTGAAGATAGTAATTACCGACCGAAATTAATAACCCGGTTACGTATGGTTTTGGTAGCTTAATTTTATCTTAACTGTCTCTCTGAGCCGGCCGGAGTGGCCGAGCGGTTCTAGGCGCTTCAGTCTGGAACCGTACGACCGCTACGGTGGCAGGTTCGAATCCTGCCTCGGGCATGGATGTGTGCGATGCCCTTAGGTTAGTTAGGTTTAATTAGTTCTAAGTTCTAGGGGACTGATGACCTCAAATGTTAAACTCATAGTGCTCAGAGCCATTTGAATCATTTGGTTACGAATAAACATTGTGGTCCAAGACTGGAATTATAATAAAACAAATATTTTCCGTCGTTATGAGTTACCTGTCGTATTAATAGGCCGTCAAGTACTTTCGTATATAATTTGCCCGATGACATCATGGAATCGTCACGACAACACGGAACCTGAAAAGATTAAATCGATATTTGTGATCGAGAAACATTAGTAGTGATGCTTCATCCGTAAGATGGCAGATAACTCAGCACATTTCTATGTACGAAATGATTCTTACGAAAGAAAACAGTAAGTATCCACTGCGGCCGGTTGCTGTTGTCTTTTGTTATCAGGCACAGTCTCAAAACGGCAGTTTCCCCCCCCCCCCAAAAAAAAGTCTAAAGTTTATGAGCATCGGGCGCAAGTTTCCGTGCGTCACTAAGGTGTAGTCACGGCCCCAGCTGAAGTTATTGTTGCACATTCTGAACTCCATGGCTTCTTTGACGATAGAATCCCAGCAGGTAAATGCATAGGAGAATAGTTTCGTCAGACATAGTAATTATTTCTTTACGAGGCTGACGAAACTATCCTTCTATGCATCTGCCCATGGGATTATATACAGTCAACAGTACGGGAAGTTTTGTGGTCTATTTTACACAGGTATCCGTACAAGATCTAGATGGGACAGCAACTTAAACCTCATGATCCTTACCAACGTTGTGAATTTGCTCTTCGGTTTCTGACACGAATCGAAGTTGATGACATGTGGCTGGATAATATTCTGTGGAGTGACGAGGCACATCTTACACTACAGGCTGCAGTGAATACACAGAACTGGCGAATTTGGGGTATTATCAAACCGTGTGCACTTTCTGTTGGTCCGTTCTTCTTCGAACAGAATACTCCCAGAGACTCGCATTCGGGAGGACGACGGTTCAATCCCGCGTCCGGCCATCCTGATTTAGGTTTTCCGTGATTTCCCTAAATCGCTCCAGGCAAATGCCGGGATGGTTCCTTTCAAAGGGCACGGCCGACTTCCTTCCCCGTCCTTCCCTAATCCGATAAGACCGATGACCTCGCTGTCTGGTCTCCTTCCCCGAAACAACCAACCAACCAACACTCCCAGAGGGTCTGTCAGGTGTACCGTGACGTCTGCACATACACTTCCTTGTACGGCATGTGATTCCTGCTTTGTAAGAGCTCAGTTGTGTAAACCATGTTTTCATGCAATATGGGGCAACACCCCGTGTCGCTTGCCCAGTGAAATTTCTGTTTAATGCAGCCTTCCACGGACGTGGAATCTACAGAGGATTGCAATGTCAGCTGATCTGAATCCATGTGACTTTTGGCTCTGGGTATATCTAAAAGAACACATTTACCAGGGACTCGTTGGGTCACTACGTAATTTGTTGGCCAGTGTAGAGTAACACACTGATCAGACTCCATCGGAACTGTTGTGAACAACTGTTGATCATGTCGTATTACGGTTGCAGCACTTTGTTGTCTCAGGTGCTCATGTTGAACAAGCGTTGGTTAATACACTCTTGGCCATTAAAATTGCTACACCAAGAAGAAATGCAGAGGATAAACGAGTATACATTCGACAAATATATTATACTGCAACTGACATGTGATTACATTTTCACGCAATTTGGGTACATAGATCATGAGAAATCAGGACCCAGAACAACAACCTCTGGCCGTAATAACGGCCTTGATATGCCTAGACACTGAGTCAAACAGAGCTAGGATGGCGCGTACAGGTACAGCTCCCCATAAAGCTTCAACACGATACCACAGTTCATCAAGAATAGTGACTGGCGTATTGTGACGAGCCAGTTGCTAGGCCACCATTAACCAGACGTTTTCAATTGGTGAGAGATCTGGAGAATGTGCTGGGCAGGGCAGCAGCCCAACATTTTCTGTATCCAGAAAGGTCCGTACAGGACCTGCAATATGCGGTCGTGCATTATCCTGCTGAAATATAGGGTTTAGCAGGGATCGAATGAAGGGTAGAGCCACGGCTTGTAACACATCTGAAATGTAACGTCCACTATTCAAAGCGCCATCAATGCGAACAAGAGGTGACAGAGACGTGTAACCAATGGCACCCCATACCATTACGCCAGGTGATACGCCAGTATGGCGATGACTAATACACACTTCCAATGTGCGTTCACCACGACGTCGCCAAACACGGATGCGACCATCATGAGGCTGTAAACAGGACCTGGCTTCATCCGAAAAAATGACGTTTTGCCATTCGTGCACCCAGGTTCGTCGACGAGTACACCATCACAGACGCTCCTGTCTGTGATGCAGCGTCAAGGGTAACCGCAGCCGTGGTCTCCGATCTGATAGTCCATGCTGCTGCAAACGTCGTCGAACTGTTCGTGCAGATGGTTGTTGTCTTGCAAACGTCCCCATCTGTTGACTCAGGGATCGAGATGTGGCTGTCATCTCGACTGCTAGTGATACGAGGCCGTTGGGATCCAGCACGGCGTTCCGTATTACCTTCCTGAACCCACCGATTCCATATTCTGCGAACAGTCATTGGATCTCGACCAACGCGAGCAGCAATGTCGCAATACGATAAACCGCAATCGCTATAGGCTACAATCCGACCTTTATCAAAGTCGGAAACACGATGGTACGCGTTTCTCCTCCTTCCACGAGGCATCACAACTACGTTTCACCAGGCAACGCCGGTCAACTGCTGTTTGTGTATGAGAAATCGGTTGGAAACTTTCCTCATGTCAGCACGTCGTAGGTGTCGCCACCGGCGCCAACCTTCCGTGAATGCTCTGAAAAGCTAATCATTTGCATATCATAGCATCTTCTTCCTGTAGGTTAAATTTCGCGTCTGTAGCACGTCATCTTCGTGGTGTAGCAATTTTAATGGCCAGTAGTGTATAAAAAAATCAACATTATGCCTTTCTCACTTGTCTGACCTTTCCTGCCCAAGTCCCGTTCCTGATGCTTAACTTGTGAGAACATTTCTGTGCGTCTTTCTTGCATTTACAGCGCCACATTTGCACCTGGTGGCCAACACTGGAGCTAATATTTTTTTGCAGCGTTAATCAGTTGCGCATTAGCATATCTACAAAGTTTCGTTTGCATACGATAATTGCAGCCGACACTGGTCCTCTGCGAGTAGCTGCACTTTAATTATAACCACTAGGAGCGTGTGCGCCACTAGCCAAAAACCAATCTACATTGAATACGTTCAGTCGCGGAAACCTTTCGGAATAGGGAATACGTCCATATTCAGTTTTTTTTGTTTCAAATTAACGTTCCAGTCATGTCCCTGGATATTGACCATTCCTCTTGGGACATGTGTAGTTGTTATCGCGCCATTGATTTGCGAAGCTTGCGACTGTAGTCACAGGTTCCAGCAATGCAGAAACCGTTGTGATAAGCAACGGCGAGTAAAGAGAGGGTAGGTGGGTTTTGAAAAGACAGAGGAGGAAACAGAAGTTGGTGTGTTGTGTTGCGGGGCACGCTAGGCGGAGCGCGTCGCGGCCGCTCCGGTTACTGTTTGCGCGAACTGTCACCAGCCACAGTGCACCTCCACCCCCAGAAACAACAGCACTTTTCCTGAAGTCTCCGGATATTTAATGGAAAACATGTGGTTCTCAAGTGACTAAATCTATTATTACACCAAAATTTATAAAACAAGTCCATCACCAATATCTTGAAATACACGATGTTTCTGATGGACTGCATAGTGACAAGGGAACCTCCCCATCGCACCCCCCTCAGATTTAGTTATAAGTTGGTACAGTGGATAGGCCTTGAAAAACTGAACACAGATCAGTTGAGAAAACAGGAAGAAGTTGTGTGGAACTGTGAAAAAATAAGCAAAATATACAAACTGAGTAGTTCATCGCAAGATATGCAACATCAATGACAATAGGATCGCAGGAGCGCAGTGGTCTCGTGGTAACGTGAGCAGTTGCGGAACGAAGGGTCCTTGGTTCAAATCTTCCATTGAGTGAAAATTTTTATTTTTTATTTTCAGTTTATGTGACAAACTCTTATGTTTTCATCACTTTTTTGGGAGTGATTATCACATCCACAAGAAAACCTAAATCGGGCAAGGTAGAAGAATCTTTTTACCCATTCGCTAAGTGTACAAGTTAGGTGGGTCGACAACATATTCCTGTCATGTGGTGCACATGCCGTCACCAGTGTCGTATAGAATATATCAGATGTGTTTTCCTGTGGAGGAATCGGTTGACCTATGACCTTGCGATCAAATGTTTTCGGTTCCCATTGGAGAGGCACGTCCTTTCGTCTACTAATCGCACGGTTTTGCGATGCGGTCGCAAAACACAGACACTAAACTTATTACAGTGAACAGAGACGTCAATGAACGAACGGACGGATAATAACTATGCAAAAATAAATAAAGTAAAATTTTTACTCCAGGGAAGACTTGAACCAAGGACCTCTCGTTGTGCAGCTGCTCACGCTACCACGGGACCACGGCGCTCCTCAGTTCACATTGTGCATGATGTTGCCTATGTGGCCCATGGACTACTCAGTTTGTATATTTTGCTTATTTTTTCACAGTTCCACACAACTTCTTCCTGTTTTCTCAATTGATCTGTGTTCAGTTTATCAAGGCCTATCCACTGTGCCAACTTATAACTAAATCTGAGGGGGGGGGGGGGGGGGTGCGATGGGGAGGTTCCCTTGTGAGAAGAGGCATTGACTGACATCTACCGGCAAATTTTCTGAAACTCTAGGCCACGCCCATGCAAACAACACAAATGTTCTTACCGGAAAGTCGCATGTTTCGTAATTATTACCACCGAAATTAAGATCATTTTTAAACACCCTGTACTGCATCCAATTACAGAAGATAACAGAGAATGAGTAAGACGTAGGATGACTAATGTTTTACGTACTGCCATTGCCCTGCAACATTCTTTGTGTTTATTAGACACGTTCCCACCGTGGTTTGTAAGACCCGCTTTACACGAGCGGCTTTTTGGTCAAAATGCACTACTTCTAGCAGGTGCGCGTCGTGTGTCTGCTAAAAACGTTGCGTCAGTCATCTATCATTTGCGCACGCGCAGATACGGGTTGAATTCTTGTGTTAGTATAGGTGCCACAGTCTTCTAATTTCACCCCTTTCAGTCTTGGATTAGGTGCTTTTGTGTCTGCTTAACATATATTCTGTTGTTTTGACATTTTTTTGTGACTCATTACTAAGGTTGCAAGAGGACTTCATATTTTCTCCCACAAAACAGACAAAATAGCTGAAAGCAAAAGGTATTTAGGTTATACAGGGTGATTCAAAAAGAATACCACAACTTTAAAAATGTGTATTTAATGAAAGAAACATAATATAACCTTCTGTTATACATCATTACAAAGAGTATTTAAAGAGGTTTTTTTTTCACTCAAAAACAAGTTCAGAGATGTTCAATATGGCCCCCTCCAGACACACGAGCAATATCAACCCGATACTCCAACTCGTTCCACACTCTCTGTAGCATATCAGGCGTAACAGTTTGGATAGCTGCTGTTATTTCTCGTTTCAAATCGTCAATGGTGGCTGGGAGAGGTGGCCGAAACACCATATCCTTAACATACCCCCATAAGAAAAAATCGCAGGGGGTAAGATCAGGGCTTCTTGGAGGCCAGTGATGAAGTCCAGAACTTTTCCCTTTGCACCAACACCCATTCTCTGTAAACTGTTTATACCAACGTTTAATACACCACCTATCAGGAGGTTTAACACCATACTTCGTTCGAAATGCACGCTGAACAACTGTCGTCGATTCACTTCTGCCGTATTCAATAACACAAAAAGCTTTCTGTTGAGCGGTCGCCATCTTAGCATCAACTGACGCTGACGCCTAGTCAACAGCCCCTCAAGCGAATAAATGTACAACTAAATGAAACTTTATAGCTCCCTTAATTCGCCGACAGATAGTGCTTAGCTCTGCCTTTTGTCTTTGCAGAGTTTTAAATTCCTAAAGTTGTGGTATTCTTTTTGAATCACCCTGTATAAAATCTGGACGAAAGAAAGGTGTAGACTGTGTATGAACATGACTATAAAATGCATTAATCTTTTAAACGAAAATTGTCCAACTGCCCTGGAGGCAACTCCCACAACACAAGCACATTTGGCGCCGACGCTTAAGGCTGTGGCCACAGTGGCAGCGTCAACGGTCGCTAGATGCCATCGCCAGGTCTGCCCGGAAACGTTTGCCGACAGCTTAGGCTCACTGTGTCCCATCTCCTTCGCCAGTTTTTGGCGCGGTGGATGGCACGGCACTTCTGCGCTTGGAAACGAGTCCTACATTGCGGCTTTTACTATCAAAATGACGCAGAACGCATGTGAGTGAGCTTTATCTGTCTACAGAACAACGTGGCGATTACCATACATTCTCTCTTTAGTCACTGTAACAACCAGTGAAGTTTTACGAATATAAAAGAATGAAGAGAGAAGCGTTATGTTACATATTGGAGATGATTTGAGCTGAGATGGAAAAGCAAAGCTACACACCGCATAACTTATAATCAATTCAGCATTTCACGCATTTGACGGTTAACCAACATTGCCTGTCATTGAGCATATGTGTGAGACAGACGTGCATAAATTATAGAATAAGACATTCTGAACACCCATAACATTGTATAGTGGAAGCAGCACATAATTCCCATTTGAAAACACCTCGTATAACAAACGCACTACTGGCATTGAAACAACAGTTAGCAGCAATAATTCGTAGACTTGCCCACCTACCACAGCCCAAAAAAGATCCACTGCAGTATCTTCAAGCATCAAAATTGGCATACGCCACTTTTCTCATTTGGACATACTTTCTTTTCACATTATAAACTAGGTCTAAATTTCCAAGAAAATTTTTTCCTGTGTTGTTGATGACATGCTTCATTAAGTTAGGCATGATCCTGAAACAGCTAGACAGTCACAGAACTCACATAATGAAATATCAGGTTAGGTTCAATTGATTTATTATTAAATTTTTAAGGTGTTCGAAACTTGCGGTTTCCAATAACGAGACGATTTCTTACCATAGATATCGCTTATATAGCTGGGTGAAGCCGTGGGTTTTACGACGACACGATAAAAGCATTCAACAAAACTTGTTACGTGAGCTTATAGTGAAGGACGTCAAGTCATACATCAATTACTTAAGAATGGATAAGCATACATTTCTGTATGTGCTCAATGAAGTGATTCCTCATATCACAAAGCACAATATTCACTTAAGAACTGCTACATCTGCAGAAGACAGGCTCACTGTAACACTCCGATTTCTTGCTACAGGAGAGGGTTAGGTTAGGTCAGGTCAGGTCTGGTCTCGTCTCCAATCTTCGTAATCTATTTTTGTATTCAGCGTGCCTCACGTTGTAAAGCGCCTCATCAGCTTCATACATCTCTATTAATTTTGTAGTTGTCGGCACACACCAATTGTATTTACCCGCAATGTTTATAAAAACACCACAGACGACAGAATGCAGCGATGCTAGCGCTCCATGTGGTAACATGTCACACTGCAGTGAACAGAAGACAAGTGACTTCTTTGATCAAATCTACTGCGAGGCCCTAGATTTGATCAAATATTTGACGACATTTGACAAAGTTCCCTATTACACAATCAAAGATATTGTACAGTGTAATACCGGCCTAACAGGCGAGACTCTGTACTAGCGGCGCTGCTGTAAGACACATGCCACGAGTAGTCGATTGAGACAACAAATTCGTTCGTGTAAAAGGGGCTTAAGTGAACAAACAGTGTATTCAGTTTCAACAGGCTGCGTAACTGTTTTATAGAACAACAATCCATTGCGTTTGCTGCTGCATTTGGTAGCACAGTGTCTCTGTGTATCGACTTACTGTTCGTACATACTTCCATTGCAAGCGGCCGAGTACCATCAAGAAGACTTGGTAGCTAATGGTAAGGAGTGAGGGCGGAGAAAGAGCCTTCTATGTGGGACTGTGACGCAAGCGCGAGTGACCTCGGTCCAGCGGCGGTTGGGATAATCAAGTCAGCTCGCAGCGCCGCTTTGCACTCGCCCACGAGCGCAGCTGTACGCCCTGCATTGCAGCAACCAATTATAATTTCCTGTGGAGCTTAATTACTATTTCCATTTCTCTTGGAATTAATGTGTTCTCACACAATCGGCTTTTCTGAACGCGTTTAATGTTTCGCACAGTGAACTCTCACTCTTCGTACGAGATTGCACGTGGACGTACTGGTGAGTCTCGGTGGCTGCTGATCGCATCGGTTCACAGGAATCCCAGAATGATCTCAGAGCTGCTGGTGCAGACGGTGTGCTTGCACACCCCGTCTGCTTACGCGACGAGTTAAGTATGTTGTCCCCGTAGTTAAAGTTAGCTAGTTTCGTAACAGAAGGCGCTCTCGCACGTGGAGCGCCGTTACTGCCTCTTTGTATGGAGTAGCCTCTGCAGACGGTTGCGCAGCTGGGTTACGAGGCATCCTCCAAGGTCATATTATGGCGGGTTAGTCTAACGAACAGGCGGAGTCGTAGCGACTTGAAATCCATTCGTCGTTTCGAGGAAAGACGTGGGGGTCTCATGTGTTGAAGAATTTTAGTTCTGAGCGTCTTGGAGAGGACACACTGTGCTGATCTTGACAAGTTATGTTGACATTTAGAGTCATTCAAGCCCACAGAGAGCTGGTGAAAATACATCTGATTGCAGCATGGGTTCCTGCACATAGGCAAAACAGCAACAAGCAATAGTATAACTACACAAGATATATAGCTATAGTGGCACAGTCTACAGAAAGGAACTGTAAGAAAAGAAACGACTTGAGGAAAATCCGGTGGAATTTCAAACCACCCTCGAGGACGATGATACTCCTTGAAATTCATTAAGATGCTAAAGTACCAACTGATCACAACAGATCTTGCGATCAATGAAACACTACCTAAACTTGCTGATTTTTTTTTTTGTCTCTATTCAAGGACTCTACTACGAAAGATTGCGTTCCGATGGCCATTTCTTCTTAGGCCTTCCCATATCCGTTTTTCACTTCCGATTCTCCTTCCTGGCTGCTGCTTAGTGTATTCGGGCATCCTTCGCAGATGCTCTGTTATTTTACTAGGTGATAGTTTCACTTGTACCTTTTTCCCCCCATAGAATAACTGAAAATCTATTTTCGTTTACTTCGTACATAGGTGTATCTCGATTCACAACAAAAAAGAAATGACTGATACCAATTGATATAGCCAGGAAATAGGTATAGAAACTATAATGATGGTGTTAATAACGGTCGTGGCACACTCGACGCTGCAAAAACCATGAAAGCCCTAAATGCAATTAATTACCGGTTGCCATCCTTTTAGGTTCATGGCAGTACTAAATAACTGCCATATTGTGAATCGCTTTTTCTGTATAAACTACGTAGAAGGTATTTGTCATAATTCGTATCTTGATATGTCATGCGATTAAGATAGAGATATAAATAATAAATTAGGAAGATACCGCGAAATGTGCGGGCTGGAAAACAGTTGAAGCTGTAAGAGACGATCGTAGTGCTGGTTATTCTAAGTGTCAGTGAAAGGTGGACATTAAGACAGAAAGGCCGCAGCCGTATAAAAGCCACAGGAATGAAATGGCTTAGGGCGCTACAGACACACACACGCCTTGATTAAAAAAGAAAAATCAGGATATACGAAATTAGTTGAAAATATTTGCAATACGGGATAAAATGGACGAATGTAGAAGCGAGTGGGAAGAGCATTGAAATCTAATATGAAGTTAAATTACCTGAAACAACATAAAGAAAGAAGAATTACTAATCCGATTATCAATGTTGCTAGTTTCCGTTTCACCTCACTGCTGTTTAATGCGTAGTTTGCCACCAACCTGACCTATGCTGCTCCAATATCGGAGACGTTTTGCTGTCACCCACTTTTCCAACTCAAATTCAAAGAATTCTGTCTCTCTTCCAGATTTACTCTGTTCGCTGGTACGTCCTTAAGTAAAAAACCCACATCAGTCTTTCCCGCTTTTTCCTCGGAAAGCAATTAGATTCACTCCCAACGAAAACCGTTTCAAAAAATGTTCAAATGTGTGGGAAATCTTATGGGACTTAGCTTAGGGACTGATGACCTTAGCAGTTTACACACACACACACACACACACACACACACACACACACACACACACATGCCCGAGGGAGGACTCGAACCTCCGCCTGGACCAGCCGCACAGTCCAGGACTGCGCTAGCACCGCCACGTTCCGCTTGTCCGCGTCCGTCTTGTCTAGCTGTTGCACCCAGGTCCCGTGTCGTAGTGAAGACGGCTGGCGAAACTCTTCCTGTTCTCCGCATCATCTTGACTAACGTTCTGGCGCAAGTTCATCGCAAATTACTAACGTACCCTTCCAAGAAGTAGATTATAAATGTTTTTCAGCACTCTACTCAATGTTCGTACTCCCGACTAGGCCAAGTTACTTGTGCGGATGTCTCCGAATTTCTTGAATCTTCAAGCTGCCACACAATGGTGGTATGAACACCATAGTCCGCTTTGGTTTATCTTATCTACCTGTCTACCAGCGCACAAGGGCTTTCAGACGGTCCTGTAGTGAAACCATTTCATTCCGGCTTGCTCTTTCGTGTGCTCGCAAATTCCAGAGACTCCAATAAATGCACTCGCCCATCACTCTCTATGAGTCATTAAAATCTTTATAATAGGCTGTTCTTGACATATGCGTTGTATAGGAGTAGGGAGTATGAGGAATGGAATAACTCTGAGCCAGCACACACAGCGGATATGGTTAGATTTCTCAGATAATGTGTAATGCAATTAACGTCTCCACTGCGCCGTGGTTTCCGTAAATCACAACAGGGGAAATAAGTGATGGTCCTTGATTAATCTCTCTTGGCTCCCGCCCTTTTTCACTCTACATCCGAGCTACTGTTTGCTGCGACGACGTCGGTGTCTATCACACTTACGTTTACAACCTTCCATGCTTCCTTTTACCGGTATACGTAATAATTTTTTAGCCTCGAAGACAGCCCAGATTATGGAATTTGAAGAAGACAGGAAATAAATCTCTAGTTACGTGAAATAAAGAACTGTTGTAATAGGCTTCACTTCTCAAACACGGAAGACATGTAAAGATACTTGCATGCAGAACCAAGAACTGAAAGAACTGTCTGGTTTCTTGTTGCTCCAGCTCGTTTTGCTGTCCTCGCTGCGATATTAGGAGGCTCTGCTTACTCACGTATCTATTTTTCTTCGCGCTAAAATTAGTTTGGCCCCGTATATTAGTGGACTCTTCTTCCACGGGAACAAATACTTTTTCTTGATCTGATACATGTTAAAGATGCTTCGAATTATGAGGCACATATTATCGTCTTTCTGCAACAAAAAATTTTAGACGGTAGTGAATTTTTTGTCAGTAACCTATTAAAGACCGAAATGTAAAGTTGTAAGGCGCTTAGTTTTCTATTGAAGTATCACATAATCGCTAAAACACCTCTAGATTGGATATAATAAGAGATCTCAGTAAGACGGTAAACTCCCTTTAGCAGAGAATTAGCATGATGCTGGACCAGCAGAATAACTGGAAAGCCTGTGTGGGGTTTGGAGGGCATAGAGAATAGCTAGTGCCTAGGTAAAACTTAGTTGATTGGTGAGGCGTGCATAGATAGCGCATTTGATTGCGCATTTGATTGCGCATTCCTCGAGAAATGCAAAGAAAGAGTACTAATTTGCCGCTAATAAATTTAGTATTTCGATATTTCTTTAATCTCGGCACAGCGTATTAAAGACACCGTATTTATAACATGAGCAACATGGTTCTGCAGACATTTAAAAGTGTTAAATTGTGGTAATTACAGTTACGGAAACTTACATGCGGTAACTAAAACGTGCGCAACAATAGTAACAGAAGTACAAATTTTATAAAACTTCAGATACTAATAACTGGAAATAGAATGAAATTAAAGAAAAGAAAGAAGGAAAAAGAACAGGTTGTTATCATCCCAAGGTTGGTGAGGTGGGAGCCTCGGAACGAGCAGTCTCTGTCTGCTCAACATCAGTCTACAATCCTCTCAGTAGTGTGGCCCAGATTTTTCATATTACGCGGCTGCGTCCCCTGTACGCCGTTCCGGTTCAAATGGCTCTGAGCACTATGGGACTTAACATCTGAGGTCATCAGTCTCCTAGAACTTAGAACTACTTAAACCTAACTAACCTAAGGACATCACACACATCCATGCCCGAGACAGGATTCGAACCTGCGACCGTAGCAGTCGCGCGGTTCCGGACTGAAGCGCCTAGAACCGCCCGGCCACCTCGACCGACTACGCCGTTCCGTATAGATTGGAGAAGCGACCACTATGATACGATTTGTTTTGGATCCATCAACTATATTGGAATTTGGCAGTTTTTAATCCATGACATACCGTCTTTTAGCGGTGTTTTGTATTTGACGGACAACGAATGTTGGGGAAAAAACATTCTGAGCTTTTCCGCTCTAGTGTTTTAATCATCTGTCATCTGCAAATGTGGCTTTAACGCCACACAACCGGTATTGGTACAGTAATAAAAGGGCCAAAATACAGCTGAAGCGGTTATTAATACCCAAGGTTTCTAGAAATCGGTTCGTGTATATGGTGCCTACAAAGTATGTCTTTTCCAAAAGCTTTTCGATCGAAACAAACGCACCTATAAAAATACTCGTATTTAATTCTGTGCCAAAAACTGTTTTAATTTAAAACAGATAATCCCATTCAACGAGAGTTTATACACAACATTTACATTCTCTTTTCCATAGTAAGTTAAAACGACCGAAATATGTGTAAAAATGTCCAGTTTTGCATGTACAGTTGATTTTATTTTCAAATACATGAGTGTGTTGAATTTCATTTTTGCTTCCTTCTTCCCTCTTCACGGTTACTCCTGCTTTCTCAGAAGTTCTCTTTTTCAAACAACTAGTTACCGATTACATGCATCAGTATTGGCCCTTCCTTAAAGCGTTAATTCAATGTCTGGGTGGCTTCTTCAATGGTTATAATATTCAAAGTAAAGCTTTAACATCAAGTTTACTTTCGCTTACCGTCCGACGATCTTCCAGCATAATTGTATAGGCTCTTCATCGTTGATACCAAAGTTTCTAACTTTGGTATGCAGTATCTCAGTTCCTCTGTCGAAATTCGTACTTTTTCGCAATAAATGATCATTCCTACACAACTAGTGTAGCACTTGTGTGAACAGTTTAGACATCGAGAAACTGTAAATGCCTGTCTGGCAAGTGACAAATTATTTATTGTTTTTCGTAGGAGTAATGCCCTCGGTACAGCGTTATCTCCTGTAAACGAACTGCAGATGATAATATTGTACGTGCTATGATTGGTACCTTGCCTTAGAAGTGAAAGACTACTGCTGTATCCCGGGTTCCCGGGTTCGATTCCCGGCGGGGTCAGGGACTTTCTCTGCCTCGTGATGGCTGGGTGTTGTGTGCTGTCCTTAGGTTAGTTAGGTTTAAGTAGTTCTAAGTTCTAGGGGACTGATGACCATAGATGTTAAGTCCCATAGTGCTCAGAGCCATTTGAACCATTTGAACTACTGCTGTATACCGCATCTGGGTCATCAAAAGGAACAGCACAGCACGGTTCGGCTCGCCTAGCTTTGCCCTCTCTCTGCGTGTCTTGGGATCATTAACCCGTCACGTCACTCAGCGAATGTGACCTGTGAAATGGGAACGCATTCGTTTAAGGAAAATAAACTTAACGTCCAGTCTACATTAGTTAATAAATGAATTTCTTGTGAAGGAGTAATATGTTGTGAAGTTAGTTTCCTTTTCTTTTTACCTGATTTTCTTTCCGATTTTGAAGTCATAGGTGCACACTATCCCTTTATCATACAGAGCTCAAATCTCACGCAGGTTATTTTTACATGGAATGGGATTAAGCTGGAGGATATCCAAAGGAAAAAATTGTCAGAAATTTAGAAAAGACTCATATAAAAGCCACCACAATGCCCAGTTCGTAATTTTTAACTTCGCCACTGCCAGCACGGCATCTCGTCCATTTCAAAGGGATTCAGTCATCTGAAAAATTACCATCACTGCTAGATCGCAAATGTTCAGCTGAATCCTTTCGTGCTATGGAACCGTCTGTGAATTGATCTGCTCGTCCGATCAGCACACCGTTGATGCAGCAGCAGTCTTACGAAAAATGCAGGTTCAATTTTTCGTGTGGTGTTGCTGGTGAACTAAGAATCGCCGAGGCAGCACTTCCCTTTTACTATAAGCTGTTTCAGAAAGCCGATCATAATTTTGCCACCATTTACGAGCTCTTTCACATAAAAAATTGGCGGATATTTTAAAGCGTGGCTTCACGAAGCAAGCAATCAAATTCAGTGGTCCTGACGACAAATTGTTATTTGGCACCGTTCCCTCTGAAATAAATGTTACATTATTGTTTTCTGTCCGTGTATACAACAATGTCTACATTGAAACGATTACTGAGACGGCACCAACTCGTTTCGAATAGAAAACATGGACTCTGCCACCGCCGTAATGGAAGAATGATCTGTACATTCGTTCAGACTGGCTCGGAAGACACTGTGGAACTTAAAGACGGCAAGACAGTAATTTGCATCTATATTTGTCGAATTCGGTATGCGGAGAAATGAAACTGAGAATAAATCTGTAGAAGCGCCAGTTGGTGTCTTGACTCGAGTCTAACACAAAAACCTTATGTTGGGTTATCTAGTGTATCACAGACAGCGGTGACACTGATCCAAAAGTTTTCCAAGTAAAACTGCGAATTTTTCTCTAAATCGATACCCAAACTGATTCTGCATGTGTTTTGGGATGATTGGAAACTGAAAGATCACTATTGAAATTTTGTATAAACAGTGTGCGGAAGTGGTCCACCAGTTTCGTGACTAGCATCATTGTTGTAAGAGGGCTGTTCCAAGAATGATCATAATTTATTTTTACAACATACCTTTACTCATCATCATAATTTTGATGGTCCTTCTCAAAGCAGTATCCCATGAATGCAATGAATTTGTCCCAGCGTTTGTGCCAGCCTCCAAAAACATGCTGGAAACCATTTTTTGAGAGGTCCTCCAAAATCGCCTCCGCAGCCTTCACCACTGCTTCTGATGATTGATAATGCCTCCCACGAAGGCGTTTCCTCATGTTGGCCGATAGAAAATAGTCACAAGGGGATAAATCCGGACTACAGGGAGGGTTAGGGATGCACTTCACGTTGAGTTTTGCAAGATATTCAGCAACGACGTTGGCAATATGCGGCCACGCATTATCGTGGTGCAGCATCCAGCCTGCTTCACTGAAATGTGGTATTTTGCGCCTGATACGGACTTGAAATGTTTTCAGTACATCCCTGTCGTATTGTCCAGTTACTGATGTGTGTACTGGTACAACATGCTGATAAACTATTCCATGAATATCAAAGAATGAGATGACCAAACTTTCCCAGCAGAAGCAACCAGTTTTGCTTTTTTTTGGGGGGGGGGGGGGGGAGGAGGGGGAGGGGTTGATGATGGAGAGATTTCCACACTGAGCTTTGCTGTTTTCTCTCAGGATCAAAATGATGTAACCAAGTTTAATCAGCAGTGATTACATTTGAAAAAAACTCAGGATCTTCCTCTAACATCAACTTCATGCAGACCTGCACGCGAATGTCCTTTTGTTCGGGAATCAACAGTCTTGGAACCCATCGCGCACAAACACGTGTCATGTGTAATTTTTCTGTCACCAACGTGTAGGTGGCACCCAATGAAATGTTCACTATTTCAGAAAATGATCTTAAGGTAACTCGTCGATCCTCTTTCACAATGACAGCAGCAGTGTTGATATTTTTTTCTTCCATAAGAGCAGTAATTGGGACACCGGGTTCACCTTACTTTGAAATTGTCTCCCTTCTTTAAAAATTTTAAACCACCTTCGAGCTGTGCTGTAGGGAAGAACAGCCTCTCCATAGGCCTCAGCTGAAGATTTGTTGAGACGAAAGCAGAATTTCAAAGCCGCATACTGTTCCTCGCGTGTTACCTCCATTGCAGCGGTAGGCGATACTGAACATTAGACTTGGCCACTGTTTCTATGTTTCGATACAGTGTATCGATACGTGGAACTGTTTCAGTGTTTCGGAACGGCTGTGGTTCACTGTTTCGAAACAGTGGTGTTTCATTCCGCCCCTGTCTCGGATAACCGCACCAGATTCGATCTCGAGCCAGACACAGAAACTGTATCGTTGTTTCAAAATAAGGCTGTTTCAGTCCACCTGTGCTTGGAACGGACTAATTGTATCCAAACAGTGATGTTTCATTCCGCTCTGTGTTGGGCGAGATTCGGACTCGGCACAGGTACTGAAACACAACATACCACTTCGTGAAACACTTTCAAGAGTGTCGAAATCTTTTTGACAAGCAATAGCATGAAGCTGAAGTTCTCCGAAAATAAAGCTTCGTTTCTAGCTGACTGTCCTATTCCGAAATGGCGTGACATCTGCTTTATAAACACTAACCAAACAATAAAACAACGCATACTATTCACATTCAAAATAATAAATACGTGAAAATCATTCAGTTAAATTACACTTTTTTTATAATATACGCTTCTCTGTTCATGAGGGTAATCATATTAAGAAACGCAAGTAAGCCTACAACATTTCGAATAAAAAAAGGCGTAGAGTGACAGTTATTAGACATATACATAAATTTGATGTAGGTATAATTGCAAGCAATCTGTTTGACATATCACTGATAGTGTAATGGTGAACAGGAAGGGCTGGCAAGCATGGTGAATTTATAGTAACGGTTCGAAACACCTTGAAAGACAAAATTTTTTTCTGTCATATTTTGTTATTTATTCGAATTACTTGGCATTATTTGTGAGACTACAGGCACTGTGCCTATTATCCACAGTGATTCCCTTTGTGTGCATGGAAATTAGCAGGATGGGTATATTACCCATACTAACGGAATGTGGGAATCCCAGTAGCATATCCGTTGTTTCTGCAGTTTGCTCCCACCTCCAGTTCCGTTCGTGGTGGTTCTTCTGTCTTCAGCTATGGCTGTCCTCAGCCAGTTGAAAAGTATGAAAGTCACACGATCACACGACACGAAAGCAGCGCATTTGCTGCAGATATACGAAACTGCCAAGACGCCTAAGTGATAGTTTCATACTTTCTGCGATATGATTAGCGCTCTCGCACCTCATTTGTGTTTATATGGATATACTTATACAGTAGACATTCAAGATGATAAAATGTGTAGGTTTATTAGATAACAAAACACAAACTGTTTCACTGTTTCGGAACAGCGTATCGAAACATTACATTGCACTGTTTCATTTGTTTCGAAACAGTTACGTGTTTCAGTTTGCCCATCTCTACTGAACATGTCTGACCTTGCCTGCCTCTCACAGGCGGGAACCAGGAGTCCCAACAATGAAACAACTACGCCGTGTTTGTTGCACATTAAATGGTTCAAATGGCTCTAAGCACTATGGGACTTAACAGCTGAGGTCATCAGTCCCCTAAACTTAGAACTACTTAAACCTGACTAACCTAAGGACATCATACACATCCATGCCCGAGGCAGGATTCGAACCTGCGACCGTAGCAGCCGCGTGGTTCCGGACTGAAGCGCCTACAACCGCTCGGTTACCGCGGCCGGCTGTTGCGTATCAATCTAACAAAATATCATAAGATTAACTTAAAGCGCGAGAAATTATGACCATAAAATTATAATAATTCTTTATTAAACAGCCCTCGTACTCATGAATGAAATACATAAACACACAATACATACTGCAAAGTGAAACCTGTGTAAGTGTTAGAAACTGGTAGCAACTTTGCAGTTGCATTTGACGTCCACGGCCATATTTTGGATTGTAGCTGGTGGATCCGCGGTTCCAGTACAGAAACCGTTAGCTCTCTGCCTTCTGATGGGCGTTTGCTGGACAGAGCGTGTGCTCCGGCGTCACACGGTGTGCGAACGAGTGAACGATCATTTACACCACATTGTTGTAAGATACCTGGTGCGCGAACTAGGCAGTCGGCGCGTGGAGTCTTAGAATGGTTTGCGTATTTGTAATTTTACTACCCAAATGTGGTCTATACGATCTATCACTTGTTAGCTCCTTGTGTAACACGGTCTTACGGCACACCAATGGCGGGAGCGTCGTTGATGGGTTAAATAGCGGCTACAGGGTACGAATCCGTCCGGTGCAGCTACTAACTGAGGTCCAATGTGGGCTGTAATTATCGGACGGCAGCGAAACTTGATAGATATGCTAATGCGTTAATGCGGAACCGATATGCGCTGAAAAAATATTAGTTCGAATTGTGGTTACTAGCTGCAAATCTGGCGCTGTACACTGTTTGTATGCGGTACGCCATCCACGCTGTTTGATAATTACAGTATTGCATTGAGAGAGTATCGCCGACTGAAACGTCTGAGGATGAGCCCAATGTCATTAAGTGGTGGTGGTGAAATTAAAAAACACGGGTGATCTTGGCGTGGCACCCGAAAGAGAGATGCATCCTATACCGGCGGAAGTTACTGTTGTAACTGTATTTGATGATCGCGTCGTTTTACCGACGCAGCATCTCGAGGACTTCTCCGGTGATCTAATTAAACAAATTGTGTAAGCGGCGGTTAATAGTAGAACTAACATCACGCCTTTCTCACTTGGTCGACCTTTTCTGCACGTGTCCCGTTCCTGATCCATTACATACGAAAACATTTCTATACGTTTTTCTTGCCTTCATAGCGCCGGCCCCTGTGGCCGAGCGGTTCTAGGCGCTTCAGTCGGGAACTGCGCTACTGCTACGGTCGCAGGTTCGAATCCTTACTTACACCTAACTAAGCTAAGGACATCACACGCATCTATGCCCGAGGCAGGTTTCGAACCTGCGACCGTAGCGGTCGCGCGGTTCCAGACTGAAGCGCCGAGAACCGCTCGGTCACTGCGGTCAGCCCACTCTAGTCGAGCGATGGTATCTTGAAGGAAGTCATTCAAAAGATAAGCACGATGGGGGCGCGAATAGTCGTCCATGAAGACGAATTTCACTATCGGTCGGAGGATGTAATTCACGTATCGCACAGCCGTTACGGCGCCTTCCATGATCACCAGCGGCGTACGTCGGCCCCACATAATGCCACCCCAAAACAGCAGGGAACCTTCACCTTGGTACACTCGCTGGACAATGTGTCTAAGGCGTTCAGCCTAACAGGGTTGCCTCCAAACACGTCTCCAACTAGTGTCTGGTTGAAGGCATTTCCGACACTTATCGGTGAAGAGAACGTGATGCCAATCCTGAGCGGTCCATGCGGCATGTTGTTGGGCCCATCTGTACCGCGCTGCATGGTGTCGTGGTTGCAAAGATGGACCTCGCCATGGACGTCGGGAGTGAAGTTGCGCATCACGCAGCCTATTGCGCACAGTTTTAGTCATAACACTACGTCCTGTGGCTGCACGAAAAAGCATTATTCAGCATGATGGCGTTGCTGTCAGGGTTCCTCCGAGCCATAATCGGTAGGTAGCGGTCATACACTGCAGTAGGAGCCCTTGACCAGCCTGAGTGGGGCGTGTCATCGACAGTTCCTGTCTCTATTTCCTCCATGTCCGAACAACATCGGTTTGGTTCACAACGAGACGCCTGGACACTTCCCTTGTTGAGAGTCCTTCCTGGCACAAAGTAACAATGCGGACGCGATCGAACCGCGGTATTGAACGCCTAGGCGTGGTTGAACTACAGACAACACGAGCCGTGTACTTCTTTCCTGGTGGAATGACTGGAACTGAACGGCTGTCGGACCCCCTCCGCCTAACAGGCGCTTCTCATGCATGGTTATTTACATCTGTGGTTTGGTTTAGTGACATCTCTGAACAGTCAAAGGGACTGTGTCTGTGACACAATATCCGTAGTCACGTCTATCGTCAGGAGTTCTGGGAACCGGGGTGATGCAAAGCTTTTGTTGATGTGTGTAAGATGGCTTGGGAATACTGAATTAAATGACTACATCCACTGCTCGAGACTCTAAATTCGCGTGCCTAACTTTAGCGCAGATTACAAAAAATACCATTTGATTTTTAACTTACTTAGTTTCAACTCTCTAGGGGGGGCGATCACGCTCCCCGCCCCATTTAATCTGCCTCGTTCCTGACACCCTCTAGCCACGAAACCCACGGGGAAGAGGAGCGTCAGAAAATGATCCCGGCGAGACAAGAGCCAGGTGGCGTGTGACGGACGTGGAGCGTGGCACGCATTCTCGGGGTCAGCGTCTGCGCCCTTGGCAGTCACCTTGACTCTGCAGCCCGATGCCCGCGCGCCGCGGTCCGGCACAACAGACACAGTTAGCACGCGACGCATCTACTGCACTCACCTTCTGTCTGTCGCAGTCTACACTAGCTGCCTTCTCATCTCTCGAGGGAAGCATACAGCCAAAGGGTCTCCAATTCTACTCATCTTTCGCACGGTTTTGTACATACTTAGAGTTAACGAATGCTGCTCCAGCACGATGCACTTCCAACGCATTTGAGAGAAATAGAGGTTCAATGTTTTACAAGCAAGATGAATACCGAACAAGAGCGCCAGAGATCGAGCAGCGGGGTTAGCGCAACCGTCTAATGCGGCAGGGAATAGAAGCTTGCCCGTACTGCGTTAGTCTCATATACTCTCGTATAAAGTCGCGCGCGCACTCGCACACAATATAATGAGGGTGAGTCAAATGAGAACCTTAAATATTTTTTTAAATAATATTTATTGTGCAGAAGTGGTACAAAGCTGTATCACTTTTCAACATAATCTCCCCCACGCTCAATGCAAGTCCTCCAGCGCTTACAAAGTGCATAAATTCCTTTAGAAAAAAATCCTTTTGGTAGTCCACGCAACCACTCGTGCACCGCGTGGCGTACCTCATCATCAGAACGGAACTTTTTTTCCTCCCACTGCATCTTTGAGTGGTCCAAACATGCGGAAATCACTTGGGGGCAATCACTGGTGAGTATCGTGGATGAGGAAGACACTCAAAATGCAGGTCTGTGATTGTTGCAACTGTTGTACGGGCAGTGTGGGGCCTTGCATTGTCATGTTGCAAAAGGACACCCGCTGACAGCAATCCACGTCGCTTTGATTTGATTGCAGGCCGCAGATGATTTTTCAGGAGATCTGTGTATGATGCACTGGTGGCAGTGGTCCCTATAGGCATGTAATGCTCCAAAATGACGCCTTTTTCGTCCCAAAAGAGAATCAACATAACCTCCCATGATGATGGTTCTGTTCGAAACTTCTTTGGCTCTGAGCACTATGGGACTTAACTGCTGAGGTCATTAGTCCACTAGAACTTAGAACTACTTAAACCTAACTAACCTAAGGACATCACACACATCCATGCCCGAGGCAGGATTCGAACCTGCGACAGTAGCAGTCGCGCGGTTCCAGACTGTAGCGCCTAGAACCGCTCGCCCACACCGGCCGGCAAACTTCTTTGGTTTGGTGATGAGGAATGGCGCCATTCCTTGCTCGCTCTCTTTGTTTCCGGTTGGTGGAAGTGATTTCAGGTTTCGTCCACAGTAACGATTCTTGCAAGGAAGCCATCACCTTCTCGTTCAAAGTGTCGAAGAAGTTCTTCACAAGCATCAGCAGGTCTCTCTCTCATTTTAGGAGTCAGCTGCCGTGGCACCCATCTTGTAGACACTTTGTGAAACTGGAGCACATCGTGCACAATGTGGTGTGCTGACCCATGACTAATCTGTAAACATGCTGCAATGTCATTCAGTGTCACTCGGCGGTTTTCCTTCACTGTGGCTTCAACTGCTGCAGTGGTCTGTGGAGTCACAACTCGTTGTGCCTGACCTGGACGAGGAGCATCTTCCACTGAAGTCGCACCATTTGCGTACTTCCTACTCCATTCGTAGACTTGCTGCTGTGACAAACGTGCATCACCATACTGAACCTTCATTCGTCGATGAATTTCAATAGGTTTCACACCTTCAGTACACAAAAACCGAATAACAGAACGCTGTTCTTCCCTGGTGCAAGTCGCAAGTGGGGTGGCCAGCTTCATACTGATACTGCGACGGTATATGTGCATCTGCACTATGCTGTCACCTACAGGCCATTCTGCACGCTGTTTGTAACACGCTTACCAACTTACAGGATAACGGCGCGAAATTTCGATTTGTTATTGCAAATTCAAGGTTTTCATTTGACTCACCTTCGGAAAAAAAGGGGGGGGGGGTAGTATCACGTACACAAGTTATGAAAGGGCGGTGCATAGGCGGAGCTGTCATTTGTACTCACTTGATTCATGTGAAATGGTTTCCGACGTGATTATGGCCGCTCGACAGTAATTAACAGACTCTGAACGCGGATTGGTACTTGAAACTAGACCCGTGGCGTGAGGCATTCCGTTTCGGTAATCGTTAGGGAATTCAATATTCCAAGCTCCACAGTGTCAAGAGTGTGCCGAGAATAACAAATTTCAAGCATTACCCCTCACCACAGACGACGCAGTGGCCGGCGGCCTTCACTTAACGACCGAGAGCAGCGGCGTTTGCGTAGAGTTGTCAGTGATAACAGACAACCAACACTGCGTTAAATAGCCGCAGAAATCAATGTGGGACGTAAGACGAACGTATCCATTAAGACAGTGCGGCGAAAATTGACTTTAATGGGCTATAGTAGCAGACGACCGACACGAGTGGCTTTGCTAACAGCACGTCGCCTGCAGCGCCTCTGCTGGGCTCGCGACCTTATAGTTTTGACTCTAGATGACAGAAAAACCGTGGCCTGGTTCGGTGAGTCCCGATTTCAGTTGGTAGGAGCTGATGGTAGGGTTAGTGCGTGGCGCAGACCCCACGAAGGCATGGACCCAATTTGTCAACAAGGCACTGTGTAAACTGGTGGTGGCTGCATAATGGTGTGGGCTGTGTTTACGTGGAATGTACTGTGTCCTCTGGTCCAACTGAACCGGTCATTGATTGGAAATGGTTATGTTCGGCTATTTGGAGATCATTTTCAGCTATTCGCGAACTTAATGTTCCCAAACAACGATATAATTTTTGTGGATGACAATGCGCAATGTCACCGGGCCACAGTTGTTCGCGATTTGTTTGAAGAACATTTTGCACCATTCGAACGAATGACTTGGTCAACCAGATCGCCCGACACGAATTCCATCGAAATATGGACGGCTATAGAGGCAGCATGGTTCAGTATTTCTGCAGGGGACTTCCAACGATTGGTTGAACCCATGCCACGTCTAGTCGCTGCACTACGCCGAGCAGGAGGAGACCCGACACGATGTTAGGAGGTATCCCATGACTTTTTTTCACCTCAGTGAATATGTATTTCCTGGTCTTCCACCGAACATTTTTATCGCTGTGACAAATAGGTATATAACGAATCGTAATGAATTGAGCAAACACATTCATGTGCCTGTCGCGAATACAGTGTTCATTATTCAAAGCACGTAAGGCGATAAATGAAGTCGCTGGAGAGACAATGACGGTAGTCTGTAGCACATCTGTTGCAGGGTGTGCAGAGCCCGTGTGTATCAGCAGCAACGGTCGTGTACGCTCTGCGGACACACCTATGTTAGTTTAGAGCCTGGAGATTTAGGCGGTTATGGTTAAATTCTTTCAACCACTGACGGACTTCTCCAACGCGATGAGAAGTCTCAGTGTCACTCAACGAGCATGATGACAGTGGTTAGGACACTGGAATCGCGTTAGGGGTGGCAGCGGTTTAAATCAGCCTCTGGTCAATCTGGTTCAGGTAGTCCGTGGTTTCCCTTACTCGCTTAAGCAAAATAGTAAGCTGATCCCTCTGAAAAAGACATCGCCGATTTCCTTCCCCGATCCAAGCCCGAGCAGCGACTCTGATGACGTTTTCGTTGACGGGACTTTAAACCCTAATGTTCCTTTCGATGTCTCCACGGAAGAGCTCGTAGACTTCTGGAAAGAGAAATATGCTGGAAGAGATTCATAATCCAATCGATTGTGTGCTTCTATAAAGACAAGTTGTCCTAGGCGTTCAAAATGGTTCAAATGGCTCTGGGCACTATGGGACTTAACATCTGATCATCAGTCCCCTAGAACTTAGAACTACTTAAACCTAACTAACCTACGGACATCACACACATCCATGCCCGAGGCAGGATCCAAACCTGCGACCGTAGCAGTCGCGCGGTTCCGGACTGAAGCCCCTAGAACCGCTCGGACACCGCGGCTGGCCGTCCTAGGTGTGTCAGAATAATTATTCACAGGAAAGTATAGTCGTTTCAAGAACTTTAAGCTCGTAAACAGGACACCAACGGCTTCTTGGACATTATCATGTGAAAAAGTGATTAGGATTATTTAGGTACGGTGTTCGACGCACTATATACTAGATGTTAAAATGTGGTTATCAGTCAAGATAAAGTTTGATACTTAAATAATATAGTGCATGACTAACTCTGAAGTTGTACTTTGCAATCGGGAACAACAAGGAAAATGAGCTATAAATGTGCAGGACTGTTGAAAGGCAATTTACCAGAATACTGTAAGAATTTTCGGAACATAGAGAAGGCAATAGATAATACCGCGTCAGTACAACTGTTCAAGCAAAATATGCTTCTATTCGTGTGAATGCTGACAAATTTGAAAAATTCTAAGTCTGTAATAACTTTCGTGCCGACAGTGTGGTTTAATCATTTGGGAGTGAATTTCTGATTACCTTAGTTTCTATACCAGTTTGTGTCGTTGCTATAAGTCGTTGAATATCGGAGTGAATTTAGGAAACACTCCGAATCATACCCTGTCGAGGATCTTAATGTTTCTGATAACAAGCCAGTCTAAAACACGCACTCGTAGACAGTTGTTGACGCGAAACTTCAGAGACAAAACTTGCTCCCCCCCCCCCCCCCCCCCCCCCTGCGTCCTGATCGTCATAGCTGAAAGGGAACGTAAATCCTGAGGTGCTCTTCGTAAAGGCGTGTATGTGATTTACTGAAGAAAGTGATTATCACTATGCTTCGATAAGCGGTCCTTTATTAGTCATGCATATGCTGCTACGACCACAGGACAAATGTTACCACACAGAGTGTTTAAATGAAAAACTGGATCCATTTGTTGTTGTTGGCGACACAAATACTGTTGTCTCCCTTGACATCTGTCCTTGAAGTGTGGAAATGTGTATATGAATGACTTAAACACGATAGTGGCCTGCTCTCCACTGACCTCATGCTTTCGTAAGTGCTGGAAATAGGTGTGACGTAGCGCTAACACGGCGCCGCGGTAAGTCGTTGCACGGGAGAAGGAAATCTGTATGCAGCTGTAACCGCAGCGGCGTTCTCTCTCCACAAGCGAAGCTCGGGCGTTGTAACAGTTCTGCCTGCAAAACTCCGATACGTGTTGTAACTCATATCTCGTATCGCGTGTTGTGACGCAGGATACTAATTTCTCTCTCAGGTCATAAAGCAAGTAATTGTCAAAAGCAAACTAATAAACGACGGTGCATTGTAACTTCCTTATTTAGAGAGGATATTAGTTTGCAGAGAAAAAGATCCTCTCTGTGACTTTCGTTGTTCTTAAATCCACGATCATACTGAGCGTTTTCCAGCGGACTGAGAACGGAGGACTCGGTATGGGTGGGCTCTATCAGCTCTAAGAATCTGGCCAAATCTTTGTAGCTTCTTGTGACCAAATATTCCACCAATATGTAGGTTTTCAAAACGCTGGTACAGGTCGTCTTCGTTCTTTGCCTTCCATGGTACTGTGAACGGGTTCAAAGATCTTTGGAAGTACCTTCCTCTCGAAGGCACAGATTGCTTCTTCAGTTGTTGCTGATACCGCTCAGGCTTCACAACTATATTCTGGCGCTGCAGTCCGGAACCGCGGGACTGCTACGGTCGCAGGTTCGAATCCTGCCTCGGGCTTGGGTGTGTGTGATGTCCTTAGGTTAGTTAGGTTTAAGTAGTTCTAAGTTCTAGGGGACTGATGACCTCAGATGTTAAGTCCCATAGTGTTCAGTGCCATTGGAACCATTTCACAACTATATCAAAGTACCGGCCGTACTAGTGTCATGTATAGTTGGATCTTATTCTTCTGTGATATCAGCCGTGACTTGAATAAATGGTTCAGACTAAAGAACATTCGTTTATCGTTTATTATTCGTTGATGCACGTCTTTCGTCACTTCACTTCTTAGTCAGCATGGTTTCCAGGTACTTGAGTACTTGAACTCGATCAAGGGTATGGCCGTCAACAATAATGTAAGGACAGTGAGTTCGTCGGTATGACACAACGATATATTTTCTTTTATCATCACTCACCACTAGCTCAATTTTCTTCGCACTGTGGTAAAATCGGTAAGTATCAGCGCATACATGCTTGTCGCCAAAAATCGCACCATCTTCAGCAAATGAGAGAATTGTATCTGCTCCCAGGTTCTCCATTTCTCTGATTCGATCAGTGTCACGGCTTACCTTTTCCAAGGCCAAGTTGGATGGTACTGGTGCCAATGGATCTCCTTGTCTCAGTCCATTTCGAAAAGCGAATGATGGCGATAGATGGTTGCCGAACTGTATTTCACAAGTTGAGAGAAGCAAGCTGCAATTAGTGGGATGCCAAATTCATCTAACGTTTTCTGTAACATGGAGCGGTCAATACTGTCAAACTTGTCGAAAATTAATGAAGATAAGGTGTAATTCCCGATCGAAATTGTAAATTTTTTCTATGAGCTGCCGCGAAGTAAATGTGTTGTTGGACGTCGACCGTCGACCGTCGACCGTCCACGGACGAACACAAATTTATAGGTTCTTAAAATCGCTTCAGCCAATGGTTTCATGCGGTTTAGCAGCAGCGTTGTTAAGTTTCCTACTTTTGTAGCACCCCCCCCCCCCTTTCTTGAAGATGGGACACACAATTGCCCCACTTCCATTCTTTAGAAATTATTTCTACAGTCCAAATGGTAGATATTAGTAGTTGCAATGCAAGCGGAGCATATCAGCTGTGATACGACTACCTCCTGGAACCTTGTCGTTCTTGAGGGCCCTTAGCACAGCTCTGATTTCTGAGAGTTCACGGTCTTCCACTCTGTCAAACAGCGTCCACATCTGTATTATGTGGTTCAAATGGCTCTGAGCACTTAACTTCTGAGGTCATCAGTCCCCTAGAACTTAGAACTACTTAAACCTATCTAACCTGAACTTGCGACCGTAGCGGTCGCGCGGTTCCAGACTGTAGCGCCTCGAACCGCTAGGCCACTCCGGCTGGCCCATCTGTATTATAATAAGCTCTTCTATCTCGCTGTCAGAACAACATAGCTCCACACACCATTCAGGCGTTTCGAAGACGGAGGGAAGCTATCTATCTATCAGCATGTGACGTACAACAAAATAAACTACAAATTCGGATATGTCCTACACTGTTACTGTTGTAAGATTTGAGTCCAATACAGCCACATTAGAGTTGCCAAATAGACACCTTGTGAAGCCACTGTGAGCTGGAATAATAAATTTTCTGTGTTGTGAGGCCACCAACAACACAGAAATGCAACAAACATGCATTCAAAATACGGAAACACATGGAACATGATACAGACTGTCCGCAGATAAAGGGCGTATACTCCTTCCACTCTTCGATCAGAGCGACGTTATGGAGGCAGAAATTGCATACGGCCACAGTAAATTCTTGAAAAAACTAAATTCAGCATAAAAATCGAACACACGCCGATCGAGCAACTGATACCAGGAAAGATAAATGCGTATTACTTAACACTTTATTTAAATCATGTAGATAAATGTGTCTAATAATTTTGTATGTGCCCATCACCGTCGGGATACATCGAATGATCTGCGTTCCAACAACGAAGAAAAAAGCCAAATTAACCAGGTAATGAATTGGCACTTGAAGATCACACACACACACACACACACACACACACTCCCTTATCTTGTACCTTGACGCCGGCCCTTAGTGGCCGAGCTGTTCTAGGCGCTACAGTCTGGAACCGCGAGACCACCACGGTCGCAGGTTCGAATTCTGCCTCGGTTATCGATGTGTGTGACGTCCTTAGGTTAGTTAGGTTTAAGTAGTTCTAAGTTCTAGGGGACTGATGACCCCAGAAGTTAAGTTCCATACTGCTCAGAGCCATTTTTTTATACCTTGACGGTTGTTAGTCATATCTTCAGTGCGGATGCGCACTACGCCCAAACTTCTGTGGGAATCAGGTAAAGCTGCGAGCAGTGGGGTAAAAGACATAAAAGACAGTGGATGCTTCATATGTAGTTGAGAAGTTGGGCTGAGAGGGAAGCGTTCTGGGATAGCCGAAGCTGTTAAGGCGACCACTCGTATAAAGGGGAAATCCGTGTTAGCCCCGGCCAGCACTTGTCGGCATTAAATTTATTTCAATTCCCACTTGCGGCTGATGTGTTTCTCTTAAGCTGCAACAGTAACACTCAATAATTGCATCATTTGACGGAAGAAATCATCTGTCAAAGTACAGGACAGCAACTGGTTTATCATACACAACTGCACAGGATTAAGACCAGAACGAAAACAAACAGAAGGTAGTTAGCACTTAATTTGTAAGTCAATATTGCTTGCAGCCTGCTTTTGGCTCCCTCCTGGCTCCTGTGAGGCTCTGGAGCGATGTTTCTGTGTGTTTAAGGTATTTCAGAATGCGTTTCTCATCAGGTGCGGAGGGCGCTCTGTGGGGTCTGTGAGCTGCCCGGCGACATTCCCCAGTCTGAGGGACACTGCCCCCTCCCCCCCCCCCCCCCCCTGGCGATCCCACACCGCCCGCGCACTCCTTAACGCCGACTCTCCCACGCCGCGCCTTCCTGTTGCACTAACAAGCTTACATACACCACCAGCACTTAACGGCCATCGCGCCTAGGACCTTCTTCACGAACTTCAGACCGCATACTAAATCGGCACAAATACTTGTTCACTGTTTTTCTGCGAGATAAGCTTGGATCCAGCGGTAGAAAGTCTTCGTTCCATCTTCAGCTTGCCTACATCAGTACTAACCACTGAAGCGCCAAAGAAACTAGTATAGGCTTGCGTATTCAAATACAGAGATACGTAAACAGGCAGAATACGGCGCTGCGGTCGGCAATGTCTAATACAAAAAGTGTGTGGCGCAGTTGATAGATCGGTTACTGCTGCTACAATGGCAGGTTATCAAGATTTAAGTGAGTTTGAACGTGGTGTCATATTCGGCGCACGAGCAATGGGACACAACATTTCCGAGGTAGCGATGAAGTGGGGATTTGCCCGCACGACCATTTGACGAGTGTACCGTGAATATCAGGAATCGGGTAAAATATCAAATCTTTGACATCGCTGCGGCCGGAAAAAGATCCTGCAAGAACCGGGACCAACGACGACTGAAGAGAATGGTTCAACGTGACAGAAGTGCAACACTTCCTCAAATTGCTGCAGATTTCAATGCTGGGCCATCAACATGTGTCAGCGAGGGAACCATTTAACGAAACAACATCGATATGGGCTTTCGAAGCCGGAGACCCGCTCGTGTACCCTTGATGACTGCACGACACAAAGCTTTACGCCTCGGCTGGGCCCGTCAACACCGACATCGGACTTTTGATGACTGGAAACGTGTTGTCTGGTAGGAAGAGTCTCTTTTCAAATTGTATCGAGTGGATGGACGTGTTCGTGTATGGAGACAACATCGTGAATCCATTGACCCTGCATGTCAGCAGGGGACTCTTCAAACTGGTGGAGGCTCTGTAATGGTGTGGGGCGTGTGCAGTTGGAGTGATATGGGACCCCTGATACGTCTAAACACGACTCTGATAGGTGACACGTATGTAACCACCCAGTCTGATCCCCTGCATCCATTCATGTCCATTGTGCATTCTGACGGACTTGGGCAATACCAGCAGGACAATGCGACACCCCACACGTCCAGAATTTCTACAGAGTGGATCTTCTGAGTTTAAACACTTCCGCTAGTCACCGAACTCCCCAGACATTATTGAGCATATCTGGGATTCCCTGCAATATGCTGTTCAGAAGAGATCTCCAAACCCTCGTACTTTTACGGATTTGTGGACAGCCTTGCAGGATTCATGGTTTCAGTTCCCTCCAGCACTCCAGCACCTACTTCAGACATTAGTCGAGTCCATGCCACGTCGTGTTGCGGCACTTCTGCCTGCTCGCGGGGGCCCTACACGATATTAGGCACGTGTACCAGTTTCTTTGGCTCTTCAGTGTAGATTCCATTAAATGTAGCGGTGGTGCATGCTACGTGTTTACCCCCATATTTTTGGTAGCCGATCCACAAATCGGGCGATAGAATTTTGTGAAATGTGAAGGCATAAGTTTCAGAAGTTGAATTTGCAGGTTGTACGGGAGGATTTTAAAATAAAGAATGGAGAAGTTTGTAAATGAAGCGGAAGAACGAAGTGGCTTTAGAAGAGGCGGGTCATATGTAGACAACATCTTTGACCTAAGACTGATCATGGAGAAGAGATTGTAAAGGAAGTCAAGCAGTCATTTGGTCTTCATAGATATTGAGAAAGCATATGCACAGTGTCACTAAAGCTACTGTTAGAGGTGCTTGGATCTGCCTAGGGTTTGTTTTATCGAGAGTGCGGACGGGTTTACTGACGGTTGGCCGACATGCACCTCCTGTGTGTCAAGTGAATAAAGTGAGCGCGCAACACGACGACGCTATGATGCTTCCGCAACGACGGCAACCGCATGGCACGTAGGTTTGTTGCATTGCTAAGTTTTGTTCCTATACGTTTGGGTGTTGCGTATTGCAGGCTTTCACTGTCAAGAGGGTATTTTCACAGCAAAAGGTTAACTGGGATAACAAACCGAATCAATCATTCTGTTATTAATTTGTAACAAGTCCCCAGAGACCACGGTCATCTTAGATCAAAATTATCAAAAATATCCCTGATAAACCCCCGTGGTTTTGTTTACTCTGAAAGAACCATAAATAATTTGAGACTGCTGCTGGCTGGCATGCAGAGTGGGGTGGCATATACAGGGTGGTCCATCTGCAGTTTTGGATGAGATATTCTCGAAAACTATACATCGGGCAAAAATAGTGGGTAAGAGAAGTTCGTAAACTGAAAGGGGGACATCAACTGATACTACACGTGACCCCCAGCACCCTCCCTTGGGTGGGGCGGTGGGCAAATTTTAATCGTAAATGGAAACCCCCATTTTCATTGCAGATTCGGATGCTCCATAAAAAGTAATCAAGTTTTGTCTGAAACATTTTTTAACCATTAACAGATGGCGCTGAAATCTAGAAAAATTGAAATTGGGGAAGAACTTCGATTTATTCAGAATGATCCGAGGACGCTGCATCAAATCGATACAAAATGTGCACCAATTCTTTCATTACGCCAAATTAAGCTCTTTTCTTTTTACAAACCGTATCCTACCCGCCACAGTTTTTGATGGATGGAAGTGAAATGGTATTAAAATCTCGTTAGGGAACTCTTCATAATTGCATTACTCATCCGACTGTGGCGCTACCGTGGCCAAACTGTGAACTATGGCTGAGAATAAACTCGGTGCTTTGCGATCAGGCGTCACTTCACTTTCAGATTGTGAACTGTAAACATCAACTGACGAAAGTAAATGAATCTTTAGCGAAACATGGCTCACTATCCTCCTACAGAGATTGTTGATATGATGTTAATTTTAGGTGAATGCCATAACAATTACCCTGCAGCTGCGCAACGGTATGCGGATCGTTTCCCAAACAGACGACATCCAAGCGAAAACATTATTCGAAATTGCACTCAACGAGCTCGAAATGGATACATACACCGTCCACCTCGTCATCGCGTATACAATCAAAAATGACGCTCGTGCCCTTACCGTTCTCGCCTGTGTTCAACTGGATCCCAAAATGAGTAGTCGTGCGATTCAGAGACAAACTGGAATACCGAAATAAATTGTTTTGAGGGTTTTGAAGGCACATGAATATCATGCTTATCATATCACACTGGCACAGGCATTAACGGCTGAAAGATATGCAAATACGCGTGCATTTCTGCCAATGGGTCTCGGAAATAAGAAGTGACAATTTAAGCTTCCTAGGCTCAGTTTCACTGTCCTCGTAATCTTGAAATCAAAAACTGACTGTTAGTTTGTGCCCCTTTCATATACCTCTATCGAAACATGCCTTCACCTGCGTTTGTAGGTGTTCTACAGCAGCCAGTGATATAGGTTTTCATAGGAAGTTTGATTCGTGACCAGTAAGTGACTACCTGTTATGTTTCAGCCCCTCTAAGCGTTATTACTGGGTCGTTGTTCTCTCTACTGCTACTCCACCCCCAGAGCACTGGGTATAGATTATGCTTCGCATTATGACGTTAAACATTATAAGCGCATATGGGACTTTCACAACCATTCTTTCACGGATTTTGGTTAATAGCAAAGTGCCAGACTTCAGACCAGCTGATTAACTTCGCTTAGCTAGGGTTCAGTTACATAAAATTCTGTAAACATGGATGCCTTTTGACTGTAAAATTATTCATTTGTTCTACCCCCTACTAAAATTTAGGCCGTGTGGCTGTTATCAAGTGAAAATAATTGTGGTTTAAGATATTTAAAAACCTAAAATTCATCTGACGTATAGCCATTTCATCTTTACATAGCTAAGTTGGGTCCTCAGGTTCTGCAGTGTTGTATCTTCTACACGAATCCCATCAAATCACTATTTCTGTACACTGTCAGTTGTCATGTACGCCGTGCCACGAACAATAATTTGATGGGACTCATCTAAAAGATGTTAACAACGCTTAAATTAAGGATCCTACTTACCGATGTAGCCATGAAATGCATGTAAGTCAGATGATTTTTAGGTTTTGATGTGTGGTAAAGCACAATTATTTCGACTTTATAGTGACCAAACAGACTAAATTGCAATAGTTGGTTGTACAAATTAAGTGTTTTACAGTCGAAAGGCGATCATGATGTCATTTTCAAAATTTCACCCGAGTTACTTTGGTACTCTGTTCGTGTATCCCTCAAAGTAACGAGAAAATTATCCCCATGTGTAAGTGCGTGTAATGTGCGATCTGATACGGCGTGTTTCTCCTTGTCCTCTCACTCATTAGTCGGTCTTCCTGCTTGGTCTAAAAGATCGCAATGGGGCGCAAGGGAACTAACACGACGCCGAAAAGCGTCACCTTGGCATCTTTCACTGTTTGAAGGGTCGCAGACACAGGGATATTGCTAGTTTGGTGTCTATGCCCAGAAATACGGTTGGGGATATTATAAGACCATTTTAGGAGGCGGATCGCATAAAATCTTACCTCCCAAAATGGCAGCCACGGTTGCTAACAGAAAGAGAAATCTGATTAATCATAAGAAAAGTTAAGAGTAATCCTAGGTTAAGTACGCTTAAAATTGCTAGCCAGTTGGTGCAAAAAATGTAGGAAGCAAGTAAGTGAATCAGTTGGCCGGAGGGAAGAGGAGGATACAAAGAAAGAATGACAACAAAACGGCCTTATGCGAACAAATTTGAGAGAGACAAAGACTTCAGCCCGCAAGGGACCGCCTTGGACTGATTTTATGTTTGTTGAAAAGACGTTAATTTTGCTCTCATCAGCAGACGGACGATATATCGTGAGGCGAAACCAAATAACGAGGTTCAGCTAAACATTTGCAACCTGCTTTAAAACACTGCACGGCGGTGGTGGTGTGGGGGCAGGAGGGAATGTCTTGATAAGGACTTGTATTTCGTCATATACAGTGGAGAGTTCGCAGGACAAACGAGGTTTGAAAACCGCTGGTGAGGTTGATCCTGACAGTGATCGTGATAAAATGGACTATCTCTTTATCAAAAAATGGCTCTGAGCACTATGCGACTTAACTTCCGAGGTCAACAGTCGCCTAGAACTCAGAACTAATTAAACCTAACTAACCTAAGGACATCACACACATCCATGCCCGAGACAGGATTCGACCCCGCGACCGTAGCGGTCGCTCGGCTCCAGACTGTAGCGCCCAGAACCGCACAGCCACTCCGGCCGGCTATCTCTTTATCATTTACTTGTATGAATGAGTGCTTCACCTCGTTGAATGCCATTTGCAAGCCGTTGAGGCAAGCTGCAAGATACTGGTGAGTGCACGTATGCAGCAACAGGTGCCGGAATGAGACGGGGAGCAGTTTCGAGCGGGGGTTCGCCAGTCCGGTCTCCTTGCAGCTGTCATACGACTCCTGTTGCACCGCGTCCCTGGTAAGCACATGCGAATACAAGGTGTCAGACGAGAATGTTCGCACACATTGACACCCACGAGGTGTGTGTAGCATATCGATGAGTACAAGAGTTAATTACGGACAAGAGGTTACCACGTTTTAGTTCCTACCAAAAATGGTTCAAATGGCTCTGAGCACTATGGGACTCAACTGCTGAGGTCATTAGTCCCCTAGAACTTAGAACTAGTTAAACCTAACTAACCTAAGAACATCTCAAACATCCATGCCCGAGGCAGGATTCGAACCTGCGACCGTAGCGGTCTTGCGGTACCAGACTGCAGCGCCTTTAACCGCACGGCCACTTCGGCCGGCAGTTCCTACCAGACAACAGGTTTCGGTAATTTATCAGTTATTTGATAGGTTCAACGAAATCTATGAAGTAGGCTCAAAACAGCGAAATAGTTCGCATTACAGCAGCCAAAGTTTTAACTATATAAAACTATTTTAAATTGGTCGTATTTGAGATGTATGACAATAAACGAAGCTCCGAACTTTCCAAACAAAGTTATACTTCTTTCAACAGTTAAGTGTTTGTATTTGAAAACAAACTTTTCTCCGTGCTTAGTTCATTACTGTATTTAACTCTGCTATAGTGCGTAAAGTTTGCACGATACAAGAGAAAAGAGCTGCTCGTAAGAGTACACAGCGCACAGAAAACTGACAATGTCGATAACACGAATGTACGAGGGCCATTCGGAAAGAAAGGTCCGACTGGTAACGAAATGGAAACCCCAGTGACAATCAAAATTGTTTTATTTGCAACAGTTTGGTACACTACATCGTAGCGTTGTACCAACTTTCCAATACCCTCGCCATAGAAGGTAGAAGTCAGTGCTTTCCGCCACTTTTCTACGCTGGTCTGCAGTTCGTTGTATGTGCCAAAATGCCTTCATAGCCATCGGTTCATGCGAGCAGAGGCGAACATCAGATGGAGCCAAGCCCGGGTTGTATGGTGGGTGAACACACTTCCCAACGAAAAAGGTGCAGGGGCGTCGTCATTGCCCCTGCTGTGTGTGGCTGTGCGGCCAAGAATAGTCATGAAGAGTTAAATGCATGACAGGTACGTTGTGTATGAAACCAGGTGAAACGTCGCAGCGGGCACCCGTACTTCCCGGGAGACACTATTGTTCTGGGCATCTTCACGAGCTCACTGTGCACTCAGAACCGAAAAGAGCGATGTGACGCTGTTTACAGACATGTTAGAGACATTGGCCGACACATCTGTGCACTGCTTCATCGGATTTTTATAGTCTTTTTCCATTTCGCGACTTATCGGACCTTACTTTCCGAATAGCTTCAGTAATAACGAACAACAAATGAACCAACAACTGTATCTGCATCTCCAATTTATTCCACAGGCAACCGGTTTTTGCATTCAAAAATGTTGTTCAAATGTGTGTGAAATCTTAAGGGACTTAACTGCTAAGGTCATCAGTCCCTAAGCTTACACACTACTTAACCTAAATTATCCTAAGGACAAACACACACATCCATGCCCGAGGGAGGACTCGAACCTCCGCCGGGACCAGCCGCACAGTCCATGACTGCAGCGCCGAAGACCTCTCGGCTAATTCCGCGCGGCTTTCGGCAGTCCATTATGCCATCAACAGTTCCTGTCGTACATGGTAACATAGTGGCTGAGAAGCCAGACAAAATATCTTGCAAAAGCGAACCAGCATCTACACCAGCGTGTATAACACGGCTATACACTCGTAACCAGTCTGAGTGCTCGGATACGAAAAAAGTGTGTCCAGGATAGAAAAATTTTGTGTTTTTGTATGTGAAGTCTGCAATCCCACACTAATTTGGCATATTCGTTTTCGACGTCTTTTTCTTGCTTTTTGTTCCAGCAGTCCCTAAAGCAGGAAACTTAAAAACTGATTTCTGCTGCACAGGAAAAAGCCACCATAGCTCATACTGTCAAAGCCAGAATAGAGAAATCAGCGAAAAACTCAGAGTGCAGACTCTGCATAGAAGCTGACGAAACAACTGATCAAATTTTGAGCTGTTGCAAAAATATCGCTCAGACTAATTACAAGCAGAGGAACAACGATGTGGCACGAATTATCAACTAGAACGTATGCCAAAATTACTAACTGCCGATGGCAAGAAACTGCTGTGACCACGAGCCTTATTGCAAAAACTTTTTATTGTTGACGTAATTAAAGTCATGGGTATCTGTAGCGCATTAATAGTGGGGCTGGTGGAAAGTTATATTTGGTGGCTACAGATGAGGAGGAGGGAGGAGAGACGGTATCAGACTGCGGGATTCCTCCTCCTCCTCCTCCCCCCCTCTTCCCCCTCTTCCCCCTATCCCCGTCCCCCTCCCCCTCCCCCTCCTCCCCCTCTCCCTCACCCTCACCCTATTCCCCCTCCCACCTCGCCCAGAACCGTATTCGGCATCCGCGCCCGGTATGTTGTGTGCACCCTGTTGCTCTTGCTTCTGCACAATTTCTCGGCAGCAGTATTACATTAACGGTCCAATTTTTTTTACGTTCCCATTATGTGATATGCTTCAGTAATAAACACCTACGCAGTCTTACGAGCTGGTCTGAACCGCACCGGTGTTGGTGGATGATCTATCGACCTTCTTCCCCGAGTTCTTACCTCACGCATACGTGACCGATTCACCGTCGCCATCTCGTTTGGAAAACATGGATACACTCCCGTGACACGATTAAAGAGAAAGCGGTACATTTGCCGGTGGAAGAGGTCAGCCTTTTTTAGAAAGAAGATATGGAAAGTAGGCGGCCAAGTTTGTCAGCCGGCTGAACCGCAAAGGAATTCTGCGCACCATTCCTCCGCAGAAGGCAGCTTCCACGCGGCTGGAAACCGGCCGGTGGAGGTTCTCTTACCGAGAAGTGCGCTACTACGGAGACCGTCCCTGAATACAGATGGACAGGAATGTCGCCCATTAACCTGTCCATTGTTATGTTGATTAATAGGCCGAGATGGCAGGTTTCTGACGGAACCAAAAAAAATCGGCGGAGCCCGTTAGTTGCAGATGTGGCCTATTGAGGCCCATAGGAGGCAGCCGGGGTCGAGCAGACTTTCCCCATTGCGCAACAGACGTCCCAGTTGAGCTGCGTTTGCCCGTACAAGGCCTTGGCCGGCCAGGCTCTGCCTGACTCACGCCCACACAGCCTCCTCACACCTGCTTTCTTCTTCCTCTGCTTAAAAGTGCACACGCCCTCCACACGCATATTGTGTTCAGAACATGTCTCGCCCTTCATGAAAATGGTGGGTTCGGCAGAGCCCTGACAATGACAGGGGTCTCATCTGCAGAACTCGTGGTAAAACTTTGAGACGCCTTCCTTTGGGGTCGTACATGGCAGCTCTTGTTAAACACAGCTAAATTCGCCGTAACACACATAGCATTAAGAAAATTCGGGTACTTTTGGTCTAAGACTTCAGTGAAGGTCTTAAGGGGAGGTTCTGGTTGAGAGGCATGAAAAGTGGGTGAAGTTAAGACCTTTTTCATACAAGAATTGTTCTGATTAAAATGGGGATTTTACCACTTTATTGTACATACATTCGTGTATAAAACGTTTTATCTCCTAACAAAAATTAGCAGCTGCAGCCCTTGTTAAAGTCTTCGTGTCGCAAGGTCCTAGTTTGCGCAAAGTCTTGTACAAACTCGTGGCTATTTCGGAAACTTCTAAAAATTGAAAATTTTTGAATTGGAATGAATTTGGGGGTCATCACGATGAGGTTTTGAAAAATTCACCGAAAAAGACAGCTATTGAAAAACCATGTAAATTCCTTGGCAGGTTTTTCTGAGTTCTAATATTTTAAAAAATATTTAAATTTCGAATAAAAATTCTCGCTAAGGCCTATATTTAATTATATTTAATTTTTAAAAAAATCAAATGGATCGTTTAATCTGTCCAGGCTCTAGAGCGCTTCGCACACCGAAAAGTGTTGTTTCGAGAAAAAAAGGGTTTAAAGACTGGAGTAACAAAAAAAAAGTTGGTTATAAACTTACGGTTAACCTGCCATCCCAGGACCACGGTGGCATCCTTCCTCTTCCTCAAATATGTTCTGGATCTGAATCTGGTGTCGTATTTTTTGTTTCTTTGTTTTCAATCCTGGTTCTTTTAACAAATGGAGACGTTAATTGCTCAGTGGCGACCATGCCTTTCCTGTCAAATAACTCCGCGATATTTTTACTGTTCGTCCCTATGATGATTCCTGACACGTTCATAGTCTTCAGAATAGAGGAACAACCTTCGCTGAATATACCTGCAGCTGCATATGCTGCAGTTGCAACAGTTTTTGCCCCACAATGAAGATGTTTCGGTACCAGTTTCCAAATAATTGCGCTGAAGCTCTCGTTATCATTTTGTATATTGGCACCGGTACATCTTTTAAGCAAATCTTCATTGGACGGAAATTCGTATGTCGCATCTTTTCTTGAACTCATTCATCGAGCGCCTATAAGTGCCTGTATTTCGGTCAGCGCACGCTTCCATTCATCACGCTGTAACTTCTAAAATACTTTCACAATTAAAAAATTCTTATGCCGGCATAATCTTGTGTACTTCATGGATGCAAGTCACGTAAAAAATCCGTTTATTCGTCTGTCTCGACCAAACTAAACTGCTGTCTTTCCGTAGAACAATGGCCTGTCGATCTGCATCCAAGGAGTTCCTAAACAACAAAACGGGAGGAGCATGACCACTACTACTTCGTTATGGAGATGAACTAATTCTAAATACATCTATTATTAATGCCATTCACGTTTTTGAAGAGCTGTGCCAAATTTGTCTTTGCCAGCTGAAATAGTACAGGTTTTACCGGGCAACGCCTACCCACGCGGTGTATTATTGCAATTCTCTAATAATCATCATCTTCTCATCCTCATCGACACGCAAGTCGCCGAAGTGGTGTCAACCGATAAGACTTGCACCAGGCGAACGGTCTACCTGATAGGAGGCCGTAGCCACAAGACATTTCATTTCATTTCTCAACATTGATTTCTTTCGTCAAGCTGTACGCTTTCCAAACGTAAATAAGTAAGCTTTCCTAAAGATTAATGAATAGGAAATGAAGCCAGCCATGCACGATGTACTTCGGGAGTGGGAGTAACAATGCCTTGGATAAGGACTGTAACGCTTACACAGCCTCAGTTGCAGGCAAGACAAGCGGCGTGCTTGTACTGGGAAACTACAGCGCGTCTTCAGATGAGTTCGCAAATAAAGCTCTTGCGCCGCCTATGCTGGGATATTGCTGTAACGTGCGAAGTCAATATTATGTTTTACTCTTACATGGGGGCTTATGCAAATAATGACAGCGTGAATGGTCGCAACCTTGTTTGTTTGCGAAACAGTGTAACATAAAAGTTGGAAAATCTCAACTGACAGATACGATATTTTATTTACAAAATGGTGTTACTCTCCGGAACAATCTCACGCAATTCCAATAAGAAATTGCAGATATCGGCTGTGTATGTGAAAGTAAATTCGCGTTTTCTTAGACAAAGCCACATCTCGAAACTTCCATGGGCTAATAACGCATGAAACAGATTATAGTCCTAAATAGCAAGTAAAAATGGGCCTAAAATTTAATAATTTTACATCAAAACTACCTACTGTCCCAGTGGTTTCTTTTCGATAATAGTCATTGTAACATAAACTAGAGTTTGTAGTATTACTTTCATAACTTGTCAGAATCTCCGCGCCGACTGTTACTTTGGGCGCTGTTGAATGACAACTACGATGAACTACATTCATAGAAGTACCTCAGTGTATTGCTAGATGTCTCTCTTACAACAGCGTCGGTGGTTTCAGTTAGAACCCGCTGGTACTCAAAGCGTTAACTAATAAGCTGTGTTTCCTAATATGTAATTTGTGGTAACAGTGTAGAACAGCTCTATTGCCATAATTTGGACTTCTTTTAATTTGTATTCTGGAGCTTCTGAAAAGAATAAAAAAAACTAAATTCCACTGCCCCAGGAGCTTACCACCAATCTTGTAATCGGGTATGATCCTCTTCCCTGCTTTGACTGGTGTCCGCAGCTCGTGGTCTCGCGTTAGCGTTCTCGCTTCCGGACCACGGGGTCCCGGGTTCGATTCCCGGTGGGTTTAGGGATTTTCACCTGCCTCGAGATGACTGGTTGTTAGTGTTGTCCTCATCATTTCATCATCAGTCATGCACGAGGAAGATTGGACTGAGAAACTGTTGGGAATTTGTACGGGCGCTGGTAACCGCACAGTTGAGCGCCCTACAATCCAGACATCATCATCATCCTTTGAGTGGCATTTTCTTGTGTTTATCAAAATTTAAAGAGAGCTGTCATTGGTGCGCACCAATGGGAAACTGACTGTCAGTCTTCATTTCCTTACAAGCGTTTGTAGAGTATAGACCAGGGCCGGCCAGAAATTCTGCACGCGTGCGGTGCTCCTGCACATGTGCAACTTCCGGGTCACAGCGTGCACGCCGCAGCAGTCAGCGTTCATGTAGTGCATGTTTCTACCCACAGATGTCGCTTTATCCACTTGCTAGGATACTCTGTACCGGAGCATTCTAGTGACCTTTCCACAGCTTGCAAGCCTACCATGGGAAGGTATTTCGTGTATTAAACATTTAAAACACTGTCACAGACGTCTACTTTTATGTTAACAGTTTAACCCAGTAAGACAAGTAATACAGTTAACAACCGGGGGTTTTTATTAAGGCAGCTTGACTGACGGCACGTAAATACGAGTAATGTTTTTGATCTAGTATTTTAGAAAGAGAGCACTTACCGACTTCCAACGAACCTTATTCATGATTTCAAATAACATTAAACTAATCCAAGGTTTCCTACAACTAATTCTCGGTGCCCTCAATTACACCCACATAATTCCTGTCTCACTGACCTCTGAACAGAATGATAACCGCAGACCTCTCGATGATCACCTGTTATTTCGATACCATTATTGCTACATCTTTCATCAGCTCCGTCTGAAATCTGCATAATAACCGACAATTAGATGAATGTTACGTTTTATCGACTTCAGCTGAGCGTAGCCCTTCACACATTAAAAAAAAACCCTAAATGTAAGTATACATTGGAACAATCGGTTTAATGACCAACTTTCCTTATCATAATGTAACATGAAGCAGAATGAGGCATTAATGCGCAGTTAGTAAACAATAATTTTTAATTATGAAAGGAATAAATCCAAACACGTTTATCACTGGTCATGAGAAATGATAATCGAGTTGATGTGTCTCATCCATTTTCTTAAGGACATTTAATTTTGCTTGCCGTTCTTCACTCTTGAGTACACTACACTCGTCTTTGTGATATGTATTGTAGTGTCTTTCAATTGGAAACTTACGCTGGCCGCCTATTATCCGGCGGCATAGTAAACACTGTGAGTTTTCACCAACTGCTACAAAAAAGAATTGCAGTTCCCAGTCATTTTTAAACGACTGAGAACATAGATCTCCCGTCCTTTGATTTTTCACAGTACCTGCCATTTCTCAGTACTTCTCTGTTAAGGTTACGGTTAGCAGGGGTAAACGAGACTGGGTATGTTGCGCTCTTGCTTGTACCACATAAACAGGGAAGTGGAGCCGCCGCCGTTCATTTAGGACACATGTCTAATAACAGATGTCGCTGTCGCACACGTGCGCACATGTGCAGCACCTCCGCACGTCTGCACACTGTGCAGCGTTTGGCCGGCCCTGGTATAGACGAAGGCATAATAGGTTTCTAATTGGCTGACTAGTAGAAAATGTGATGCTTGACGCTAGGTGCGTTTTAGACACAAACAGAAAACTTCTGAGTGCTGTTTCAGTTAAATTTTTACTACGTGCAAATAAATTAAAGTTTCTTATTTTCCCCTTTATTCCTTAACTGCAAGATTGCAAGATCGCATGAGCCACCATAGGTTTTAGATTAGACATCCATGCGACATAATGCGGCGAGAACGCCTTTGTATCTGTTCCCTACGCTAAACAGAAAAGAACTGCGGAGCTTTCCTGCAGTAGGGAAGGCGAAATACCGGAGGAGTGCGCGAGATACGCCGGCAGCGGCGACCACCACTTCCAGGAGCTGCGGCCAGCTTTCCGCTCGCTGGCTTCCGGCTGCACAATGTAATTACACAGCACACTGCCGCAGCCAGGCGCCACGCGCGCTCCCTAGAGGCGGCTCGCTTTTCGCAAAGCGCCGTCTAATTCAACTTCTGTCCGTACCTCGAAGTAATCACTGTTCTGTTCACATTCGTTATATGTGGTGGTGGTTAGTCACACTCATAACGTATGGATTTAAATCATAGCATCCATAGAATATTTGAAGAGAGATGAGAATGTCGCCAGAATAATTGACCAGAAGTTGAGATAGCGAAATAAATTGACACTTTCCACCATACTACAAATATGATTCTCAATGTCGTAAGAAATGAAAACTTAAAATTTACCATAACCGTAGCATAATAACTGAAGAAACAATTCGATGCTATTGACCTAACAATGATGAATAAAAGTAATTCGCCTTATTCATACACATCACAATAATCAACACCCACACTCTGAAAACCACCTGAAATGAAAAGATGGCATAAGTTAAATTCTATGTAGAAATGTAAGCCTGTCTACGTTGTCTTTGTGGTAATACTGGACTACGACGTTATTAAAGGATGACAGTTCTACATCTACAGCCATACTCCGCAAGCCACCTGACGGTGTGTGGTGGAGGGTAGTTTGAGTACCTCTATCGGTTCTCCCTTCTATTCCAGTCTCGAATTGTTCGTGGAAAGAAAGATCGTCGGTATGCCTCTGTGTGGGCTCTAATCTCTCTGATTTTATCCTCATGGTCTCTTCGAGAGAGCCGGCCGAAGTGGCCGTGGGGTTCTAGGCGCTGCAGTCTGGAACCGCGAGACCGCTACGGTCGCAGGTTCGAATCCTGCCTCGGGCATGGATGTGTGTGATGTCCTTAGGTTAATTAGGTTTAACTAGTTCTAAGTTCTAGGGAACTAATGACCTTAGAAGTTGAGTCCCTTAGTGCTCAGAGCCATTTGAACCATTCTTCGAGAGATATACGTAGGAGGGAGCAATATACTGCTTGACTCCTCGGTGAAGGTATGTTCTCGAAACTTCAACAAAACCCCGTACCGAGCTACTGAGCGTCTCTCCTGCAGAGTCTTCCACTGGAGTTTATCTATCATCTCCGTAACGCTTTCGCGATTACTAAATGATCCTGTAACGAAGCGCGCTGCTCTCCGTTGGATCTTCTCTCTCTCTCTCTTTTCTATCAACCCTACCTGGTACGTATCCCACATCAGTGAGCAGTATTGAAGCAGTGGGCGAACAAGTGTACTGTAACCTACTTCCTTTGTTTTCGGACTGCATTTCATTAGGATTATCCCAATGAATCTGTCTGGCATCTGCTTTACCGACGATTAATTTTATATGGTCATTCCATTTTAAATAACTCCTAATGTCTACTCCCAGATAATTTATAGAATTAACTGCTTCCAGTTGCTGACCTGCTATATTGTAGCTAAATGATAAAGGATCTCTCTTTCTATGTATTCGCAGCACATTACGCTTGTCTACATGGAGATTCAATTGCCATTACCTGCACCATGCGTCAATAAGTTCCAGATCCTCCTGCATTTCAGTACAATTTTCCATTGTTACAACCTCACGGTATACTACAGCATCATCCGCAAAAAGCGTCAGTGAACTTCCGATGTTATCCACAAACTATTGTGAACAGTAACGGTCCTACGACACTCCCGTACGGCACACCTGAAATCACTCTTACTTCGGAAGACTTCCCTCCATTGAGAATGACATGCTGCGTTCTGTTATCTAGGAACTCTTCAATCCAATCACACCATTGGTCTGATAGTCCATATGCTCTTACTTTGTTCATTAAACGACTGTGGGGAACTGTATGAAACGCCTTGCGGAAGTCAAGAAACACGGCATCTACCTGGGACTACGTGAAATAAAATAGTCATAATTTCTGAACGGTTTGCGTTAGGACGTTCAAGCTGCACGGTTGGCCACGGCGCGTGAAGGGTATTAGTGGTTTGATTTAGCGACGAAGCCCTCTTTCATTTCGATGGTTTCGTTAATAAGCAAAACTGGTGCATTTGGGGGACTGAGAATCCACATTTCGCTATCGAGAAATCTCTTCAACCTCAACGGGTGAATCTGTGGTGTGCAGTGTCCAGTCACGGAACAATCGGTGCGATATTTCTTGAAGGCATGGTGACTACAGAACATTACGTGAACGTTTTGGAAGATGATTTCATCTCCGTTATCCAAAGTGACCCTGATTTCCACAAGATGCGTTTCATGCAGAACCGAACTAGACCCCCACAGAATCAGGAGTGCGTGTGATGTCCTGGAGCAGCACTTTGGGGACGGCATTATGGCTCTGGGGTACCTAAAGGCCATCGGCATGGTTCTAGATTGGCCGCCATATTCTCTTGATCTGAACACATGCGACTCCTTTTTGTGGGGCTATATTAAAGACAATCTGTACAGCAATAACCCCAAAACCATTGCTGAGCTGAAAACAGCCATTCAGGACGTCATCGACACTTCAGCGAGTCATGCAAAATTTCGCTATTCGTGTGCGCCACCTCATCGCCAGTGACGGCAGGCATATCGAACATGACATAACCTAAATCTGAATATCTGTAGTGACGTTTACATGTTGAGGAAAGTGTGTGCACGCCGTAGTTTGTACCTAATTTACGTATTTTTTCATACGGTTCTGCAATAGTCACTTTGTAGATAGCGGACTGTGGACGGTTTACGTGGTGTAAAACTACATCCTCAGTTATGTTGCCAACTCCAGAAAGCAGTTGTGCAGAACACCCGCAGAATACGTCGTCGGATTCTCGAAGAATTTAATTAACTTTCTGATAAGTCATTGCTTAAACTGTTATTATATTAACGCACGTAAAGTGAGTGTGCTAATAATATATTGTAATCTCATTCTGCATAGTTATTACAGCTCAATATCTTTATTTATTTATTTATTCATGCTATTGGATTGCAGTTTTAAGGAGTTCGTTCCTTTGTAAACCTGTCAAGTTACTAAATTCCAGACGCATACGAGTCTGAAACATAGGTAGTTCATAAATTTACAGAGCTGCTATTTGTTGATTGCAGTATTTCAGCCTTAGCCGCAGTCATTCTGTTTAAAGTTTGCACCATATGTTCAGAAGTTCCCTGAAAATATACGGATCAACAAATTGTATCGATCACAGAAATCTGTAATTGTTTTTTTGTCTTTAGTAAAATTAAGATAATATTCAGATTGTGTTACACATTACGACACATGTACGAAGGCTCATCCATTACGATTTTACCTACATCAATTATTTGTAGCTCACCAAAGTCCATTGATCTTCTTTGTGCTAAACCATACTAAAGATTACTTAAGCCAGACATCAATTTGTAGCATTTTGATTATCTAGCATGTCAGCTCTACTTTCATTTAAACCAATTTAAAATCACCAGTTTAATAATTCTTAATTGTCAAAACTTTTCTTTTTGAATTTCACATCTGTCCGACCAAGGGGCCCAGAAAACGCGTGCAAACTCTTCCACTCACTTTTCTGGTTTTCCAGAACGTCTGTTAGTGAGATTGTTAGCAACCCAAAGTAATAACTTTGTTAATGTACATACTCTTTTTTTTATTCTCAATTTTTTTTATATAATTTAATGGATCGAGAAAAAGAGAAAGTACAAACGAGGCTACATGTTACAGCGAAACTTTAAAGAGACACGACTTTCGTACACTTTAATGAAACGGCTGTGTACTGTGATTAATTTAATTTCTTTTCTCTCGACTAACAGAACTACACAGTATGCGGGCAGTAATTGCAGCTACTGGCTCTATTACAAAGAGCAGTGCAACCGATTTTGCGTAGATTTTATGCGATTAGCCTCAGTGTAATTCGGAGTTATAGCGAACACGGACAATAATGGAAACGAGGCAACACACTGAAACCACGAGAATGCACAACCTGTTGCAGAAACCGCAAGACGCAATTTGCAGTGGAACGTACAGACAGGAGAAAGAAGTAAGTAGCATGGGGTGGTTGCGCCAACTAATCCTGGTGGAACTGGCTTGCTGCAGTTGCTAGATAGCGAAGACAGAGTACACTTGCATAAATACGCCACTGTGACGAAATGAGAAAAATTAAGAGTGAAATTTCATTACAATGACCGTTCCTCATTACGTGTCGTAGAATTTCCATCTTAAGGTTTATCGAGCTAGCCATTAGAGCCCAGGTACTCGAGGCATAAAGTCTGCGATTGGATTGAAAATGTCGTAGCAAAAAGAACGCAGTACGTGATTCTTAATGAGACAGTGAGAAGCGAAAGTAAGAAGTGTGTTACTACTGCTACTATTCATTACTTATGGGGAATTTTGGTGATGGTAATGGTCATAATGACTTACAAGGGAACCTCCCCATCGCACCCCCCCCCACCCCACCCCCCCACCCCCCCTCAGATTTAGTTATAAGTTGGCACAGTGGATAGGCCTTGAAAAACTGAACACAGATCAATCGAGAAAACAGGAAGAAGTTGTGTGGAACTATGAAAAAAAATTAGTAAAATATACAAACTGAGTAGTCCATGCGCAAGATAGGCAACATCAAGGGGGATATGAGCTCAGGAGCGTCGTGGTCCCGTGGTTCGCATGAGTAGCTGCGGAATGAGAGGCCCTTAGTTCAAGTCTTCCCTTGACTGAAAATTTTACTTTCTTTATTTTCGCAAAGTTATGATCTTGCCGTTCGTTCACTGCCGTCTCTGTTCATTGTAATAAGTTTAGTGTCTGTGTTTTGCGACCGCACCGTAAAACCGTGCGATTAGTAGACGAAAGAGCGTGCCTCTCCAATGGGAACCGAAAACATTTGATCGCAAGGTCATAGGTCAACCAATTCCTCCACAGGAAAACACGTCTGATATATTCTATACGACACTGGTGACGGCATGTGCGTCACATGACAGGAATATGTTGTCGACCCACCTAACTTGTGCACTTAGCGAATGGGTAAAAAGATTCTTCTACCTTGCCCGATTTAGGTTTCCTTGTGGATGTGATAATCACTCCCAAAAAAGTGATGAAAACATAAGAGTTTGTCACATAAACTGAAAATAGAAAATTAAACTTTCACTCGAGGGAAGACTTGAACCTAGGACCTCTCGTTCCGTAGCTGCTTTCGCTGACCACGGGACCACGGCGCTCCTTGACACCCATCGTCCTTGATGTTGCATATCTTCGCATTGACTACTCAGTTTGTATATTTTACTAATTTTTTTCATATTTCTACACAGCTTCTTCCTGTTTTATCGAGTGATCTGTGTTCAGTTTTTCAAGGCCTATCCACTGTGCCAACTTATAACTAAATCTGAGGGGGGTGCGATGGATAGGTTCCCTTGTTTGGAGGATAATGGAAAAAGGCAGACGTATTAAAAAATCTTCTTGAAGCTGTGCTTCACAGCTTTTTTATAAAAGACTTATTAAAGTATAACCGCCATAACTATAAAATTTTAGGAAAAATAAATAGATGAAATAGGATAATCAGTTACATCACTAGGTAATTAAAACATTTTAAAATGAACACAAAATGCCTATTATTTTAAAGCAAATGCTTAGTAATATAACTGATGATCGTATTAAATCTTTCTTCGTAAAATATGCTCTCATTATGTTTTATGTCCAGGTCGTTCAGACGACGGAGTACTGTGGAAGCTAGTTGCAGAACAGTAAAATTACAGCAGCTTTGTGGTGGTTATACATCAAAATGGCAGATGTATCAATTCGAGATAGGGATCCCTAGTATGAGAAAATTTCAAAAGGGTCTTTGGTCTGCTGCTAACGATAAAAATCGAAGTACAGTTTTGTAGCAATTTTGCTTATCTGCTCAATCAGACACTTGTTCACGTGTGGTGCAACTGCAAAAAGCTAGAGACTAAGGCGGCAGAGGAGAGGACAACGGAACAAGCCAATAATCTCGACAAACATAGATCCGGAAACCAATGGTTCCTCCGATGAGGCGTATGTGAAAGTACAGTCATGGCGATGTTAAAACACTGTTAATGTCTAAGACTTTTTTTCCGAAACACCGCGAGTCGGGTGTAAATTACAAAGTGCTGAACTGCTCTCGTTTGATTTTATCATTGCGGCTAACTGTGAAGCTGTAACTAGTGTTCAGGCAAGTATATCGGTCGTGGCTCGCCGGTACAAAGACCTCCCTGGTCCCCGACTTCGGCACATTGGAATTTTTTGTGTGGGTATATTTAAAAGATTTAGCGTATTTCAGCCCTGTTTACAGTCTCGATGAACTGGAATGCATTGTGGATGCTCGTCAGTGTATTCAGAACACGCTTGGGGCTTCGGCACCGATTAGCAGACATCAGACCTGCCCTCACATGAACGGCGGCCATATTGTAACGTATTTGTTCTAAAGTGCTTATCTGCAGTTTGAATCCGTGGGCACTTTGTTATAAGGTGCTCGTGTACTCAGTCGTAATACCTCTCGTAGTTTATTAGGATAATGTGCTTGTTTCATGGTCTTCTACGCGCTCTTTTTTTACCAATAATGTTCAAACACACTGTATACTTCACTTGTAGATATGTATTCAAAGTTTGTGCCCGTTGACGACTATGCCATGTGTAACTGTGTGTGGTATGTGATTTATGTTTTATGCTACTTACAAATATCACGTATTCACATCTATTATCCACTTGAGAATGAAGACATGAGCTAGTAGTTTGAATAAGGCACTCACTTAAAGTAACAGATTGGCAGAAGGAATCTCATTCTTTGAGTTTATGGAGGCCGTGGCGCTAGCCTAAAGAAGTCGGTCTACCTATCTTTCGTGACAGTTATTTAACTTGCCGTTCCCAGTTTCTACGCATGCACTATATCGTCACGCAACATTCTGTAGTACCGGTTGAAACAACTTCGGTATCGTTTTAACAATGTCACAGGTAATGCGAATCCTTGCCAGTAAACCCTGTTCATTCTCGAGAGGCGTCTCATATACAGAACCCCACATAAAGAAATGGTGCAGGGTTGGATTAGGTGAAAGATTTGTCCACAAAACCGAACCACCTCTTATTACGGTAAGCCATTCTCCATCAAGCAACAAAAACTAAAGAATCCGACTCAGAAGTACAAAAAAAGGTAATTTCAAACCTCAAATGTGGCGGAAGAGATTTCTAAACTGCGGCTCTCCGTGGTAACTGGTAAAGACAGTACACCGAATTGTCTGATGGTGGTGTCATTCCATCAACAAATTAAACAATTGCCTAAGCAATGCTGGTGGCCTGACAACTTCAATTTGATAAAACAGACCCCCCCCCCCCTCCCCCTTCCCTCGTGGATTTCTCTTGGTCGTCGCTGTAATACATTTGGTGGAAAATTTATACAATTCAGGAATTCCTCATGGCTTAGCTTTGCTGTCTATAACGCTGATGCACTAATTTGACGTCACAATATGGAAAAATTTGAAATTTCATATGGTTTGCAGCTGGATCACTGGATTATTCAGCAGTGCAGAACAGTATTCCTATTGCAGTAAAGAAAAATACCAACTCCTAGGGATGACCGCAGGTTTTTAGAATGGCTAGATAAGTGGCAATTTTGCTCATAGGCAGTCTGATCCACTCAACCCTGAACACACATGACTTCGAACAAAGCCAATTCAATGAATAGTGGCCAGTTTTACAGCAGTTTCAAGTCAGTCTGCCGAGAGGTTACTCACATTCTTCATCAAACCTGCGGGCTTCGTTCGCTTGATCCAATGCTGTCTAATCTTCCCTTTCCACCCTTTTTTCTCCAGACACGTTCAGTGTGGACCACAAACAGGGAAACTGTCACATTTTTTCTTCGTTGTGTTACAATAACCAGTGTCTAAACAAAAAGGTGTGATCGTCACGTAATGGAGAGACGCACAAGCACATAATGGTGTCGGCCTAAATGGTTGAAATCAGTTACTTGAATTAACCGAAGACGACAAAAGTGACAGTAGCTACTGACTTTAATGTACGCATAGCAATCGTTTAATCATATCCAGGCGCTTGGGTTTCAGATGAGGAACGTAATCATTACTATTATACCATAAAAATCACGTAGTAGAAGTGTTACTGAAATTAACAAAAAACTGACTAATGAATATAAAAGTAAAGCATAACAGCACTCGCTCTGTGCCACCTTGGACACGAGTAAATATCTATCTTCGCTAGATCCATTAATGTAAGAAATGTTCACGTTTGTGTGTAATGCAATGGATAAGAAGAGATAAAGTTGATCAGTCTCAATTGTTAGGTGTCAATTACAATATAAAAACTCTTCCCTGATAATCGGTCATGTCGTCTTTATTCATTGAGGAGTGTGTAGGACTCCATCCGCTGCCCATTCGCGTAGACATTCATGTGGTGACTGTTACAAGCTGAGGTGGTGAAGGCCGCGTGGTTTAGTTTCAGGCGGAGAATATAATCCGACGGAAATAAATCGTAGACCAGCTGCAGTCTATGGAGAAGGTATTGAAGTTCGGCCATTGCTGCTTAACGTTAAAGAGTTGTGCGATGTGTCTGAAGGAGCCTCTGTCATAACGGAGACACTGAAAGAGAAGATGTACGACAGCATTTGATTGCGCATATTCGTCACTGCACCTCAAAAGGCACTCCGAGAGACTTCCAGTCGCTGCTTTCAGGCTCAAAACTTATAAGACAGCACGTAAACAGCTCCGCAATAGCGTCTGAACTTCAGTGATCTCACACGACCAAATACCAACAGCTTCTAGACAGCTGCACGTGGCCTATGCGCAAACGATCTTTCCTTTTACAGAGAAACTCGTGGTAGAACTCTCCATATTGTGTCCAGTTACATACACAAGGTTGTCACAAACACGTTGAAATGATTGTAAGCTTGTAAGACTGTTGCAGGTTAGGTTGTGCCGAGATACAATTAAGGAAAAAATTAGATACTTTGCGCCGTTTGAGTTAATTAGCATTCAAGTTAGCCAATCAGGCCGTTACGCGCACAAATTCAAGGGTTCCGACAGAGACGATGTCAAATGTGTTGGTTCGGTTTCCATAAACGGAACAAGAGAGACACACAGATTGGACACGGGTCAGTAGTAAGGATCGAATCCGAGCTAAAGTCTGAGCTATGTGGTGCGCTATCTTCTACACTATGAGAGCAACTGATACTAATTGTATTTGGCGGGCTGTTTGAATTCGCAACGGTCTGACTGGCTAGCTGTAATGCTAATTAACTCGGAAACGGCACAACGTATCGAATTTTTTTAACAATTGTTGACACGGCCTACCCTGCAACACCCTTACAAGCTTTTCAGACTGTATCTGACCACTCTGTATATTTCTCGTGAACTCACAGTAAGTATACAACATTAGTAGTTAGGACGTTCCAGTAAACGCGATTCCGCAAGGAAACCACTTGCTAGGTAATTGTGAATTACGAGCCGCCAGTGACTTCATTGCGAAATATTGTCATAGTTTTCACAAATATGTTTTAAATGTAAGTTCTTTAAGTCCCCATTTAACGCGTTGACTAGGGCGAGACCGCAGGCAGACACAGTAGAGTTTCTCTCGTGACGCCGTGTGCCCCGCCGTTCCCACACGCTCCACTCTGTTTACTACAGCACATCTTTCGATGGCGTGTAAAGTTGCGAAAAAAAGTTCAAAACGTTGAACAAGATATTGTACCCGATTTCCTGTACACTCGCGTCAACTAAAACAAGAAAAATAAAATAATGCACGGTACCTTACTAAACAGAGTAGAGCGTGTGAACACCGGCTGGCGTTCGGGCACGACCATGTAATCAAATGAAACTATTTGGTTCCAGAGACCTTCTCAAGTCTCAAACATCTATGATGTATATATGCAGACTGAAGCGACGAATGAAACTTTGTACCAAGGCCGGGACTCGAACCTGGGCTCCTGCTCACTAGACAGATGCGGTAACCACTATGCCACTGCGGCACAGTATGGTCCAAAAATGGTCAGATAGAGCAGGGCCTTTCCCTCGGCCTACAAGATCAATTCACATCAATCCTCCGGACGTTTTTCCGGGCTAATAACAAATGTGAAGTGTACAGCACGACAATTGAAGAATTGGAGCACCGAGCTGTAAAGTATTCTCAAGATTTACGAGATAATGTGAGGGTATTGGAAAGAATCCTTAGCTCATTGCAGAAACGAGAGCAGCATGGCACCAAAATGCCAGGACAACACGTGGAACACGTCCTTTAACAGGTGCGAGTGAATAGTAAATTGTAATACGTGACAAACTCAAGCAATATTGTATTACTTGTTAAAGCAGCCCAAGGGTTAAACTTGAGCCCAACGAGGCTAATTTGGAAAGTATACATTTTAAATACAATCGAACTGAACAGTACAATATTTCGTAATAATTTGTATGAAATAGAGACCGAAGAAAGGACGGGAAAGAATGGGTGGGAATTCGTGACTTCCAGCCGCACAGAGCATTGTGATAATGCAGTGGCGAAACTTGAAAATTTGTGCTGGTCCAGGACTCGAACCCAGATTTCCCACTTATTACGAGCAGTTGCCTTAACCTAGCCGGCCGTTGTGACCGAGCGGTTCTAGGCGCTTCAGTCCGGAACCACGCTGCTGCTATGGTCACGTGTTCGAATCCTGTCTCGGGCATGGATGTGTGTGATGTCCTTAGGTTAGTTAGGTTAAAATAGTTCTAAGTCTAGGGGACTGATGACCTCAGATGTTAAGTTCCATAGTGCTTAGAGCCATTTTTTTGAAGTTGCCTTAACCGCTTAGACCATCTGGGCACGGAAGTCACGAATTCCCACCCGTCCCATACCGCCTCTTTCTCCCCCCATTCTCTATTTCATACAAATGTATGCACCAACTAAGTCATCACGAGTGGTGTCTGTTCCGTCGTATATGTCCGACAGAGCAGACACGACTCAAACATACATAAATTTCGTAATGAAGTCGGTGGTTGCTGGTAACCACATATTCACAATTACTTCGCAAACTGCTTTTCTGGAACATTCTTGCCTCTCTTACCGTATATTTTCACTTGAATCAGTTTTCGCTACTATCAGACACACTGTATTGTATGATTATTACATGAAGACAATTAAAAGTTTGACTACAAAAAGAAATAAAACTAGGTCCAATAAGGTTTCTTCTCTTGCGCTAGTTGGCCCATCAGACTAGTGACAGCTCCAGAACAGCTTAAGAGAACAACATGGCAAGTGCCACAACCCGATTTCCAACAAACTCGGCTCAGTGGAAGAGGAGTCAAAATAAGCTAGCGAACACGTGTCTTGGCTTGTCGGTAGATACTAGACCATTTCGGAGAAAAACAGGATCAAAGATTTCGGCGTAACTTGGATGCCTTTTAACAGGCCAGATTATCAACTGCTAAGGTGGCACAGAGGATACGGTCGCAGCCTTTCGCTTTTTGTGCCCCGTATTCGAAACCCGATTATTGTTTTTACTTCATTCTTTTTTTTTCATTTATCTATCCATGTCTGTAGAAGGTTACTACACGAATGTTTCTTATCGAGTTGTAAAATTACAACTGGGTTTGACAATAAGTGTCATACATTTACTATAATACATGTGTGTATGGTATTTCCAGAGGTTGCACTCTCTTTAAATTCTCATACTCCCCTATTTCATTTTTATACCAGTTCCTACATTAATTCTTACATTTTATTCTTATGTTTATCCTTCATGAAGATTTGGTGCATTCCCTTGGCTAATACCGACCGTAGAAACATTCGAAACATCAAAATCCAGAAAATCACGAGCATTGCGCAAAGGCAGGCTTGCCAAAGTAAGATTTCCTCTTATGACTTGCACTCGGGAAATAACCGTTGTTAACAATACTGAAGCTTTCACGCGTCGACAATAATTTCGGGCAAACAACGCATAAATGGGAGTTGCACTTGATTATTAATCAAGATACGCGACGACAATTTCACCGAAAAAGATTTCAAATTAACATGGGTAGATAAATGTAAAAAAATAATGGAAATAATAAACAGGTTCGATCACTTGGGCGCAAAAGTGTGAAGCCGCCTCGCTAGCGACAGTGACACCACGTCTATTGAACTCTTCAATCGCTGTCAGGCCACATATAGTATCTCAAAAACTTTGACCGCCGTTTTCTCAGTAACGGTCATCTACGGATAAGCCGAGACACGTGTTAGCTTGTTTCGACCCCCTCTTCTACTGAGTGAAGTTTCTGGGAAATCGGATTATGGCACTTGTCGTGTTCCCCTCTTTGTCTCGAACACTCATCGGACAGTCTAATCTAATATTACTCTAACTTAAATGGATCTTAGCGGTATTACTTCTGTCTCTGCAGAAATTAGAGCCCCCAAGGAAATTCATGGCCTTGGCTTTTCTCCAGTTGTAGTAGCTGTGATTAGTAGTCCACTTGCAAACATTTGATTACAATTTTCCGTGTGCCTAATATCTGAAAGTTATTGGCTCTCATCTGTCATTATCTTCCAGAGCTTCCGCTCAATTTCGGGACGTCAAACGACAGGACTATTTTTTAAATTTTTTTAGGGTTGTACAGAGTTACGAAGGAACTACTAACAATCTTTGGTTCAAAAAAAATGGTTCAAATGGCTCTGAGCACTATGGGACTTAACATCTATGGTCATCAGTCCCCTAGAACTTAGAACTACTTAAACCTAACTAACCTAAGGACAGCACACAACACCCAGCCATCACGAGGCAGAGAAAATCCCTGACCCCGCCGGGAATCGAACCCGGGAACCCGGGCGTGGGAAGCGAGAACGCTACCGCACGACCACGAGATGCGGGCTAACAATCTTTCCTAAATAAAAAAATTAGTTAACAAAACCAGATTGTTTTCTTCTTGGAAATGGGACAGTTATTGTAAGAGGGTGTACTGGAACGCCGTCCACGTTTGTATGGAGGCCAAAAGCTTCCAAGGCCGATTACACACCGTGTAGATGCGGTAATCGCAGGCAGTTGTGAAACTTCCGCTCCGTTCAGCAGTGAATGCAGGTTACTATATGCTCAGCGACACTCGCTACTTTGCTCGGCATTGCAGGATGTTCCCCTAACCAAAGCCCAATACTACATTTTATGTTACTCATTAAAGTGTTCTATACTACAGCCCTTCCTAGAGTTGGTTGTAAGCAGATTTAAGAGACACATTTTGCTTAGTTCCGACCGGTCTCTCGGTTAATGGGTTTCTGTAGGATACTTCAGCGACTATTTCAGTAGACCGTTTGCGAAGTCTTAGCAGGCTAGCTGGGTACCACAGACAAGATGCTTACGATGACATTAAGTGACCCGTCTGTCTACCCGCTGTTGACACTAGCCGCGCTTACATTGTGTGTCCACACATGTGCGCAGTGTTTATAAAAATAAATGTAAACGTTTGTTGAGGGCGTGATACTAGAGAACAACTGAAATGTCTGTAGCTACTAAAGCTACTGCCTACGCAAAGTCTTCAGTTTTCCTCACAGGTGTTTTGCAGAGTCATTTCAGGGTTGCCAGCGTATTATACACTGAAGTAATTGTAGGAATACGAATCACCCGGAAGTTATACGAAACTGTGTGTTCAGAATTTACTGGACTTACAAGTCATTGAGATCCCACTTGGTGACAAATTTGTCTACTTCGTCTCCGTGCTTCAAAGCTTAAACCGCACCCCTTTTTCTGTCTGTTTCAATTAACTGTTGGAGACGGGTCAATAACTGAATTGTAACTATTGAAAAATTCTTACATGTTTGTTACTGTAGCGTTGGAGTGGGTAAGTTTACAGGTACATGATGATTTGACCAAGAACCCTTCTATTCTTGCTTCTTGACAGTTATCTGGACACATACATAGCCTACACATGACGTAGTCAGGCGGCGCAGATGTCCCTAGTTCTTTGATGAGATTTTCTCACTTCTCAGCCATTTCTTCATCAGTATTTCACATCTCCTTCACAGGCAGTTATGATAACTAGACATTCTGTTAAGATCATTTTCATTCAGTAGTTTATACTGAGAAACTGAAGTTGCGAAAAGCCGTTGACCTCTGATTGCGCGAAACTTTGAACAAGGCTGTAATTTTGCAACAGCAACTTACTTAATTGTTTAAACACTTACGGGCTACTTTCGTTGGTTTTATTTCACTCTAAAGACGAATGGTGTAATAATATTATTTTATGTTAAAGATTTCGACGTTTTTCTGAGTATCGGGAAGTCCGGCGCAATCCGTTGCTTAACTGTGCAAAGTTCGATACAGCTCAGGAGATGTCGGTTGCGGTTCACGGTCACCGGGCCACCAAAGCTTTTGCGCGGCGAACCTGGATCTGTTGGTTTGAAATCCGCGAACATCCGCTTTGTCAGGCTATACCGTTAACTACTTAAACACTGCATAAGATATCCTTTCGTGGTTGCCTTGTCGGTACTGAAATCTAGAAGCAGGGTCGAAAATGACACGCCTCTTCAAAAGGACCATAGACGACATGAGAGGATGGGGGGGGGGGGGGGGGGGGGAATTGTTGTCTCACTTTGTCTTACTATTCCCATTAGAAACTATAGCTCCAAGCTAATCGATAAAGTGCGGACATTGGTTCAAATTTCCCATTACCTGTTCTACCAGAGGTTGCTATTATAAGCAAATTGTCTGAGGTAGGCACGGTACTCATGATACTTTACTCATCATGTCTTGGCTTTACCAACTCATTGAACAATAAGAGGAAAGTGCAATTTATTTAAACTGAGTAAGGCTAGTAGGAATGAGGAAGACATTTACTAGGAAGATGTTTATATAAGGCAAATGGATGCGAAACTGAGGATTGCAGATGTATTACTGTGATGTCTCTTTCATTATCAAAGAGGTGAAACTTATCGTTTATCTTGAATGGAAGCAAAAAGATTCAGTTTTAGTACAAATATTTTTATTCCCCTAGTCAGGCAACATTCCAGACAACCAACAAACAGCAAACTTCAGCAGAACATAAACATTGGAGATCAGCAAATTATTTAGGAAATGTCTGGAATGTCATATGTCTCAGACCTATGACATACATCAGAAACAATAAAACTGAATTATGAGTTCTTTGGTATAACCAAATATCTCCGCATCAGAGTTCAGAAATACGTATTTGTATTTCTGTTACTGAATGTCTCTAACAAATCAACAGACATCTTTCAAAATGATTACACTTTATTCCCAACTGATAACCAGAAAACACACATGGTGACAATTATTTCTTCTAAGATCAGTCATGAATTATGTTGTATTTCTGTAAGACAGATAAATCTCAGCTATCATAAAAAGATAAGAAAGATAATGATTTTTACAGATCTCATTTTATTATTAACAAATGTTTATTGAAAGAGGACAGATTGTTATTTCTCTGAAATTTCTTTTCTGGTGATCCATAATGCTCTGTAGGCATGCAAATGAACATTTTTCCAGCCTGTTTGCAGCTGCATGTCCTTAATCAGTCAGTGACTGTAATGAGAACTTTGGAGTGCAATGCTGATTTCAGTCAGGCTGGGAACTAAAGGTTGTGATAGTACATGCAACTCGCTCCGCTCTAAAGAGAGAGACATTTGGCTGTGTGACCTTAAAGAATCTATTTTGATTTTGTGTGTGTGTGTGTGTGTGTGTGTGTGTGTGTGTGTGTGTGTGTGGCTGTCTGTCAGTGTCCACGGGCACATTGACAGCATCAGTTGTGGGTAATCTGAAACCCCCTGCATAAAAGCTGATGGATCCTTTAACAGTACATAATACAATTACTCCATTTCAGTGTTAGCTATAAAGGTGTTACATGCATTCATTGCCATCACTAACATTTTGCTCACAAAAAATATGTATCCATAAATGCAACTTATAGCACAGTACATGAACTATTTATTAATTTACAAATTTACGTAATGTTTTGTTTTATCTTTTTTTCAGATTCAACAGATATAGTAGACTGTAAATTAAAACTCATTCTCGGATTGATATGGACATTGATCCTCCACTACTCAATCTCCCTGCCTATGTGGGAGGGTGAAGATGATTCACAGCATGATGGAAAGGGTGCAACTCCAAAGCAAAGGTAAACATCCAGTATTGTCTAAATGCCTCATGAATTTGACACCTAATGTGTTAAAATATTTCAATTGATCTTTGTGATAACTGAGGCAATTAAGTGCTTCTATTGTTTTTTGAAGTACTGATATTTTCCCAGTGGACAGAATATTTAATCATCTTTCACCGATGAATCCAGGACAAAATTATTTCTTCAGATATTGTGGCTAAAAACTGTACAGCTTTCAAGGTCAGTCAGTGGCAGAATTAAAACCACACGATGCAAATATATCCCACAGTAAATTTGCAGCAAGTGGTTTTAATTAAGCCACCAACTGGCTGTACAGTAATGAGCTGAAATAATGGAAGAAGAAATAATTTTGTCTCAGATGCACACAGAAATGGTGGAATAATGCCTCATATCTTATGCTTCATATTTAATGAGTTGGTGATTGGACTGGCTTCATTTCATTCAGGTCATATATAGTCATGTATGATATAATGTTTGTACCAGTGTTCTCTGCTGATGGAAACAGTTTCACTCAACATGAATTTTCTAGGTTACTGCACTGGATTCAGAGCAAAGTTCCAGATTTACCAATTACAAATTTCACTTCTGACTGGAATGATGGCCGAGCAGTTGGTGCTTTGGTTGATGCAGTTGCCCCAGGTAATTTTTTGCTACAAGTGTTCTCTCTCTCTCTCTCTCTCTTTCTCTCTTTTATTTATTTATTTCATGTTCCATAGCTCCAGGTCTCCAGGTAGTGAGTGAATTGCAAGAATGTGGAATGTGTCAAGTTGTATATAGTTTACCTGTAACTAACATAAATACTATAAAATATATGATATAAGTAAGATAACAAATAAAGAATATATATCAAATTAACAGAAGATTGTGTTACACTGAAGAAGGATCGGTAATGTACACGGGAAGCAAGGTTCAGCTAAACATTACAATCAATAAATATAAGGGGCATTCAAAAAGAAATGAGCCAGAGGCATAATTACAGAAACCAGTACCTATCTATTAGAAGTACTTACCCTGGCTGTTGAGACACTTGTCCCACTGTGACAAAAGGCAGTGAATGGCTGTCTCATAAAATTCCTGGGGTTGCGATATTAACCAGTTCCACACGTACAGCTGGACATCATCGTCCAAGGTAAATAGTTTGCCCCTCAGATCCATTTTAAGGGGACCAAAAATGACGTAATCACAGGGAGAGAGGTCCGGACTGTATGGAGTGGAGGGTGGCAGAGAAGCCCCCATTTGAATTTCTGTAGGAGTGCCATGACACTGTTGACCATATGAGGCTTGCATTGTTGTGGAGCAAAATGACCCCAAGAGTGAGATTGCCTGGTCGTTTTGATTTGATGGCTTGGCGAAGGGTGGTCAAGGTTTGCAAGTAATGCTGGGCATTCACTGTTGTCCCGTGCTGCAGGAAGTGAATCAGAAGGGGGCACTCTTGGTCAAAGAACATCAGCATAACCTTTCCTGCACTCATGTGGATGGCGACGTCCAGCTGTACGTGCGGAAATGGTTAACATTGTAGCCCTGGGAATTTTATGAGACAGCCATTCACTGCCTTGTCACAGTGGGACAAGTGTCTCAACAGCCAGGGTCAATACTTCTAACACATAGGTAGTGCTAAATTGTTAAGGCTTTCGTGGCCACTTGTTGACAAACTGCCTATTGGCTTCTGTCTCAGGTTCTTCGACCGACATTCATCTAATGATTTTTCTGACGTTTTGCCAGCACGAGTGGCTGGCATTGTCAAAGCTTCACCCTCCATTGCCGGTGGTGAACTGGAGCCGAGCTTGCGACCGCAGACTATATGTACCTGGCGCGCCAACGTCCGAGGGCTTCTCTGCGGTCATTTCCAGTGCGGTTCTCCTCTTGCGACCTGCGATGGTCGTTCGCTGCAGTACGGGAAGCCAGGATCCGTTTACCTTAAGGCTTTCCTCTTTCTTGTTGAAACTGTTTGCGTGTTTTTGTATTTCTACAGCTTCTCTGAACAAGCGCATGTGATAGTGCTTCTCTACAGCCAGAACTTCCGTGTCGGCGAATTTTATTACGTGGTTGGTTTCATTCAGTGCGTGCTCTGCCACGGCCAATTTCTCCACCTGCCCCAACCTGCAATGTCGCTTATGCTCTTTGATCCTGGTGTTACATGACCGTCCAGTCATTCTGACAAACTTTTCCGCATGTGCATGGTATACGGTATAGTCCTGACATTGCAAGTGGGTCTCTTTTTCTCCTTCGCTGATCTAAGACACTCTTTGATCTTCCTTGTCAGTTTGAAAATTGTCTTTACGCCATGTTTGCGCAATATACGGCCGATTCTGTCAGTCACTCTGGGAATGTATGGCAGAAAGGCCGTACCCGACATTTCTTTTTCCGGTTCCTTACTTCGCCGAGTTTTTGGCTCTGTTACACTTCTAATATAATTTGTGGAGTACCCATTGCTTCTCAGGACAGTTTCCAGGTGTTGCATTTCTCGTTTGAGGTGTTACGGTTCACATATTCATCCTGCTCTCGTTACGAGCGTACTAATCATGCCTTGACAAACTGTCAAACCACCACCCGAGCCAGAAAAGAGGCAAAAGGTAAGGATATCTGTGGGGTTCTGTTGCTGAAAGCTCTCTGTAGAAGAGCCATTACCTCTGTTACCTCTATTAACAAACTGGACTCGAATTCGGGAAGACGATGGTTCAAGCCTACATCTGGCCATCCTGATTCAGGCTTTCTATGGTTTCTCTAAATCACATAAGGCAAATGCTGGGAAGGTTCCTTCGAAAGGAAATGACCACTTTCCTTCTCCATCCTTCCCTAATCCGATCTTGTGCTCCATGTCTAATGACATTGTTGTTGACAAGACATCAAATACTAATCTCCTCCTCCTCCTCCTTATTTCTTTATTACCAGTTCTATGTCATTCATCAGACAGTGTGAAGTTTACAATAATATAACTACAATAAAATTAATAAAATATTGTAATTTAAACTATGATACTAAAGTGTGTACTACACAACATAAATTTAAGAACCAGATTACAATATACATTACAGTAATGAGAAAATCAGTATTAGAACACAGTGTAGTAAAATAGCAGAGCTGCTACTGTTTTCATTGGCCCTGAGTTACAACTTGGGTGGACACTGTTGTATCACCAGAGAAGTATTCTTCCACATTGTTCAAAAGGTTGCTCATTTCGTATACACAAAATTTTCATTTTAAATTTTTTGATTGGTAATGGCTGAGTATCCTTGAGCAGAGCATTAAATAACTTTGGGACAGCCATTGCGAAGCTGTTCTGAGTCTGTTGCCTAAGGCATCTTGGCCTGTCTGTACTGGATTTATAGTGAGTGCTGTGTTGATGAACTTCTTTTCTCTTTCTGTAGATCTCATGATTTGTCTTTGTGTGAACAAGGCAACTGAAAAATATATTGACTGAAAACAGTCAGAACTCCTAATCTGGAAAAAATTGGTTTGCAATAGTCAATTTTTTGCTTAATGTAGGATCCTCATTGCTTTCTTCTGCAGTAAAAGCACGTTCTTGCAGTCTGCAGAACAGCCCTACAGTACCAGCCCATAGCTGATGGAGCTGTGGAACATTGAATAGTATAGTGTTAGTAGGTTGTGCTATAACACTTTTTAGTTTCCTCAAGTGGTATAGAACTGATGAGTATTTGGAATGTATGTGTTTAGCGTGCTGTTGCGAGGTTAACTAGGTATCAATGAAGCTGCTGTGTCACCCAGTGCTCTAGCATCACTTAGACTGCATATCATCCCCTCTGGTTTGTCTTCATTAATTTTTGTCTTGTTAATGATGAACCAGGCCTTGGCCTCACTGAAGAGGACATCTCCTTATTGAACAGCTTGAAATACATTCCCCCCTTTTGAAAAAAAAAGCTGTCATATGTAAACTGCAATGTTTGTACATTGGAGCCTGTCATTAATGAAAATGAAGAACAGGTGGCATATTACAGATCCCTGTGGCACATCATGTTTTAACTTCATTTCATCTGAGTCTGCTCCTTGCACAAATACTGTTGTCTGTTAGGTAGGTAGCATTTGAGTGTGTAGAACAACTCCTCCAAATTTCATATCATTGTGTGGGATACAATCAATTTCTGTCTGTATCATGTTCCCTGTTGTTCTGCAAGTTTCCCTCTTGATTACATTCCAGATTGATTTTATTTTGTTTTCTGACTTCTCAGTTTCAGTTTTCATGCCATACTATGCTTCATTCATTACCTTGTTCAGAGAGCTACAGTAAAGTTTTTAGTGCTTCTGTTTCTCTTGATCGCGAAAATTTATGAGAGAAATATATAGCATCCTATTTGTTCTGTATGTTTTTTTTTTAAATTCCTGCAGTGAGCCATGTCTTTTTATCAGTGGTTACATGGCTGTTTCTAATTGCTTTTGGGGGGAAAGGCAGCTTCAAAGAGATATGAATTCATTTAAAAAGTGTTACACTTTTTATATACATCTGTCTCACTGAAAACTGGACTTCAGGCTGTAGTTGAAATTTTTAGGGTCTCAACATTTATTATCATAAAAGATTTCCAATAATGCTAGATATTTTGCCCAGACTGAGGTCAATGAGTGTGAGAAATTGACCATTGTGGTCAGAAAGGCCATTTACAATTGGACGTAGACATGTTATAAATCTACTGTACTATTGCTCTCATTTAGAATGTTTACATTAAAATCACCTGCAATTATTAATTTCTTGGGCTTTGAACAGAGTTGACATAAAAGAAAGTCTAGTTGCTCCAGGAACACCTGTGGAACTACTTCAAGTGTTAACACACAAACTGGCAAGTCATTCATAGTAATCTCTACTCCACATATTTTGATACATTGTTCTATACAGTGATTCTTTAAATCTGATTCTCTGTAAGATACATTATTTTTTATGTCAATTACTACACCACCTTTCCCCAAGATAGTTCTAGAGTAATGTGTTGCTAGACAGTAGCCACTCAACCGAAACATTTCAAAGTCTCTCATATGATGTTCACTATAACATAATGTATCAGCATCTTTTATCTCTTATGGATCCTCTAAGAGAACACAATCTTCATTTACTTTACCTGCAGGTCCCCTTACATTTTGCTGGAAAAACTGGCATTGCTTTGCTATTTTCTAAAATGCATATATTTCTCTCTCTCTGTCTCTCTCTCTCTCTCTCTCTCTGTGTGTGTGTGTGTGTGTGTGTGTGTGTGTGTGTGTGTGTGTGTGTGTGTGTGTGTGTTTAGTTACTTTCTTAATTTTTTGATAGTAATTTAAATGGAAGTCTAAAATCTGTCCCAGGTTTATGCCCAGACTGGCAAGACTGGAATCCAAATGATTCTGTACAGAATGCTGCAGAAGCTATGGGGCTGGCTGATGACTGGCTCAATGTGCGACAGGTAATTTGCCATCTTACTAAATTAATACAGTAAACTAGGTTTTATGGACTAAAGGTAGGGAAAGGTATCCTTAATTCCACAATGGCTCAAACTGTATGTGTGTACCTGGTGTCGTAGAATCCATGTGATTAATTTCATAGCCAAAATACTGGGTCAAAACTATAACGTGGTTGTATTAAAATGTTCTCTTATGAATTTTGGCATCTGTAGCAACAAAACTGAGCTTTAATAATTTAAGTCAGTACCTTTTACAACCAAAAGCTTTTAAAGGGTAAACTCATCAGAATCACCATTTGACTATTTATTTTTCAGCTTATCAAGCCAGAAGAAATGGTTAATCCAAACATTGATGAAATGTCAATGATGACTTATTTATCTCAATATCCCAATGCAAAATTGAAGCCTGGTGCACCCCTGAGACCTCGCACTAATCCGAATAGGTAATCCTTACAAAACTACTACCATAGCTAATATATAGTGCATTCGATGTAAGTTATTTGTATTAAGATGCAGAGTACATTAAAATTAAAGTAATTTCACTGGAAATATGCTTAGAAATAAGTACAGCATAAATATTTTTCTGAAATTTCAATCCCACCATTGAGATTCCTATTGATGAAAAACATGTTTCCATGTCAAAGAGATGAATAAGCATTGTAGAAGCATAAAAAGTGGTGACTTTAAAGCTACCAATAAATATTCATGAGACACTTCAGAATCTTTTGAAACAAGCAGTGATCTTAAGTTGTATATTGCTACCACTAAATTCTCCATTCATTAGTATGTTATTTTGAAAGTATGGAGACTCGTTCTCAAATTCTTATCTATGATTAATTCATTCTTGCTATCTCATTGATTGTTTTCTTTGTTGTGCTGATGCAGCATTCCTCCTCCTCGGTAAGTTGGGCATCAGAAGTGTGTAGCTTAGCAAATAGATCATAGTTCACTTACATTTGTGTGTTATTGATTTACCAGATTTTTATCTAACAATTTTAATATTATAAAGAAACAAAAAGTTACTTATTTACATTACCTGTGAGGAATTTTGTGGACCAATTATAGTCTGCTGATTTAATAATTCTTGCTGAAACTCACTACACGGAGTGAATACTACGTGATACACCATTACACCACTGGGCACAGGACTGCTGCATGTGAAATGATGCGTCAGTGAACACACGACAGAAAAATTAACAGAAAATTAAAACTAAATCTGATTATACAGCCACAAGTTTCCTATTAAATTGGTAATATATTAGTATAGAGAGATTTCAACATACCTGTAGCTTTTTAAGCTAAAGTGCAAAGCTCTGTGTGTAAAACCAGTGAATGTGATGCCACTTTTTTTCTGAAATGCTCTGCAGGACAATACAAATGAGAGATTTTCAATTTCATCACCATTGTAAGTCCCTGTATGAAGAAGATATCACTTGGAACAGTAAAAGTGCTGAGCATAAATGTTACTTTCAATATGTGCAGTACTGAGTAGACACTACATCTGCATCATATAGATGTGCTATCTTAGTTTTTTAATTCTTTGCTAATACAGGCTGTGATCTTTTACTCTGTTAAGATGGTGATAAATATGAGGGCAAATATTCTGTCTTTGAAATGTTGTTAGAAAAGACTAATTAATTGTCCTTGTGCCTAAGGCCTTTGCTGGAAAATGAAAAATAAACAATAAAATGGAACTTTCATTGGCAGTGCCTCATTTCACTAAGACATTTCTTAAAGTGTGTTCCACTGGAGCTTATAACTCGTGTAGACAGATAAGAGTGTAGTTACAAATCTTTACTGAGTTTCAGCTGAAGCTTCACTGCAAACCTTACATACATTTAATTCTTTTTGAGCATCTTCAAAAATGTACGTAATTTTTGGCCGATAACAGCAGAAACTGAAGCCAAAAGACTTCCTGATTTAATGATTAAATTCTGGTTGCCATTAAAATCTTAATGGAACACAATGAAGATATAATGATTTCTGATTAAAGCTACTGTTCACAATACATACACAATTTATATGATGAAATTTCCCAAATTTGGAAAGTTTGACATTGCCACTATGCTAAAATTGTTGAGGTAATGACCCATGATTGATACTGAGGGTTGTCAATGCAAAATATGAAGTATTTCGACTATTTATAAAAGAGACTCTTTTTATGATATGCACAAAGCCAAAAGATAAATGCTACCATGATTTTATATGCCATAAATGTCGTAGGTTGTCAATAATAATTCATTAAACTAGTTTCACTTCAGGAAATTGAGAAAACTAAAGTAATACCAGTAAACAAATGTCATCCTCCCATTCTATAGATAAAACTGGTACATGTGACTCAAAATAAATTGTTTCTTATCTTAGGTTGTGCTCTCCAGCATTGATAGCTCTGAAATGTCAGATTTAAACATTGTTCATTGCTTTTACACATGCATGTTTTGCTTTGATGTCTTGTCGTACTTACATTTGAACTTGATGTTTGCATGAGTAACAGAACATATATAATTTTTTTTTTTTTTTTTTTTTTTAAAAAAAGAGGAGAACTTCTGTCGAAGTTGAAAATAATCTATCATAAGCTATAATATTTGACAAATGCCAATTAAAACAATCAACATAATGTGTAACTTCTCTTACATATACTAGTATAACATTTTCTTGACATCCTCAACAGTGACTGAGTTTCTCATTTGAAATGACTTTGAGCCAAATTATTTTTAAAATGATAGTTTTAGTCTCTCTCGGAACAATTTTAAATGAAGCAAATGTACAAACAAATAAATATAACCCTGAAAGAGTTGAGGAAGAACACTGTAATTAAGCTTACCTAAGGGATCAAGTTTATGTATCTGTGAACTGCTTATGCCTCAACTATAAGGCGAGTAGTTACATTTACATCTGTCATTTGTAAACACAAAGATGGGAAAGAAAGTCTGACTCATCAAAAGGAGATGAAAAATGCATGTACAGTTTAAAACTGAGCCTGCAGATTGCAGAATGAAATTTCCTTTCTTTTGGTACCAGAAAGAAAGAAGGAAAGAAAGAAAGAAAGGAAAAGAGAGAGAAAAAATTGTCCTGGAACAGCATCAGCAAGAGTAGATTTAATTGTTTGTTTAATTTATGAATAAAGGTTACGGTTACTGATTTACTTTACAAGCAAACTACAAAGATCATTAGCATATCATTTTATGAGCTGTATACACCCTGCTCCATCTCCCCTCTTGAGCAGACTTACTACAGAATTTCAAAACTCCAAGAATTCTAATCCAACAATATATGATTGCTGGACAATGCCTGACGTAGTGTCAATTGGAAACTGAGGCAAGCTGTGGATTGTGCCTTCATAGCTTAAGAACATGGTCCACGAAAGATAAGGCATCAGGTATGAGTCAGTCAAGTAAGGTTTGTGATTATTTCACATATTTATTTGTGTTATTTGCTGCAAAACTTCCTGGAGAGTGAGCTACAATTGAAACCAGAAAATCATGTACAAAGAAACATGCTGATAAAATATTACTTCAAACCAAATCTTGCCCCAACAAGACATTATTGTAGCTGCATATTTAAATCACATGTACTATTCACTGTATGTTCTGGTTTACTTGGAGGGTTACTTTCCGTGATCTTTATGACATCTTAGGCTCATTAAAGGCAACAGCATTTCCTGATTTTAATGTGTTATCATCTACTGTAAAAATATAGTTATATATTATTATTTTGGTAGATCTGTCTTTATATTAGTAACTGTGTGAGGTCATAAATCAATTCTGAGAGCCTGATCAGTTTTTCATTTATCAGTAAAGTGTGGGTTTCCATTTTAAGAAAATGGTTCTCTGGTAATTGTAAGAATTTATCTCATTAATGAGCATTTCAGTCATGTAGTGTTGGGTGATATTTGTTTTTCTATCTGATTTGCCTGTCGGTTTTGACTGACTTTGACCAGCAAAAGGCAAATATCCTTGTTTCGGCTGTATGATTTGCTATGTGTAATTATATATTGTCATTGTTATTGCAAAATTGCATTCCAACAGTTGCATCTTAGTCTTGCTTTAAAAAAACTGTCTTTAAATTTTTTCTGTCTTTTCTTTATTTACAAACGTATTGCTACCTACATCTGGTCATATTGATTTAGATTTTCTACAGTCTCTCATAAGTTAATGTAATTCCTGGGGTCATTCTCTTGAAAAGCACATCACGGATTTCCTTCCTCTTCCCTGACCTATCCAAACTAGCACACTGTCTCTAATGACCTTTGTATCTTCAGGACATTTAACTCTAAGCTTCCTTTCTTCCATTTGGCATAAGGATAAAAGTGTACTGATATGCCTCTGTATGCACTCCAATCTCTCCTAACTTACTCTCATTACCCCTAAGCAAGTTGTATGGGTGAAACAGTAAAATTGTTGCAAAGTCTACCTCACATACCATTTCTTTAAATTTACTTAAGGTCTTGTGATAAAATCATTCATTTCAAAAATACCCGTTTAAGTTCCCTCAGCACCTCTGTTGCACTTTTGTGTGGTCTGCATCCATTTGTTCCGATCCTACCAGCACATATCTGTATTACTTATACATCTGCTGCTAGCCCTACTCGAGAGATCACCCTAGTATCTTGTTGTTTCCTTAGCAGATACACTGCATTATCACAAAAATCATTCCAATACATCTTATTCTTTCATTTGTCTTGTGTGAGTCTGATTTCATACGTTCGTTACATTTCATATCCCTTTGTAATATTACAGTTAGACATTTAAATGATAGAACAGTAGAACAGGCTACACAAGTTTACTACTATTTTTATTACCTTATACTAACTTATTCTGCACTTTGTTTACATATTTTTGAAGAGAGCTGCTGCTCAGCACAAAGCGTGGAAAATCAAAGTTGTTCTTTACTTCCTAAAACTGAATGCATTGTTGGGGAAGGAAGGGGGGAGAGGGGAGGTGAAGAGTGGAAGGAGGGTGGGGGAAGGATTGGAGAGTCCTAATGGCCCTATTTGATAAACTGTTTATGAAAACTGTTCAAAACAATGTTTCCTCCACCTACATATCTGTGAACTTGTGTAGGTTTAGTCAAGGTGTGCAGGATATGGAAAAATAAGCCTTATGAAGCTAAAAAATAACGTTGTTGTTGCTGTTCTTGTGGTCTTCAGTCCTGAGACTGGTTAGATTAGTTAGTAAACACACCCATAACCAAAATAAAGCTTTTGCTAGAAGATATAAGTATGTGAACATCTTTGAAATATAAATCTACTGGTGGATGACATTTAATAACATGTTTCTTCACATGTAATGTGCTTGGATCCTCCTCCTCATGCTATCCACAAGGTGATACAGATGTTACTGCTCAAGTTCATCTCACTTGTAAATGGCATTTCACCTGATGTCATCCAGTGTGTGAGGAGAGTTTCAGCAATAACACACTGTGAGGCTCATTTGATTTCACATGCTCACTGGAGCACATATCAACATATAGCACATGTCATTTAGTTTCTTTAATTCCTGAACCTGCCAGAGGCTGTTCACAAGGTGGATGAGCTGTGCTTGTGCACTATCATCTTGAAAGATGAATCCATCACAAATATGTTGACTGTAAGACTGGTCAACAGATACTGCACAGCTCTCCAATTATCCACAATAGTGGTGAAAAGCATCCAACATCCATTTATGGCAGTGGCCCAAAACATGACTGATCCTGCTCACCCTGTGGGATGCATTCCCAATGAGTGCACTGGTACTCAGTCACCTCCAAACAATTCCGTGAGGATAATGAGACACTGGACAAATCCTACTCTCATTGGCTAAGAGAAGCTGACGTGATAGAAAAGTACCATTCCATGTGTTTCCTTGCCTTCCTTCTTAGCACTGCTGCAAGGAGAGGGTCATACTATTGTTTGTGAGAGACACCTAGAGGCGAAATTGATAAGAGATGGTTGCGTACTGACTGGGTCGACATAGTTCTGCCAATTGCCTCTAGAAATTTAATTGCATTGTCTATACGAATGAGTCTTTTTACAGCAGTGAGGACTAAGCTGCTGCCCACATTATCTTTGATAAACATTCCATATTTTGTTGAAAATGTCCCTACTGTTTTCTGGTATTATGTTAGGCTGAATGCTTCCTCAGGATCTGAGAGTTGTTAGCAAGGTTTAGGCAGTTAACTACTAGTATTTAAATATCAAATGTATAACACATTTTGCATGTACCCTGCTACCTGAATGCCTTGCTGTGGTTCATAGTGTATGCCTGACCTTCAGGGCATGAAATGACAGAACAAGAAACTGGTGTAAAAACCATCTGGTTTAGACTCTTGAAATTGGAGCAGAGATCCACAATCAGTCCTTAGTACAACTGTCTATATGCAGCGTCATTCCAATATCTTCAGACTGAAATAAAGCTGTTTTCATTGCTTCTGCCAGTCTCTGGAAGGAACTGAGAAGAGTCTAACTCCAGGTGACGCACATCATTGATGCCAATGTCATTGTCAGCCTGCAGTTGACTGCAAGTCATGCTTTTGATCACCTTTGAGTGGCATCAATTCCACCCGACATGCATATACAGTAGAGTTAGCATAGAATTCTTTTCCCTCCTGTGATGCTGTTTACTGAAGAGGCATCTAATCTTATATCTGCATATATCATGGCTAGTGACATTTCTCTCCCACTGTTTGTGGTTACCAGACCTCAAAGACTGAGGTCACTTCTAGAGTAAGAGAGTTGTATCCCACTGGCAATGTTTGAAACCTATTTATTAGAGGAATGTGGCTGGCATTTCAGCCATTTCTCTCTTAGTCTCCCTTTACAGTGAACCAAACACTAGAGAACGCACATTCACAAATAATGTGCACAGGATTTGCTAGTGTGCACCATTATTGATTTGTACCTGCAAATAAACATTCACACTGAAGTGAACAGAGGGAATACCAGGGAACAAAAAATAAAAGAATACACTGTGTTTGTTTGTTTTGGCTCTAATGTTGCTGTAATGTATTCCATGCAGTGCATTATAGTCATGAAGAACAGAAATGTAAAACTTGACATAGGAAAGGAAGAATTCAGGGGTCCCAATTTGTATGTAAATGTGAAATGTGTGGAGGTAATGTAGTTAACACTGAACACTGAATTGCAGCTCCAGCTTTTCTTAGTATTAGCCCAAAATTTCGCACATGTGTTGGTTGATGCTTTTTGCTGGCTACTCATTACAATGGAGAATGAAAATTAGAAACAGAATACTAATTACAAGTGGTCCACATAACCTGAACATACATTTACACTCTGAAAATATTTACAGTAGTGATTGTTTCCCATTTCAATAGCTGCTTTATGTCAGATAGTTTCTGATGTGTGCTGTGACGTATGCAGAGCACTTCAACGATTTTATTAAAGTATGTGTAAGGAAATAATATCAATAAAATATGACTGACATGGACATATGACTTGTTACATAGAGTACTTCATAAAATCTTCTACAGACTTTGTTAGAGGATGGACAGCATGAGCCAGGGTAAACCATTTTTATTTTACAAAAAATCTCCGACATTTCACTGCTGCATCAACCATATAATTAAACGTCTTTCTTATATTTTTGATTTTAATCTGCTTGAAAGATGATTGTTAACTTTCAAAAAAAATTTATTCTCCTTTTCCTTTTTAATAAAAAGAAGTACGAAGTTTGGTCTTATGTACTCTCTTGATGCGAGCATCTAATGAATTTATAGACTTTCCCATGCCCCCCACATTGATTTTCCTTTGGCATTTGTGCTTTGGATTTCTTCGATTTCAGAAGCATGTATGATATCTCTATTCCCCTATCACCAAAATTTCATTCTCTTCGGATCACCTCATAGTTCACATAACTCATGTCAATAACAACAAACCTGCAAAACCCCTTGCAGAGATTATCAACACACCCTTCATGACAGGAAACTTTCCTGATTGTCTTAGAATTGACATCAACGTGATTTCTATTCATAAAAAAGGTGAAAAGGCAAATTTGGAAAACAGTAGACCAGTCTCTACATTATTAGTTTTTGCCAAACTTGCTGAAAGAATCATGTGTAACAGTTTAATGATATTCCTGGACAATAACAAAATTGTCCCCAATGCCCAGCATGGTTTTCCAAAAAATAAATCCATGACTAGTGCCACTAAATTTTTTTAAAAATATGCGCTAGAAACATTGGACAAAAAAACAAAATGTTGCTGGAATTTTCTTAGATGCAAGCAAAGCTTCTGACATCTTTGACGACAATGTCCTAAGGAAAAGCTCCAAAAGTACAGCATTAAAATGCTTCTCCTCATATAATAAATTGGTAACAGAAAGTAGTAATAACACACAAACTAAGTGACAGCACTGGAACATATTTTTCAGATGCAGGAATAAGGGGAGTCCCTCAAGGATCCATCTGGGACCTATCATTTTCCTTACATGCATAAATGACATAGATCTAAGCACTGAATCACAAAAAATACTTTGTTTGCAGCAGACACTACCATCATTCTTACAAGGAAAGCCCCAGCAAAACAGTAAACATAAAACAAGCTACAGACCAGCTAAATGACTCATTTGGAAGAGATAAGCTAATAACAAATACATCTAAAACAACTGTTTCAAGTTTCTGTTACAATAAATGCCAGTGGAATCACACTATCATGGGAAACAAATTTTTTTGTTATATGGCTTCAACCCAACATTAAACAGCACACACATAGCAAAAAACACTGAAGAAAGTATGCTACATCTTATGTTTACATGTACACAAAGCAAGCTTCCATACTGCTCAAATTGCGTACTTTGCACAGTTTCAAAGCATGTTACAGTACGGGGGTACATTCTGGGGTGCCACAACTGACAGCTTGGTCATCTTCATCTTCTTGCCCCCCCCCCCAAAAAAAACAGTAATGCACCATGCAAGACAAATTCCTGCAGGCCCCTCTTTCAGAAGTCTTTGATCCTCCCACTCATCTGCATTTTTATTCTAGAAACATGTAAATATGTGAGAGAGACTTTAAAAGAGAAAAATAAAAACTTTGATGTACATGAATGTGACACCAGGCAAAAACATGAACCCCATGTCCAGTCAGTAAGGTAAACAGCCTTTAAAACCTGCACTACAAAGAGTGTTATACAAATGTACACGCTCTGCCATAATTTTCACCGTTTTATAAATTCCTAAGTGGCATTCTTATTATATCACTGCTTCTATCCGGTGGCAGAATTTTTAGACCATGTGAAGTGCAACAGACTTAAAGCAATAAAATGCAAAAACTGCTAGTGCTGCTACAGAAAGAATGAATAGAATTAATTTATTGTACTAATAAAAATATATTTGGATGTTATATGTAACTTGTTGGGGGAGGGGATGGAAGGAAGCATGCAGGGAGGGGGCTGGCGTGCGCTTGTGCACAGATTACATCCCACAGTCTGTAAAGATTTTCTGCATGAAGGATAATGAAAGCAGATGAAAGATTTTGGTACTCCTGGTGCCACAGTGGAGAGGACATGAACCTACTTGGATGGTTCGCTGAAAAACCGACCAACAGTGGACCAGTAGCAAACAGCTGCAAATGCAAAACACGCCTATGTGCACACCTAGCGATTACACCAGAGGGAATTCTTGCTCACTGTCGGACATTCACTTCAATCTAAATGAGTCTTTATGATTTGCACTGTGAAATACTGTAGTTGCAGACCTGGGCACTAGCCATCAGCCTCCTTAATATGCTTAGTGTTCTAGAACACTTTGCAGTGGCTGTATAAAGCCATGTGGTTTTCCTGTCAGTGCAGACTTTAGCTGTATCATCCGGTGAAGGGGGGGGGGGGGGGGGGTAGAGGCAGGAGTGAAAATCTACCTTTAACTAGAGTTATGAGGTGAAATGCGAGCAACTAACTTGACACATTAGGTTTACACAAACTATGGCATGAGACATCCATCTACAATGAATGAGGCTCATCTGGTAGGCAGCTTGTGCTACAGAAAACTGTATACTGCTAATTTCTAACAGTAGCAAATTCTCTCACAAAATGTCCTATGTACATACACCAAAGCAATAAACCAGACTCTAAAGACTGCTATCCCGTATGGAAAAAATAAACAGAAGCTGTGACTTTATTGGACACAGTGAATATGCACTTAGTTTCTGGAAATTTAAACAAATAAAAGCTACTAAATTAACGTTATTAATAAATGATATTGGTCACTTAAGCAGCAAAAAGTAAATACACACGTCAAAAAAAGTTTGGAATATCATAGAGTTTACTACAGTGACTTCTTACAGAACACCCACTGAGATTTGTACAGTACCTTATTATCAAAATAAACATAATTCCTTATGAAAACAAGAATGATTTTGGTTAGCTACAAAAAATCTTGGGTTAGTTACAAAAAATCTTTACAAAACAAAGCAGGCCCACTCCTATGTGTACATTTTGAAAACAAGAACAGTGGTGCTGATTATGTCTTCAGTAGTATGTCCTCCCTGCACATGGAAGAGTTCTTCGACTTGGTGAGGCATGCTGTGGGTGAGACCATAAAGTTTGTCTCGGGGTATGAGATCCCACTACTGAATTGCAGCTTCAGTGAGGTCTTGAAGATTGTCAAGTGGATTTGGACATTGTGCAATGGCCACCTTCAACAGGTCCCATGCATGCTCAATTGAGTTTATCTGTTGGGACCGTTCTGGCCAATACAGTCAACTGATGTTGCATCTTAGAAGATATCGAGAAACTGCCACAGCACAATGCAGTCTTGGATTTTCATCGACTAGAATGAAACTGTCAAAAACTTAACATCTGTAGGGCCTTAGAATCATTTGTAGGACTTCTCGGAGGTATTGGGCGCCTGTCAAATTGCCGTAGATGGGAATTAGAGAGGTCTACCTTGCCATCATTGTTGCCACCCAGAATATTACATTTCAACCTGTAAATGGATGGACTTCCTGAATATAATGGCGTTCCTGGTGTTGTCTAGTGCTTTTCCACACCCTAACATGTCTAGTGTCTGGTTGTAAACCAATCCTGGTCTTGTCAGCAAACATGACATTACTCTTTTCTGCAGTGGTCCACTTCTATGCACTGTTTGGTCTGAGATACGAATCCCTGTTGCCTGGGTTAAGTCATTTCCAAAATTTCTGGCACCTGCAAGCTGACCATTGGAGGAAACGATCCTGCATCGATTTTTCCATATGAGGATGAACACTGTGAGGTCTATTATTCACATTTTCTATCTAACAGTACTTTCAGCAGACCTTACACACACACACACACACACACACACACACACACACACACACACACACACACACACATACACATACACACCACTCTCAGTGCCACATAACTGACTGGTAACATCCCGGTGTGTACGACCTGCCGAAAGTAAAGCGACTATCCTGACTCTATCACTGTGTTGTATGCCTGTACGCGGCACGTTACTGCAGTGCTGAATACAAACTGAATGAAGCTGTTGTCAACACTGGCGGCCGGAGTGGCCGAGCGGTTCGAGGCTCTACAGTCTGGAGCCGCGCGACCACTACGGTCGCAGGTTTGAATCCTGCCTCGGGCATGGATGTGTGTGGTGTCCTTGAGTTAGTTAGGTTTAGGTAGTTCTAAGTTCTAGGGGACTGATGACCATAGCAGTTAAGTCCCATAGTGCTCAGAGCCATTTGTTGTCAACACTGGGTTGCTCGCAGTGTGCCGCTGTGGCAGCGGTATGTTTACATGGCTGTGAAATGGTCACAATGCAGGCTAGTAGTAAACACCACCCAGTATATGGGCTCTAACTGGATAATGCACGAAGTGTCTAGGTCAGTGAGACCTTTAATATTGTAGACTACATTTTTCAATAGTATTCTGAACTTTTGTTGAGCAGTGAAGTACGAAAATGGCTCAGTACTAGCACTGCTCGCACACAACAGGTTCCTCAAGAGAGATGAAATGTTGATGGCCTATGCTGTTAAGAAACTACTCATTGTGTATAAAGGTAGATTCTTTTATTTACTAAAATATGGGTCACCATGTTTTGTAGCATGTCGTGTACCAGAAGCTGGTTGAGTGGATCATACCGAAGGCCATAATAAATAAAAAAGAATGCCAACTTGGCGAGGACCAAGGAAGTACCTCTGCCCCCCTCCTCCCCCCTTCCGACCTCCCTCACCCAGAAAAAGTTACGACCTTAGCAAGTATACCCCACCAGACAAACGTATCAGTTGGAGCTATTTGTCGTAATATCTAAAAATTATTTGGCCGTTCACCGCTTTTATCGTTATAACTGATAATTCCAGATGACTCTGGGTTCTAGACAGACTCATGAGCGTTGTACCTACGATTTGTGGAGTTCTTTTGCGTATTTTTAATGGTCAGTGACAAATACTATGGGAATATGGAAAGTATTTTGTAGTATGTCGTGTACCTACACGGTAGCAAAATAATATGTGGTCAGAAACGGTGTGAAAAAGTTGTAAGGGTGTTGCAAGGTAGGTTGTGCTGAGAACTGTTAAGGAAAAAAAAAAAAAAACTTCCATACGTTGCGCCGTTACCGGGTCAATTAGCACTGAAGTTAGCACAGGCCGTTGCGCGTGGAAATTCAAGCGGCCCGCCGGAGACGGTGTCGCCAAACGTGTGCTTCGTTTGGTTTACTAAAACCAAACTAGAGGGCGATATAAAAACTGTACATAGGACGGGAGTAAGGATGGAATCCGTGCCACGGGCTGAGTAGCGAGCCTGGCTGAGCTGTCTCGTGCGCCATCATCTTAAGCTGTGGGGACAACTGACAGTAATTGTCTGGCGGGCTGCTTGAATTTGGGCGCGCAACGGACTGATTAACTAGCTTCAATGTTAATTAAATATGAAACGGTGGAAAGTATCTAATTTTTTCTTAACAATTATTTCTCAGCACAACCAACCTTACAACACCCTTAAAAGCTTTTCAAACTGTTTCTGACAACCCTGTATATCTCACCCTGTTAACTACATTAGGTACCTGTTATGAACTGGTAGAATTAGTTTGTATGGTGCTCAATAAACACATTTTCAGTAATTTTGATATTTTATACTATAAAATATCTTAGTTTGATTGCTACATCCCTCCCCTAGCTGCGAAATAGTGCTCCGTCTCAACCCCCCCCCCCCCCCCCCCCCCCCCGCGTCATCATACCTGATACTCTGGACACACTCTGGGTTGTATACCATATCATATTTAGTTGCATATCTTGTCAGATTTATAGAAAATGCACGTTGGGACTGATTTAGAGACACCGGTATGTATTAAATGCCAGTCAGCTTTGTTACAGAATGGCTCACATTCGATATTAATTTAATCTTTCCCTCTAAGTGCTCCAGTGATGTTAACATCTGTGACAAGATTTTAAACTTTCAAGGAATTGTGGGTACAAAATACTTCTGAGGACGTTGGTGGTTCAGTTGCACGTGGATGATGCAAGATGGAAGTCGAATTTCTTTATGCTCCACATATGTAAGAAAATTTAGCTGTAATATGACCTCACTTATGTTCATTTATAAGAAATATTGATGTACTTAAGTTTATAAGGATTGCTGAAAAATTGTATTTCACAGCAAATGAAATAAAATGTTAAAAATTGTTTCACAGGGTCCGGGCTTATGGGCCTGGTATAGAGCCCATGGGACCAGTAGTAGGCGCACCAGCAAATTTCACTGTTGAGACCTTCTCAGCAGGAAAAGGGAAAGTAGAAGTTACGGTAGAAGACCCGAAAGGCAACAGAGAGCCAGTGAGTACACATTTTCCACTAATGATATGTAATCTGTTTTTTTTTTTTCTGTAGAAATGCTGCCGATAAAATTTGTCGTTAACGTGTATCTCATTGTTCCTGTGTGTTATTTTTCTCGTATCCTGTTTTTTCTGTCCCCCTTCGCGACTTTTCTACACGATTATTTCGACATTTTCCCGCGCACTTCTCGTTCTTTTTACCACATTGTTGTAACTTTTTTGCGCATTTTCATGACAATTTTTTGCGCGATTCGTTTTCTTTCGCGTGACATTGATTTTTTTTTCGCCTTACGTTAACGGTTTTTCGCTCGGTCCTGTGACTCTTTTAATTTTTAAATTTGAGTCTTTCATTTTTGCTTTGGTACTTACTTTTATGGTAGCTAACATTAGTAGCTGTAAGGGATATTAGCTGTTAACTGGTGATAGCCTTATTTTGTGCTACATTTATAAATTACTGTATTTAAGAATTATTCTGGCTCTCATAGTTAATGTTTCTAGAGAATATTTACATTTCGTCACTCATTTATGATATAGTTGATGTACAAATTTGATTCTCAAAATTTGCAGGTTGATATTAGATTCAACAATGATCGTAATCTCACCTACAGTGTCTCGTACATTCCAAAAGTTGAAGGTAACCATAAAGTTTCTGTTAAATTTGCGGGACGAGAAATACCAAAATCGCCTTACAATGTGCTTGTTGAGGGTCATGCTGGAGATCCAACCAAAGTGACAGCATCAGGCCCTGGTTTGCAGCCAGAAGGAGTCATGATAAATAGACCTACATATTTTGATATTTCAACAAAAGGTAAGTACTACTGAAAGTGTTTTGAAATTGTACAGTTTGTGCTATGTGAAAAGTCAGATTTATTATATGAATGGTTGTACATTCTCCTCTTCTATTTTGTTGCATGCTTGTGAATATATTCTTCTGATATTCAGTCAAAGTCTGCAGTTAACTTGTTTAGCATATAGTTTACGCACTAGTAAGTACTTCAGTCGGAAAGCTTTGCTTCGTTCATTCACCTACCAACCTGGTCATTAGAAACGTATATTTACATTGTGTGTAAAGTAGTGTACAAGATTATGTCTGTATCAATGATATGAAAGCACTATTTGTCAAAAAATAAAATGAATGTAGAGACTAGTCACCAAGCAAAGTTTCTTGCATGTGAAGAATAGGGTAGCAATACTTAGTGGTGTGCACATAAGAAAAGTTGTGGGGCAGTGCACAGTGGTAAGGGCACTATACTATGTAACACCTGAGCCAATTGTTTAATTTGCCACATCTGTCTGTAGCGTGCAAATTGGCACAGACATGAAACATTTAGCATTGATGTTCATGGTAGAATTCTAAGAAATATTATCAATATTTCTGTGATTTGGACTTAGGAGGAGGATCTAAACGGGACATTTAAATTCTTCTTTGATGTCTATTGCTGCAGATTTCTTCACCTGTGTTGTAGATGGGAGATGAGACCCTCCAAAATTTAGAGAAGACACAGAGTCAAAATTAGGTACTTGGAAGCAATGAAATTATATTTGTTTATGTATGTCGGAGAGTAGTTAAACTTCCCAGCAGTTAATTTGACCACAGAATTATTACTTCCCAAATAATAAATTCATCTTACCCGTTAAGCACACTGGTGAAACAATTGCAAGTTCAGCCCAGATAACAAATAAAACTGTCCTCAGTCTGCAGATAGGTTTGGATATCACACTGATTTTCTAAGCACCATTCTATGGAAAGTAGTATATACTTGCCTATCCTGTGAACTGTCACCTAACCACTTTTAGGGAAACATACCGTTCAGTGTGGACTGCTAACGATAAGCAACTGCGCATTTTGAAATATACTAAGCCATTATCATAATGGATAACGTGTTGTCGATTTTCGAAAACAATCCGGTTGTAAAGGGGACCTAAGACGTATCTGGAATGTTCTGGATGCTATTATCTTGTCTGTATAAGGCACACCATGCTTATCCTACCTGTCAGCAGCTTTGATGGTAATAGTTATGGCTGTCAAAAGCTCGAGAATTTTGTCTAGATTGACCTGGCTTGAAACTGACATTTTATGAAGTTGTGATGTAAAACTGCTTCTGAGAGCATGCAGGGACACAGTGGGATCAAAGTACATATACATATTCTGCAAGCCACTGTATGGTGCATGGCAGAGGGTACCCTGTACCACCACCAGTCATTTCCTTTCTGTTCCATTTGCAAACAGTGAAAAAATGACTGAAATGACTGTCTGTAAGCCTCCATACGAGCCCTAATCTCTCTAATCGTATCTTCAAGATCATACATGAAATGTATGTTGGTGGCTGCATTCAGCCTCAATTGCTAGTTCCTAAATTTTCTCAATAGTGCTCCTTAAAAAGAACAAATTTTTTTCCCTCCAGTGATTCCCATTTGAGTTCCTGAAGTATCTGCGTAAGACTTGTATGTTGTCTCAGCCTGTCAGTAACAAATCTAGCAACCTGCCTCTGAACTGCTTCTACATTTCTCTTTAATCCGACCTGGTGCGAATCCCGAACACTCTAACAGTACTCAACAATGGGTCGCATTTGTGTCCTATATGTGATCTCCTTTACAGATGAACTACATTTTCTCAAAATTCTCCTAATAAACTAAAGTTGACCATTTGCCTTCCCTACTGCAGACCTTATGTGCTTATTCCACTTCATATTACTTTGCAACATTATGTCTAGATACACTATGTAATCAAAAGTATCCAGACACCTGGGTGAAAATGAGTTAAAAGTTTGTGGCCCCCTCCATCTGTAATGCTGGAATTCAATTTGGTGTTGGCCCAACCTTAGCCTTGATGGCAGCTTCCACTCTAACAGGCATACGTTTAATCAGGTGCTGGAAGGTTTCTTGGGGAATGGCAGCGCATTCTTCACAGCGTGCTGCACTGAAGAAAGGTATCGATGTCAGTCGGTGAGGCCTGGCACGAAGTCGGCATTCCAAACCATGCCAAATGTGTTCTATAGGATATAGGATTCAGGTCAGGGCTCTGTGCAAGCCAGTCCATTACAGGGATCTTACTGTTGTGTAACCACTCCGCCACAGGCCGTGCGTTATGAACAGGTGCTCAATTGTGTTGAAAGATGCAGTTGCTTTTCAACAGTGGGAAGCAAGAAGGTGCTTAAAACATCAATGTAGGCCTTTTTATGTGATAGCCCAATGCAAAACACGGGGTGCAAGCCCCCTCCATGAAAAAAACGACCACGTCTAAGCCTCGTGACTCAGTAGTGTGTTTACATTTTGTGGGGTGCAGTGCAGCTGTAGTGGTTATAAAGCTAAGTACCGACAAACTTATTTGTGCACTGTTATACAATTATCAAATTTAATGGTTTTCAGCGGTTTTTTGTGCTGTTTGTGGTGAAATAAGTATTTAATAAACTTTTGGAAACATTCACTCGATCTGTTTTTTAGTGTTTCTGTGCGTTGAAGTCATCTGGTAAATTTTGTGCATTAGTTTTCAGTTGACGTGTCTTATTGTTCCTAGTGACATTTGTCAGTAAAATTTTCATTCAATGTTTTAACTTTGTTGAGTGTTCCAGTGGCCATTTGAATTTTTGGTTTTAGCTAATAATTTTGTGAAGTTTTGTTGGCATTGGTATTAGCTGTGGTGTAGTACTATTAATACAAGTAGTTGCTTTCTTAGTAGACAGAGAATTTCAAGACCGCTATTGTTAGTTCTATAAATAGTTCTACTGATGTAACTGAGCTTTGGTAGTGTAGAAATATAGTTTTTTCAGTAACTGTAAAATTTTATCATGAGTGAGAAGTGTGGGCTCTGTCGTAGGTTTGTGAGTAGTGGATTACGTCGTGGGATTTGTTCAAAGTATTTTCTTTGGGGGGAATGCAGTGGGGAAGCCAGTGGGCATTCTAGTGAGATCTTCTCCTGGGAATTAATAATCTGTAGTGGAAATAAGTTGACAGATGAGCAGGAGCATAAGATCTGTGCCCTTCAGGTGCAGTTACAATGTGCAAAGGAGGAACTAGATAGGTTGAGGAGGGTGGTGGGGAATGGGAACTGGCAGTTGGCAAGAGGGCAGCTAGGAAGAGGAGGTATTCAGACAGTTATACTTTGCGTATATGCAATAGATTTGACCAACTGTCAGAGTTGACTAGAGAGGAGCCTCGTGTAGCTGTAGATGTAGGAACATGCAGCAGTCCTCAGCAGTTAGGAGACCTATGTCAGCTGCATAGTCTAACAGAAAGGAGGTGGTTCTGCTGCTAGTAGTTTGCGTGGTAGAGGTGTGGGCCAGCAGTTGCAGAAAGTGTTGGGGAGTGAATACCAGGTCACCAGCGTTGTGAAGTCTAGTGCAGGATTGGCTCAAGTGACTGACAACATAGGGGAGCTATGTAGGAATTTTACAAAGGAGGATCAGGTAGTTATAGTGGGTGGAGCCGAGAACAGTCTTGATAGGGTTGAGGAATATGATGTAGGTGGTGACCTGATAAAGATAGCTACTCAAACTGGTGGCACTAATGTGCATTTCGTGCAACTGTTTCGGCATCATGAACGACCTCATCTTAATGCAGCTGTTAGGAGGGTTAACGTGGGGCTGGGGAAGGTGCTGATGTCAGAGGGCATGGGTCACATCTCGGTGGTGCCAGTTGGGTCCATCGCTAGATTGGTATTCACTAGGCATGGCCTGCACCTCAATAGGTATGGGAAGGGGAGGCTGGCATAGCTTATAGGTGACAGTATAGTGACTGGTGGTGGTGGGATCACTCGGGGAAAAATTCCTGTAGTAGTTGGTGTTAGAGTTGCAACTTTTTTAGATTGAAGTCAGCTTGTAGGTATACTTGCTTAAAGGAAGTTCCTGTAACTAAGGGCTCACTTTCAGAGGCTGTAATGTTTCAAAGTAGAGAAGGAATTAGCATATAGATGTTGACTTTGAAATTATTGGTATATCAGAGCACTACTTAAATAATTTGGTAATTCAGAGAAGTTTCCTTTACCAGAATACAGATTAGCTGGCTGTTTTTCAAGTAGTTCCTTGCGGGGTGGGGGAGTGGCTATGTACGGAGGGGGGGGGAAACAGTATTCCATTTGAGTCCAGACATTTCACGGCACTGCACTGAACAGATATTTGAAAGTTGTGCAGAGGCAGTTGAATTTAGTGAAACTAAACTTCTAATTGTTGTTGTTTATAAGTCCCCTAACTCTGACTTCCGAGCATTTCTGTTCAAGCTAGAGAGGGTTCTTGATTCACTTTGTAGGAAGTACCAGAAATTATTTATATGTGGTGACTTCAATATAAATTTTGTATATGATAGTGTAAGAAAAAGGATGTTGATAGATCTCATAAATTAATATGATCTGGTGCAGATTGTGTTTTTTCCAACTAGGGTGCAGGGAAACAGTAACACAGCCGTAGACAATATTTTTATTCCATCTTCATTATTAGATGGGCATTCTGTTAGTAAAAGGGTGAATGGCCTTTCAGATCATGATGCACAAATTTTAGCACTAAAAGGCTTTAATACTCAAACAAATGTCACATTTAATTACAAACCATGTACGAAAGTTAATCCAACAGCAATAGGGTTTTGTAAACCTTTACATTTCTCATGCTCTTAGAGAGTTGCTTTCCATTAGAATGTTCTAAACAGGGTACTAGCAGTAATAGGCAACCTGGATGGCTGACTAGTGGGATAAGGATATCATGTAGAACAAAGCGGGAATTACATCAAAATGCTAAAAGTAGTCACAATCAGGCTACAGTAGCCCATTACAAACAGTATTGTAAGGTGCTTAAAAATGTTATTAGGAAGGCAAAGAGTATGTGGTATGCAAATTGAATAGCTAATTCACAGGATAAAATTGAAACCATATGGTCAGTTGTGAAGGAAGTGTCTGTTCGGCAGCACTAGGTGGACGATATAAAGTCAGTCCGCAGTAAAAATATTTCTGTTACTAGTAAATCAGATATATGTACAGTATTTAACAACCATTTTCTGAGCACTGATGAATTAAATAAAAATTTAGTTTCTACAGGAAATCATAAAACTTTCTTGGCAAATGCCTTTTCGAAATTGATGTCTGAAATACTCCTCAGTGACACAGACAAGAGAGAGATTGAGTCAATAATTAAATCACTGAAGACTAAGGGCTGTCATGGTTATGATGGAGTGTCTAGCAGAATGTGCTGCATATGTTAGTCCTGTATTTAGCCATGTTTGTAATTTTTCTTTTAGCAATGGTCAGTTTCCTGAGCGATTAAAGTACTCGGTAATAAAGCTGCTTTATAAAAAGGGAGAAAAGGATAATGAAGATAATTTTAGACCTATTTCTATGCTATCAGTGTTTGCTAAAGTTATTGAAAAGGCTGTGTATGATAGGATAATTATAATTTTAGATCACAAGATTTGCTATCAAATGTACATTTCGGCTTTAGAAGTCGTTTGACAACTGAAAATGCTATATTCTCTTTTCTCTGTGAGGTAATGGATGGGTTAAACAAAAGGTTTCGGACACTAGGCATATTTTTTGATTTAACTAAGGTGTTTGATTGTGTTGATCACAAAATATTGCTCCAGAAGGTGGACCGTTGTGGAATATAGGGAGTAGCTCACAATTGGTTCACCTCTTACTTTAGCAACAGACAGCAAAAGGTCATTATTCACAATGTTGAGAATGGCTGTGATGTGGGATCTGAGTGGGGTACGGTCAAGTGGGGGGTGCCCAAGGGATCTGTGTTGGGGCCACTCCTGTTCCTTATTTATATAAATGATATGCCCTCTAGAAGTACCGGTAACTCTAAAATATTTCTGTTTGCTGATTACTAGCTTGGTAGTAAAGGATATTCCATACAACATTGGCTCGGTTTCAAATAGTGCAGTACATGACCTAAGTTCATGGCTTGTAGAAAATAAACTAATGCTAAATCACAGTAAGACTCAGTTTTTACAGTTTCTAACACACAATTCAACAAAACCAGACGTCTTAATTTCACAGAATGGCCATATGTTACTGAAACTGAACAGTTCAAATTTCTAGGTTGTTCAGATAGATAGTAAGCTGTCATGGAAAACTCACATTCAGGATATTGTTCAAAGACTTAATGATGCCATTTTTACTATTCGAACAGTATCTGGAGTGAGTGGTCATTTGACATGAAAATTAGTCTACTTTGCTTATTTTCATTTGTGTATGCCATATGGTATTATATTTTGGGTCACTCTTCCTATTCTAAAAGGATATTTGTGGCTCAGAAACCGATGGTTCGGGCAATAAGTGGTGTAAGTTCACGAACCTCTTCTCAACCCCTGTTCACGAGTCTGGGTATTTTGACATTGGCCTCTCAAAATATATATATATTATTCCTTACTTTAATTTCTTCTTAACAATATTAGCTTTTTCCCAAGAATAAGCAGCTTTCACTCAGTTAATACTCGACATAAATCAAACCTGCATTTGGATCTGAGTTCCTTAAGTCTTGTGCAGAAAGTTGTGCAGTATACTGCTGCATCCATTTTCAATAAGCTACTACTAGAGTTCAATAATATTAGCAGTAATCCACGCACTTTCAAATCAAAACTGAAGAGTTTTTCTATTCTGTCGAGGAGTTCCTTGAAAAATTAAGCTCATTCTTGTTGTATTGTTGCGTTTACTTAAAATTATGGACTGACCTTTTTTGGGTTCATAAACATTTTATTTTATCTGCTGTTACTGTTATGTTGTAATTTCATGTACTGACTACGTTCCATGACCTTGGAGATTTGCTCCTCAATTTGATCCTATGGAACTCGACGTGTAAATAAAATAAAACCATAGCACCATCGCCTCCAAATTTTACTGTTGGCACTACACACTCTGGCAGATGACGTCCACTGGGCATTCGCCACACCCATACCCTGCCATCAGATTGCCACATTGTGTACCGTGATTCTTCACTCCACATAACGTTTTTCCACTATTCAGTCGTCCAATGTTTATTGCTCCTCACATGAAGCGAGGTGTCGTTTGGCATTTACTGGTTTGATGTGTGGCTTATGAGCAGCCGCTCGACTGTGAAATCAAAGTTTTCTCACCTCTTCCGTAACTGTTGTAGTACTTGCAGTGGATGCTGATGTTGGCATGAGAACGTAGGAAATATTGCAGTGAGGATTCTCGGCTGCATAACTGATAACTGAGGAAAGCTGTTGTTGGTAGGAAGGATAAAGATGACTTAGACTGTGAAGCAGTCACTGAGGTTCAGCACATTGTGTTGGGTAGCATATTCAGCAGCTGGTCGTCCAGCTGTCTCTTGGCCACAGTGTCAGTGGGCATTTGTGAGGACAGACAGCTTGTTGGTGGTCATGCCCATGTAGAAAGAAACACAGTGGTTTCAGCCTAGTTTGTAAACCACATGACTGCTTTTACAGGTAGACCTGTCTTTGATGGGATAGGAAATGCCTGTGATCGGACTGGAGTAAGTGGTGGTGTATGGAACAGGTCTTTCATTTAGGTTTTTCAAAGGTATATGAGTCATGGGGCAAGGGGTTGGGAGCAGGGGAGGAGTAGGGATGGACAAGGATCTTGTGTAGGATCGACGGGTGGCAGACTACCACTACAGCAGGGGTAGAAAGGATAGTGGGTAAGATGTTCTTCATGTAGGGCATAAAGAGAGATAATCAAAACTCTGGCAGAGAATGTGAATCGTTTGCTCCTATCCCTAGTGGTACTGAGTCATGAGGGGAATGCTGCTTTGTAGCTGGATGGTGGGAATGTGGGTGTTGGTAAGGAGTGGAGAGACAAGGCATGGAAGATCTATTTTTGTGTAAGACTGAGAGGATGATATTCGGAGTGGGACTGCTTGTCATTACAGATAAGACAGCCTCGAGTGACTAGACTCTTTGGAAGGAGATTCTTGGTATGGAATAGGTGGCAGCTGTTGAAGTGAAGGTATTGTTGGTGGTTGGTAGGTTTTATATAGATGACGGTACTGGTGTAGCTATCTTTAAAGTGGGGGTCCACATTGAGGAAGGTGGCTTGTCAGGTTGAGGAGGACCAGGTGAAGAGAATAAGAGAGAAGGTTTTGAGGTTCTGGAGGAATGTGGATAGTGTGTCTTCACCATCAATCCAGATCACAAAGATATCATCAATGAATCTGAACCAGGTGAGGGGTTTGGGATTCTGGGTGGAAAGAATGCCTCTACTTGGCCCATGAATGGGTTGGCGTAGGCTGGACCATGTGGGTGCCCATTACTGTACCATGGATTTGTTCGTCACGTAAAGTAATTGTGGGTGAAGATATAGTCAGTGATGGAGCCTTTGTCAGAATGTTGTGTAACATGGTTGGGAGCAGTTTTAGGTGGTGGATTGTAGTTCTTTCTGGGGGTGCAAGATTAGATTCCGTGTTGAGGGATTTGGGGAATGATGGTGTGGTGTGATTTGACTTTGAGATAGTCTGGAATATTAAAAGGGGGTCAGTTGGGGGGCTGTGGGAATGCATCACAGGTTTCAGCATTGGCTTTATCTTTAGTCTGGTAGTGTTGGTGGCGAAAAAGTTTCCACTGTAGGGACCGGGAGATGGAGAGAAGGTCTTTAACAAGTCCAGCATGATTAAATTTGGTAGTGGAGCAAAAGGCTTTTGGAAAGGACTGATACTTCTCTGGGACTAAGGATTTTGGAGGAAAGGTTCATGGCTGTTTTTTAGGTCTGTGTGGGTTTGGAATACTGTATTGTGGTGGGAGTGAGTTTCTGAGGTTGTGGTACATGTAGTAGGTACGTAAGGCATGGTTTGCTGACTAAAAGGATGTGGAGGAGCTTGGGAGGTTGTTGTTGTAGAGATGGTGAATGACCAAGGTGGGAGTAGAAGGTAAACAGATTGGAGAGTATTTGAGGTGGCATTATGCATGCTGCTCTAGTTCCTGAAGGGCAAGAGTGTCAATGTGAGAGATGGGATGCAGGAATTTGGGATTGCAGAGCAGTAGTATTTTATGGATGGAGATGAGGTATTGTAAGGAGGTTTGGGCCAGAGTTACATGGTTTTTGAGGACTAGGTTAGGGAGGGCTATGGCTTGGCAAAACTTGAACAGCTATATGTCATTGTGGAAGAGGAGGTTGCAGCTGGAAATGGGTAATTTGATGGTAAGGCCTTTTTGGGACGGTGAGGGGGGGGGGGGGGGGGAAATCCATGAGCTAAGTAACAATGCAGGAACAGTATGTGGGACTGGTTTCTGGCTAGGGCTAAGGAAACTTTTCTGTATTGGCGCAGATGGAAGGAGCAAGGATCCATGGTGGAAGATAAAAAGGTGTAAAAATATGTGCAAAAAACTCTTAAGATCTGTACAGTATCTAACAATATGTGGGGAAAAATCATAAAAAGGAAGGAACATACGAAGTATTGGGAAAAAAAGATGAAACCTGAGGGAGTAGGGCTGATAGTGAAAGGTGAAAATGAACTAAATTCAGCATGAAAACACAATGCGATCAAAGAGACAGAGACAAGAATGCGGGGTGCAGGTTCATGGGTGGATGTGTATAAAGAGGGGGGACAGCAGATATGAGTGGATTAGGCAAGGTTAGTATGTGCGTGCTGGAATAAGAGAAGAGAAAGGGGGGAGGGGGGGTTTGAAGGCTTAGGTTGAACAAGTTCATGTGGCAACATATGGAAAATAATATGTGAAAATACAGGAGTGAGGTAGGAGTAGTGATAACTTTGAAGTTCTAGGGTTAATTATATCAGCAGGAATAATGTGGGAAATGAGTTGCTGTACCACAATCAGCATGGTCATGTAGTTATGTGTTGTGCACTGATGAGCCACACTGTATCAAATGTCTCGTTAGTCAAATCCTGTGGGGGTTCAGAAGGTGATAGGTAAAACACAGGAAATAAGAGAAAGAAAAGTGTGGACACTGAGTAAAGAAAAGAGAATAGTAACAAAGGAAAACAACACTGGGTTGTGGGATGGAAGAGAAGTTGCTAGTCAAAATCAAACAGTGGAAGCCTTCTTCAGCCTTGTAAGTCTGCCATCGCTGAACACTGTATTTCCACTGGTCATGTCATGAATTATAGTGAGACACAAATTGTGTCCCATACGTCTAACTTTTGGAGTTCAATTATTAATGAATCCATGGAAATATAGCTGTACGACAATGAGTCTCTTATTAATCGTGACGGCGGTTTCCAATTGAATTTGGAATGGAATACAATCATCGAAAAACTTCGTGTCCTCCATAGCTGACGTAGTTCTGTGATGGAACCGTGGGAAGACAAACGAATTGGTATCGATGCGGCGAGTTTTCACCACAGAGGGTGCGCGGCGCAGCAGAATCGAACATGCTCAAGTAGCGCAAGCGCAATGCCAAATGACTCCACCATGCATGTGCTGGTGTGTCCTTAAATACCAGAGCTCAGCGAGTTTTCGCCAGTATCACCTGAAAATGGCCAGAAGACTCTGCGTTAAAATATTGTGGCACGAAGTTACAAACATCCGGCAGTTCTCCTGAAATTTTGTGGAACAATTTTGTGTATAACTCATAAATTACCCCATACACTGTGTGCACATGAACACATGCATTGCAAACAGATATAGTTTATTTGCTGGGGTGAGGGGTGAATTCCAATGCCAGTTATACATCTGAATATGCAGTGTGGTGTTTGTATTTATCTCAGACTAAAACCGTGCTTCAAATTGAAATAGTGCCATTTTTAACCAAAACTTTTGTATGAAACCTTGTGCTGTTAAAGTTTTCATTAATTTCTTGTTAATGGAAATGGTTTTGTTCATCTTTACCAAATTTATCATTTCAGATGCAGGTCGTGGAGTTCCAGAGGTTATTATTCTTGACCCTGCAGGTGCTAAAACCTCAGTGCCTGTAAAGGTTAGACAGATTTCACCAGATCTTTGGAGGTGTGAATATGTTTCATCTGCAGTTGGTCTGCATTCTGTGAATGTGTTCTTTGCTGGGAAGCCGATTCCGAACAGTCCATTTGGTGTAAGAGTTTCACCAGGTATGAGTGATGGTTTAGAATTGTTTTAAGATAAACAATTTATTAATAAACTTAAAGTGAGCTTCTGTGATTCTTGTTTACATATTCATTTTATTTTTATTTTTTTTCCCAGTTTCTGATGCGAAGAAAGTAAGGGCATCTGGACGTGGACTGCAACCTTCAGGTGTAAGAGTGGGGGATGATGCAACATTCAGGATCTATACAGAAGGTGCTGGGGAAGGAACACCTGCAGTTCGAATAATAGGACCAGGTACTTCCATATGTTTTCTTTGAGTTACATGAACAAATTTTTTGATCATGACCACTGATTAATTTATGTTTAACAATTTCCCTGTAGAATAAAAAAAATATTTTTCCAACATTGTAAATCATTTATAGTGTCCTCATAAACTTTGAGCTATTTGAAATTAATTTTCATCTCTGAGCAATAACAAACAACATCCAGATGATATTCCTGAAGCAATCATCAGTCAAGAATTATTGTTCCTTTTATATTGCCATGTTGATGCAGATTAAAATTGTCAGCCTTATTACAGATAAACAGACTCTATTTATATTAAAGAAAAGGTATTTATAGTGGAAAGAGGGGGAAAAAAGAACAACAGATTCCTTTTGGTTTAATGCTGTTTTGCTCTCTTAAAATGCTGAAGAATACTAAAAGTCAACCTTCTTGGTTGACCTATAAACTTAATTTCACATAATCATTCATCTTGTGTTTCATCACTTCTATTATTCGTGTGTTCATCTGATATCCGTGATCGAAGTAGAGTTGGTGTTGTGTGGTCTTACAAACTCTGTTATGGTAGAACTAAGCAAGAAAAATCATCATGTTGGCATTTTCCGTGGCCTTGCCAAGTCCTTTGATGGTAGAGATAATAAAATTCTACTAGGAAAACTAGAACTGTATGGTGTTACAGGAATTCTATTGCATGGATGTCGCCTTATACAAATGACAAAAAGCAGAGGGACACATTAACATTGATGTCACAGGAGTAGGAGTAAATTGGGAGTCGGGAAACATTAAATGTAGTGTCCTGTAAGGCTCGGTATGTGGCATGCTCCTGTTGTTGACCTACATAATTGATTTACCCAGTTCATTGCAGGACTCTTCAAAAACCGGTGTTTGCTAATGACTGGCTGATACTGATAAAGGGCCCAAACTCACCCACACCATACACAACCAGGAGAATAGTAGAACAGGTTTACAACTAGTTCACTGCAAACAATTTAACACGTAATCTTACAGAGACACATGTCATGCAATTTCAAATAAATAAAAATGACCTGTGATGATCAGATGTAGAAATTAGATGAGGCTCCGTGTGTGAAGTTTCTAGGCATCCAGATGGATAATATTTGGAGGAGGCACCGGCACCTGGATAAGTTAATCAAAAACATTTTTCTGGCTGCTTTGCACTTAGAAATATCTTTGTTTTGACATACAGACAAGATTGCTAGCATAATTTCACTCATTACTGTTGTTTCAAAACCACTTGGAGCAATGCAGCTAAGGTGAAAAAGTATTGATTCTACAGAAGTTTGCACTGGATGTACATTAGAGAGGATGGTGCTTCAAAGTTTTCCACCAAATCACTTAAGGTAAATGTCAGACTGGTTCCTGTGAAAGGACATGGCTGTATTCCCTTCCCCATTCTCATCCAATATGAATTTGTTCTGTGTAATGATGTCATGATTGATGAGACATTAAATACAGATCTTTTTCCATCAACCCTTCCTTCCACCTGTTAATGTATAGCTTGACTAATTCCACAGCCTTTGAGGCTCTTTCATTAGGGAATTAGTGAAACACATTGAATGAATGAATGAATGAATGAATGAGCGAATGTAATAAGAGTAAAAATCAGAAGTCAGAATGAAGACACCATGTGTGTGATGTATGCAAATTTCTCCTTCTTTGTCTTATTATTGCATTTTTCTTTTCTTTCATTGTGGCAGCAATGTGGATGTGAAAGTGGTGAAATTAGTGCCTGTTCATAATTGTATAATTAAAACCAATAATAAACATTAATAGTAAGTGAATAGCTTCTTTGAACCTTCTCTATACCTCTTCTATTATTCCAACATAGTAAGATTCCCTAACAGACAACATTTCAGAATTGCTTGATAAAGGGTTTCTAAGCTACCTCATTTTTGGGTGAATTATGCTCCCTTAGGATTCTTGCAGTGTATCTGTATAGCATCTACTTCCTTTAACTAAATTTATGTGGTTATTCCACTGTAAATCACAGGTCTTTTCATCTGTTTATAACATTTTACAGCAGTAAAAATAAATGTTGCATTGTGTTTCATTGTTGAGTGCTGGACATAATAGGAAACAAAACTGATTTACTAGATAAACACAAATAAAAAGAAACCTTGCAAAAAATTCCACTACAAGCACTAAAATTCATTCTCACTGTTGCCTTGAATAACACATTGTTTATGAAAAAGTTGGCCATCCTTGTAGTTGGAGACACTTTCGGATATGGTTAGGCATACTACTTACCAGTTTGTCCAGGTAAGCCTGTGAGATATTGGCCCATTCTTCCGTAGTGGCCTCTGGTGGGACAGGATGATTGCTAACTGATCATTTTAGCATGGCGTGTGCATGGCATGGCGGTGTAGTCGAGATCTGGAAAATATTGAAGTAATTCCATCCAACAAATTCTATGCTCCATTGGGAAGATGTTCACAAGATTGTGATAATAGGGGCATACATTGTCATCCATCAGCATGAATCCTGCTCCAATATGTTCACCAAATGAGGCCACAGTGCATGTGAGGAAGCCATCCTGATAATTCACACCAGTCATCCTGCCACGTATTTACACAAGGGGTGTTTTGCTGCCATATGAGATTTCACCCCAAAACATGGCTGAACTGCCCTGATAAGGATGATGGTGTATGGTACTATTAGAGTGTAAATGTTGTACTCATTGCCTCCACACACATCAGTATTGTCAGTGTAGATACTGATAAGATGCTTATCAGACAGAACATTGTTCCGCTGGTGCCTATTCCACAAAGTGGTTTCATGTGCATGCAGCATGAGCCCCTCTACAAACTCAGTTTAGAGGAGCCTTGAGAGGAACATTTATTTATGTTAAGTCAGCCTCCTCTGTTTGTACTAACTGCAGGTAATCTTTCTGCATTTTGTAAGGATGTAAATTCCCTGTGAACAGTCAGAGTGCTAAATGTTGTCTTTCCTATCTGTACAGGATGAATCACCTAAAACTTGCATCACAAATGTTACAGAAGTGGAAAGTGCTGTTGATGTGCAGTTTTAACAGAATGGATTGGTAGTCAGGGGCTTGTGTTGTTAACCAATAAACAGATTGTAATAATACTTAAAAAGTGTATTTTTTGTGGAAACATACACTTTTTAAATAGAACAATGCCTGTTGACATCAAGAAACTAAAATTAGGATAAACTACAATATCAGTAGTGTTTGTTGCAGGATTCTAGTGCAAGTGGTTTTAGAGATATTATATTTTTAAAAGTTTCTGCACCAACACTTGTTTGTTTCATTCAACATATGTAGTTGCTAGGTTTGATGTTATCACATTTGCTCACTATGTGATCATGGGTTCATTGAGTGCACTGTGACTTGCTGGTCATTTAGTGTGTGAAAGTCCAAGCAGTTTATCGTGAGTGGATGATGGGAGTTACCAGTGCAGAAAAAGCAGAGTTGCTCATGGTATATGGAGAGCGTAGAAAAAATGCAGCTCATTCTTGTATGGTGTGTACAGCAAGGTATCCCAATAGATTTCAACAATCTCGGCTATTATTTATCAACCTCTTCAACCAGTTATGTGAAAGTGATAGTGTAACACCTAGACAACATTACAGAAGGAAACAAGTGATGACAGAAGAGGGGAAAATTAATGTTCCCTCTGCTGTTGCAGTTGATCTGCCCATTAGCTCCAATGCAATCACACAAGGAAGTGGCAAGAGCTGCCCAAGTGTACTATGTATTCTCCAATGACATAGATTCCATCCCTATTACATCTCTCTCCAGTAAGAGCTGCATGGAAATGATTGAGAATCATCTTACCTTCTGTACTTGGGCATTAAGCCAGGATACTCCAGATCTATCGTGTATCTTGTTTAGTGATTAAGCCACATTTACCAATCATGGCCAGGTAAACTGCCGAAATGTGCACCATTGATCCGTTGACAATCCCTGTTGGCTTTGTCAGGTGGAACATCTACGTCTGTGGAGTGTAAACATGTGGTGTGGGATAGTGAACCATCAACTCCTGGGCCTGTTTTTCATGGATGAAACACTGAATGCAGTCTATCAGACCATCTTCCATGGATACTAGAAGAAATCCCTCTGCAGACTGGGAGGAACCTGTGGCATCAACATGATGGCTGTCCAGCCTATAGTGCATGAAGTACTACAGCATGTATTCACAGATTGTTTCCAGATCTTTGGATTGGACGCAAATGACCTCTACCTTGGCCAGCCTGTTCCCCAAATTTGACACCTGTTTACTTTTTTTCTGTGGGGAAAGCTCAAAGACACTCCCAATGATACGCATTGACATGTTACTGCATTCTGCTTGGACATCTTAGCTGAAATGCTAGCACGTGTGCAACAGTCATTCCATACCAGACTGGAAGGGCGTATTGCTGCTACTGGTGATTATTTTGACTGACACACACACACACACACACACACACACACACACACACACACACAAAAATAGCCAAATTGGTGTAATGAAGTTTAAATTAATGAAGTTTTATGTATAAATATCACCATTGGGTGCACTTTTTCTCTTGTTGTGAGTGTGCTCTATTTTCATGACCTCTAACAAAAAATAAAAATAAGAATACTGTTTATTTGTAACAGTATTTCTGGCCTTTGTTATATGAAAGTATGTGTACGTATTGTCAGATGCCTGTCGTCATGTACATATCTGTATTGTATGAAAGAAACATATTTGGAACAATATTGTACCCATTGAATTAGTGCATCATATAATGCAACAAATGATAATCTTAAGAAACACTTTAATATATTGTTCTGTAACACACCAAGTTTTAATTGGAACACTTGTTTTAGTTTATAACAATTCTTACCCCTGACACATGTTATTTCATTACATTAATCTGAAAAAATCATTAATTGTCATCAGACTGTTGGATATAATATTATCTCACACACAACAAAGCATTAGCATTTCCTTTTGCATCAGCAGAACTGATGGCTGGTTCTTCAGCAGCACAGATGATGATGTCTGCCAGTGTCCATCCTTCCATATTGGTGGCACTAGAGGGCACCAACTAGGTGTAAGCCTGTAAAAGAGCAGCATCAGAATCCAAAGTTGTATCTGTCTTATAAGTTCAGTTGTAGGATCATAGGTTTCCTCTTCATTTTCAGTGGTGTTATCAGTTGCTGTCCAGATGTTCTTAAAAGTTAGATATAGTGTCTGTTGTAACTTCATCCCAAGCAGCAGAATTGTTGCAGGTAGCTTGCAGTATGTTCCAATGTAGTCTTGCAGTTCGACTGAACTGATGCCAGTCTTCATAAGTTGGCGTCTGTAATTACACTTTATTGAGGTGATTATTCCTTGATCCAGTGGCTGCAGACAGCTCATGTTGTCAACTAGTTAGAAGACATCTTTTATGTTCAGAAGTTGTAGGTCGTCGAACTGATGTGTCAAGCAGTGGTCCAAACTTGGCCAAATATTTATCTCCTTCACAGCCATTTGCTGTTGAACCTCAAAGAGCCAACTACAGAAGAGAGGTTTGGTCATCCAAGCTTTGTTATTCTTGTAGTGGCATGGCAGACTAAATAGGGTGATATTTTTAAAACAATGTGGATTATTTTATTTTCCAGTTGGTAATGGTTTGAGATTTTTAGAACCATCTGAATTAAAACACAACAGCACCAACAGTCTCTCCTTGCTGCATTTTCCTGACATTTTTTGCCCTTAAGATATAGTGTTGTTGCAGGCATCAAGTTACAGAAAATGCAAACTTCAAAGTAAACATACCTCTTTGGTTTTTTAAATTTATTTATTTATCCATCCTTAAACAATATAAATTGCTTGGATATCATCAGTGAATGTTCAAATTATGGAATGAAGTCTAAATATTTTCTTAACACATGGCATTTACATTCTTTAATAAGCATAGATATTTTGATGTAGAACTAACATACATAAATACAAAGACCTGCATACATATTGCATACATGAAAAAGGATAGTTTATATTGTTTAAATAAATATACTAGGTGTGTTGATGTGGAACTAGCAGACATAAATACATAGTTATAAATACATAATACATGAATGGAAAAAAATGCTAGGTGTTCCCAACAATTCTTTGGTTTTCATTGAAGATATTCATCCAAAGTGTAGAAACAATGCTCTTGCAAAAACAGTTTTACAGTTTTTTTTACCCCTTTCAGACCAACTGGCTACAATTATGTACATTAATTTTTAATGTGCCTTACTTGCAACATAAATATTTTTCCTCACAGTAAACCTCATGTATACATTTGTGTTTTTGTTCAAACTACTCATCATGCACAAGTGCTGCCACCTGCTCTCCATCATTATAAAAATATCAAGTGAATGTAAGTAGTAGTGTGCAGCAGCTTGTGACAATCGCCATAAATGGTAGTGTTTAGTTAGTCTTATTCCGCTGAATAATTCAATGTTATTACTGTTGTTTTTGCATGGTAACTATTGAAAATTCAATTAATTTATTAAAATGGGGAATATTTCAAAATTAATTAATTAATAAGAAGCCACATGTACAAAGTATATCTTGAAAAAATGTACATAGGTTTTTACCGTTCTTGGTTTTTAACATCATTGAAACATCATCAAAGAGCATAGGTACATAAAGAGGTTTTTTCCTTTCTTCAGAAAAAATTCCGGTCTGAAAGTGTTAAAAGAATACATACTGCTAATTTCTTTTATATTCTGTGGCAGCTTATTATAGATTATCATGCCTCGATAATCAAGACTGTTCTATCTCATTTTTCATTGATTTATTCATCCAGAAATCTTGTTGTGTTATTACACATAGATGTAGGATAAGTTACATTTAATATGCTTTGATACATAAATATACTTATTTTGTAGGTATTCAGTTACATGAATAAGTATAGACATTCTTAAAATATACATTTATATAAATTATATGCTGTACATAGTGAATCATAACTTTTTGGTATGTTATGTACAGTCATCAGATAATGATTACAGAGTAACACTATTTACATTGTGTTATCATAAGTGCAGATGAGCCATAACAAGGAACAGTTATATCTCTGAATAGTCACATAAGTCAGTTGAAAGTAATATTTTAACACATGCAGTAAAATACATTACAAAAATTGTTTTAGATTACTATTCATAAATTCTTCCACTGAATAGAAGCAGTGCTTCTGTAGGATTGACTTTATTTTGGATCTGAATCCTTTCTGGCAAGACCTGACATTTTCAGGTAGCTTCTTGTACAGTACTACTTCCCTGTGCCTTACACTACTATGCCCTTTATGTAGCCGTTGATCAGCTATGAATATGTCATGGGAATGACAAGTATTATGATAGTGAACATCTCTATTTTTTGTAAATATATGGAGATTTTCATGAATAAAACACACTGTTTCATGAATATAGATACAAGGTACTGGCAAAATACTGAGCTCCTTAAAGAGATCTTTAGTGGTGAAAGACAGGGGTACTTGTTTCATTGTCTTAATTATTCGCTTCTGCATAATAAATACATTCTTATGGGAGAAGCCCCAAAAGGAAATGCAGTATGTAATTATTAAGTGTGCTAATGCAAAGTAGGCACATTTTAGTGTTTTGATATCACAGATTTTACTTAAAATACTAAAAGCATAGCACAAACTGTTCATTTTACTTAATAATTTATCTTAATGTATGTCCCACTGTAGTGTGTCATCTATCCACACTCAAAGGAATTTTGTGGCTCTTTCTCGCTGTATGGGCACATTCTCAATGGAGGAAATGACTCAACCTTGTGTTATGATCATGAATAGTGTTATTCAAGCTATAATGGTAAAGATTTTTTTCTGATATACATTACAGTCTGAAAAATAAACTCTCAAGGAACAGTCAGATGGTGTAGGTTTTTAAATAATACTTTGCAATGAGCCCATCTATTGTGTTTTGTCATTATTCTTACAGCTCTATTTTGTAATCTGAAAACTGTTTGTAGATTCTGGGTACTATTTCCCCAAAAGATTATTCCATAGCTAAGGATGGCATGCACATAACCAAAGTAACCTGACCTTACACAGATGACACTGCATGCTGGTGCAAGAACTCTAAGCACATAGCATACGGTGGAGACCCTCTTTGAGATAATCGTGACATGTTCATTCCAATTTAGTTGGCTGTCAATGTGCAGTCAAGGAATTTAGTGTTAGTTACATCTGTTATTGAAGTGTTGTGTTGTTTTAAATGTATGGACTTCTGCTTCTTGTTTATTCTAAATTACACGCTGTTTCCAGAATGAGTTTCACTTTACACGCTGTTTGTTTTCTTAATGTTGAGAGTTACTCTGTTCTCTGTAGACAATTTGTAAACATCTGCTTAGTGCTTCATTGGCTTTTTTCAGTAGCAGGTGAGATGTCTTGCTGGTAATCAGTATATTACTGTCATCAGAAAAAAGTACTTTTTCTCCATGCTCCACACATTGTGGGAAATAATTAACATCAATTAATAACAGTATTGAGCCCAGAACACTTCCTTGTGGGACTCCTATATTAACATACTGTGGGTCAGATAAGTGATTCACCACGTATTTGGATGTGCTATGTGACATTACTACACTCTACACTCTGCATTCTGCTATTTAGGTATGATTGTGACTATTTTTTTACCACTCCCCTGATTTCCAGAGACTCCAACTTTTGTAGAAGAATGTTGTGATCAACAGTATCGAAGGCCTATGATAGGTCTAGGAAAATTCGTTACATAACTGTCTTTGTCTAGTGATTCCAAAACAATTTTTGTAAACTGAGCAATTGCAGTTTTAGTGCTTCTGCCCGGTCTGAAGACTTGCTGTTCCTTGCAGAGAAGATTATATTTATTTAAGTAACTCATAAGTCTAGTTTTCATTAAAGTCTCCACTATTTTGGAAAATACTGGAAGTAAAGCAATTGGCCTGTAATTTTCTGTTTTCAACATCACCATTTTTGTGAAGAGGTAAGATTTTTAGCTAGTTTCAGGGAGTCAGGGAAGCAGCCAGTCTTAAGACTGGTTAATGATGTCCATTAAAGGGGCTTTAATACTGTCTATACACTCTTTTAACACACAAACTGAGAACTTGGTCCAGTCCTGTTGAGGATTTGTTTTCTAATTGTTTTATGGTACTGCTTACTTCTCTCTCAGTAGCGGGGAGCAGAACCATTGAAGTTTATATGTAATTTTGCACTGGAATATCAGATCTTTTTGGAAATTTGCTCTGCAGGTCTTTTGCAATACTGGTGAAGTATGAGTTTATAAAGTTGATCACTGATTGTATTGCCTGATTTCCAGTCTCATGTTTAACTGAAGTCCAAGCAGCTTTACTTTTGTTATTTGCATTTTTTATCAGTTCGTCATTAGCTGACTTCTTAGCTGCTTCAGTGGCTATATGATCAATAGTAGAGGCTGAGTGACATAAATGAGAGAGCTTGGTTTGAAATTCCCATGCTCACTCAATGAAATATTCCTTGTTTACTGGATGTGCCTCCCCACATATACTGATAGCACTGATTTTATGCCTTTTCTAAAATCATCATAGCCAGCCTTCAGAACACACAAACCTAGGAATTTTCTTTTACTGGGCCCTTTCACAAGCCTTTTCTTGAAGACTGGGGCCAGACAACAAAATTTGCTGTGGGTGCATGTGCTGAAACCACTGAAACAGCAGGTCCTCCACTTCATGTTCGGCTGTCCTCATGTGTATGCTGTTGCTGCTAAATGAACAACTTGCCAGACTTACCTCTGTTTTCGATCTTCGGACTGATCAATGATAGATCAGACATCGGGATCTGAAAGTGTTCTTCAGCCTGTTATTTAGACTTCTCTCCACTGTTTTGGCGGCATATGCAAGTGATTGGGGGGGGGGGGGGGTCACTGTTGACAAACAGACAGAGCTCTCTGGATGGTTGTGTGTTGCACACTCTGTGCTGTCTGCTGACCAACCCCTCTCTTCCCCCACCCAATCACACCTCCCACTCCCACCTCTTCCCGCTCTTGCGTCTTATGGTGTGGAAGTGACACGTGGGCAGCAAGCAAGCTATCAGACCATTGTTGCAAAATGATTTTAGTACCTTATTGAGAAAAGTTATGGAAAATGCATAATGGGAAAACTGTAGAGCACAGCACTATGTAATACAAACGTACTCAGTTTATATGAAAAACTAGATGTGGAATACGTAATGTCAGGATCAAATTTTAGTTTGTAGTACTAACTGTCCAAAATTCAGTTCAAGCGAGCAATTTTTTGATGTAATTTGACAGTGACTGAACAGCTAGTACAGGTTAAGAGTTTTCAGAGGGTCTGCTGCTGTTGAATGTGTAAATTTTATCAATGCCAAATGTGATTGGTTATTTAGAATGTAGTGTATGCATTTATGCCATAACCAAAAATGTTCATCTGTCCTTTTAGATTGGAAAAGGGTCTACATTAAGACAGAAAAAAGCAACTCTCTTTATCACACTTCCATGTTACATAAATAATATACATTTACTTATGTCAAAAAATTGAAAATGTTCCTAAATATCTTCCAGGTGGGGTTAATGAGCAAGTTAATTTGAGGAAGGTTGATGGAACAGTGTATGAAGCAGTTTACCATCCTCGGAAGGAGGGACGTTATGTAGTGATGGTGACATTTGCTGGCCAAGAAATACCGCGGTCACCTTTTGAGGTGAATGTTGGTCCGTATAAAGAGACACAAATACGAGCATATGGACCTGGTCTTGCTGGTGGTGTTGTTGGGTATCCAGCTCTCTTTACAGTTGAAACAAATGGTGAAACTGGAGCATTAGGTAGGAACATTAAGAAATATCTTCTTTCCCTTTTCTCAATTATGTTTCCATAAGAAGAAAAATTTAGTGTTATTAATTGAAATAATTTCTTTTTTAATAGCCTATAAAAACTCAACTTGAAGAAAAGTTTCTCTTGAACTGTTTATTACGTACAGTAAGGACTAAGTTCGTTGTACTAGATAATAAGAAAGTAATGTTCAACAATTAACTTTTACAGGCTTCAGTATTGAGGGCCCATCGCAGGCCAAAATTGAATGTAATGACAATGGTGATGGTTCTGCAGATGTTAAATATTATCCTACAGCACCTGGTGAATATGCTGTACATATTTTGTGTGACAATGAAGATATTCCAAAGAGTCCCTACATATCGCAGATATTGCCAAATACTGATTATTTCCCAGAAAAAGTGAGTCTTTTAGCTTAATAATGGACACTTCATAATTTGTCATATGAGAAAAGTTTGTAGTTTTTATAATATTTTAAACAGCAATTTTTATGTAAATGCCCTGAATAATGTTGAGTATGCTTTCTGTAACACTGTATACCAGGGCTGAATGATCGAGCTACGTTTATTTTTAAAATACAGGTTGAATGTTATGGGCCAGGGCTTGAAAAATCTGTATCAAAAGGAAAACCAGTGGATTTCACAGTGGATACGAGACGAGCAGGATCTGCACCATTAGATATACAGGTAAACAGGGGCATGACAATAAAAGGAAAAACTGAATTATTCATAGTCAGTAATTCCTCTAATTTATGTAACTAAAATCACCAGCAAAATTATTTTAGTTTCTAATTTTATTTTGTGTTTTTGTCAATCACTAGATTGCAAGTGGAAAATTAATATCCCTATGTATTATGCTAAGTAAAGAAATGAAATAACATTAGGCTAATTTATAAAACTCGTGTTTCATCATGAGAGTTCAGAAGAGAGGGGGAAAAAAACTAATAGTAGCAATTTTGTAGTTCCCTATCTTTCAAGAACTTTCAGTTGAATGGAATCTAAGATGAGGAATAGGGGTTAACCACTCACTTGTGCACACAGCTAAACTATCTCAGCACAGTACAAGATAGGGCTGCAGTATTGGGACAAGTGTAAAAAAAGAAACACTTTCCTGATGTTATGAAACTTCTTAGGCCATCACCAGGTGATAGTTGAATGTTATAACCATAAATGTAATGCTCTGTGACTTATACAGATACAAAACTACGCTACATCTTAATGGAAAAACATTTTTGCTATATATCTTGCTGACAGATTCAGCAAAGAAGTGGTATGGCTATGGTATCTTGAGATACTGCATTCATACAGTTAGTTAATGGATGAAAAATACATAGTTTTGAAGGTGCCACTGAATATGCAGGTTTCATAACAGCTTGATTTGCAATATAAGCAGAAGCTCTGATCGAGGGAAAGTGTTCAGGCAGCACAAACTTGTTTAGGAAGAATGCACTGCAGTCCACAAAAAGGCATTAGAAACACAGTATTGCACTTTACAAGAGACATGTAGAAATGAGCTGACTTTGAGGGATGCTGTTCTCCTGGTAGGAGATTTTCGACAAATTTTTCTTGTTATTCTATGGCCTATAGAACTGGATGAACTTAATACCTGTATTAAGGCTCTGAGCACTATGGGACTTAACATCTACGGTCATCAGTCCCCTAGAGCTTAGAACTATTTAAACCTAACTAACCTAAGGACATCACACACATCCATGCCCGAGGCAGGATTCGAACCTGCAACTGTAGCAGTCGCGCGGCTCCGGACTGAGCGCCTAGAACCGCTAGACCACCGCGGCTGGCTGTATTAAGTCATCAACCTTATGATAACATGTAAAAACTGAATCTCGAGACGAATCTGAGGGCACACAAACGAAGTGAAACAAGAGCACAACAATTTGCACTGCAATTATTATTATTTAGAAACAAAATTTTCTGTCAATCCAGCTACTAGCCTACACCTATATCTACATTTTCAGCTAGTAAGAATCATCTTTGCCTCTACGTACACAGTTCATCCTAACAATGGTCATAACTCGTCACACTTTTTGATAGCTAACCTGGAAGTGGCCATGCCACTACTTTCAGGCTGTATTTGCAAATGTATTTAATCAATTCAACAGAGTTGCAGTATGCAATATTGATGTGTACATGAAACATTTTTGAAAGAGGGTGGCCAGCCGGTGTGGCAGAGAGGTTCTAGGCGCTTCAGTCTGGATCTGCATGACCGCTACGGTCGCAGGTTCAAATCCTGCCTCGGGCATGGATGTGTGTGATGTCCTTAGAACTACTTAAACCTAACTAACCTAAGTTCTAGGGGACTGATGACCTCAGATGTTAAGTCCCGTAGTGCTCAGAGCCATAAAGAGGGCAATAAGGCACAACCTGTCTGTCATCAATTATAATGTCCATTTCAGTTTGCCCGCATCTCGTGGTCGTGCGGTAGCGTTCTCGCTTCCCACGCCCGGGTTCCCGGGTTCGATTCCCGGCGGGGTCAGGGATTTTCTCTGCCTCGTGATGGCTGGGTGTTGTGTGATGTCCTTCGGTTAGTTAGGTTTAAGTCGTTCTAAGTTCTAGGGGACTGATGACCATAGATGTTAAGTCCCATAGTGCTCAGAGCCATTTCAGTTTCTAAATTAAACTGCAGTACTTGCTGTGGAGCCCCCTTTCTTTGGTTTCCATGTTCTGTATAACGAATAACAATTGTTGCCCGATTCTGTATCATCAATGAAGAGAAAAGGATAGTTCTTCATACATTTGGCATCTTTTGTGGATAATGTCCTCCAGTTTAAAGATCTACATGTGGGATGAATCACATTCTTTGACATTACTTTGGACCACACTGTACGCTTTTGAAGATTTGGCTGCTCTGTGGAAATTTTGTTGCCTCTTTTGATTGGTTTTTGATTTTTATGCTGGTATCCACAGCTGCCCAGAATTTCGTGAGAGTAGACTTTTTTATTTAAATAAACTCTTTATTTCATTTCACTAGCAATGAGATAATGAAATGAAATAGTGTGTAAGTAAAAAACAGCCCCATGAAGTAATAGCAACACTTCTTTTTGCAAAGCCTTAGAGATCAACACATATGACTGTCCACTGTCATCATGAACAAGAATCATACCTTTCCGCATAGCAAGGCTATGTTGACATGCAAAGTATGGGCACACTACAGAGTTCTTTACGCTATTCAAAGAGTGAGGCCAAGATGTGCGAATGTATGTTAGCAAAATGTTCAAATCTGGATCAGCTTCTGTGGCCTGTGCAATTTTCTTACAGTTAAGCAGAAAACACTGAAGCAATTAAGAATCCTGAGCATCGATGTGCCAAGAAGATGCAGCAGAAGTGTCAGTCTGTATCAGGGCCAATTGGAAGACATGAAAGCGCGTCTGCATTACCTTGTTGAGCTGCCGGGTGAAACCCGATCTCATACTGGTATTGAGACAACAACAAAGCCCATTGTCGAAACTTTTGGGCAGTTCGAACAGGAACCGGTTTAGTCAAATGAAACAAGGTATACAGAGACTTGTGATCCATTACTATGTAGAATTTTCTACCAAACAAATAGTGGTGGAATTTGGTGACACCATGCACAATAGCCAATGCCTCTTTCTCAATTTGTGAATTGTTACACTGAGCGTTGGACAACACTTTTGATGTGAAAGCAATAGGTCTGTCCTTATCACCAATCCTGTGCGATAGCAATACATCGATTCCATAAGAATACAACTAGTTTGTCAGGATCAAAATGAACTAAACATTGTTCACTGAGCAATGGATCTTTAAGTTTTTGAAAAGCTTCTTGGCACTCATCTGTCCAAACAAAGGGGACATTCTTGCGATGCAAGCAACGCAATGGATCTGTGATGTGTGCAGCACTTGATATGAACTGAATATAATAGTTCATGTTCCCTAAGACTGACTGCAACTTTGTGATATTGCGAGGAACTGGCAAGTCTCGTATGGCAAATAAATGCGACTGAAGAGGATGTACACCTTGACTGTTTATGATATGACCCAGATACTGCAACTCAGGTTTAAAAAAATCACACTTGTCCAGTCTACACTTAAGTTCTGCATCAGACAAGACATGAAACAAAGCACGCTAATTTGAAATATGTTCTTCAGGTGTACAACCTGCTTCGAAAGGCAACCAAGCAAAGAAATTTTCTGCAACACCCACCTGAAAACACTGATTATCAAAAACGACAAGAAACTGTTAAAGCAAAGAAAAGCCCCTGCAAAGTAAAGAAAAAGAGAGAATTAAGGCGCCTGCAAAAAAAAAAAAAAAAAAATGGCCGTCTGGCACTGTGTTCGGTGGATACTCGTTGCCAAATGTAGGGTCCTGCCCACTCGTCTCGTATAGGGTGCCTAAAGGATGCTGTGTTCTTGGAATGCTATACAATGATTCAAGCAAATCACATTAGGAGTTTTTATCACAAATAAGCAGATTGACAATACTTAACTTTGAATTTACAATGGTGTCGCAGGCAATGGGCAACATGTAAACAATCCGGGCTATTGGCTGATGTTGTCTAACCACCTTCTTTACTCTTGTGATCTTCATTTTTGTGCTGGCGCTTGTCGATATGCCGGGACAGGAACAGAATTTTGCAGCTAAATCACGTCAATGTGATGTCTCTGCAAGCTGCTTTATATAGCTGTTGGTGTCACTACCATTTTCCTCTTATGTTGTGCCATTCATCTTGGAACAGATATAGCTGACCCAACTGTTTGCTGCCTTAGTGTAGTGTTTGTTTTGTTATAATATCATTAGTCAAAATGTATTATCTGAAGGTAATGGGTCATATTTCTTATGAAAATTTTTGAAATGGTATCATTTATGTGAGCTTGTCATTTTGATTGTTGTTCTTATGGGTGTCCAGTGTTTAATCACTTCTAAGATTTCCAATAATGACATAGTTATTCTGTCTTACAGTGCTTTCCTCCATTTATTGGTGGTTAAGACTTGTTTACTTTTTCACTGGCATGGTAAATGACCTTACACACTCCTGGAAATGGAAAAAAGAACACATCGACACCGGTGTGTCAGACCCACCATACTTGCTCCGGACACTGCGAGAGGGCTGTACAAGCAATGATCACACGCACGGCACAGCGGACACACCAGGAACTGCGGTGTTGGCCGTCGAATGGCGCTAGCTGCGCAGCATTTGTGCACCGCTGCCGTCAGTGTCAGCCAGTTTGCCACGGCATACGGAGCTCCATTGCAGTCTTTAACACTGGTAGCATGCCGCGACAGCGTGGACGTGAACCGTATGCGCAGTTGACGGACTTTGAGCGAGGGCGTATAGTGGGCATGCGGGAGGCCGGGTGAACATACCGCCGAATTGCTCAACACGTGGGGCGTGAGGTCTCCACAGTACATCGATATTGTCGCCAGTGGTCGGCGGAAGGTGCACGTGCCCGTCGACCTGGGACCGCACCGCAGGGACGCACGGATGCACGCCAAGACCGTAGGATCCTACGCAGTGCCGTAGGGGACCGCACCGCCACTTCCCAGCAAATTAGGGACACTGTTGCTCCTGGGGTATCGGCGAGGACCATTCGCAACCGTCTCCATGAAGCTGGGCTACGGTCCCGCACACCGTTAGGCCGTCTTCCGCTCACGCCCCAACATCGTGCAGCCCGCCTCCAGTGGTGTCGCGACAGGCGTGAATGGAGGGACGAATGGAGACGTGTCGTCTTCAGCGATGAGAGTCGCTTCTGCCTTGGTGCCAATGATGGTCTTATGCGTGTTTGGCGCCGTGCAGGTGAGCGCCACAATCAGGACTGCATACGATCGAGGCACACAGGGCCAACACCCAGCATCATGGTGTGGGGAGCGATCTCCTACACTGGCCGTACACCACTGGTGATCGTCGAGGGGACACTGAATAGTGCACGGTACATCCAAACCGTCATCGAACCCATCGTTCTACCATTCCTAGACCGGCAAGGGAACTTGCTGTTCCAACAGGACAATGCACGTCCGCATGTATCCCGTGCCACCCAACGTGCTCTAGAAGGTGTAAGTCAACTACCCTGGCCAGCAAGATCTCCGGATCTGTCCCCCATTGAGCATGTTTGGGACTGGATGAAGCGTCGTCTCACGCGGTCTGCACGTCCAGCACGAACGCTGGTCCAACTGAGGCGCCAGGTGGAAATGGCATGGCAAGCCGTTCCACAGGACTACATCCAGCATCTCTACGATCGTCTCCATGGGAGAATAGCAGCCTGCATTGCTGCGAAAGGTGGATATACACTGTACTAGTGCCGCCATTGTGCATGGTCTGTTGCCTGTGTCTATGTGCCTGTGGTTCTGTCAGTGTGATCATGTGATGTATCTGACCCCAGGAATGTGTCAATAAAGTTTCCCCTTCCTGGGACAATGAATTCACAGTGTTCTTATTTCAATTTCCAGGAGTGTATTTTCGTAATTCCAACATTGTGTTGGTATCAGGATCAGTAACTATATGTATTTGTAATTTATTAATTAAGGTTTCCATCAGGATTGTTTATAATATTTTTATTAGTGACTAGTTTTGAACATTCTTGTTAATTTTCAAATGATTACCTACATTTGTGATGTTTGACTGTAGATAATATATTTATTTTTACATCAAATCGAAATGATAAATGTTATTTGACTGTTTTAAGATTGTCTTTGTACATTCAGAATTTAATAGGCATCTTCAGTGGTTTGCACATGGAAATATAAATAAAAAATATGTATTATGAGACAGAAAGTTGCTACTCACCATATAGCGGATATGCTGAGTCACAGATAGGCACAATAAAAAAGGTTCACAATATATATATATAAAAAAATAGAGGGAAACATTCCACGCGGGAAAAATGTGTATGTATATATTTAAAAACAAAGATGATGTGACTTACCATACGAAAGCACTGGCAGGTCTCCTTCCCTCTTTCCTGATGAGGCAACAGTTTGTTGCGAAAGCCTGAATTTTGTGTGTATGTATGTGTCTGTTTGTGTTTCTATCGACCTGCCAGCGCTTTCGTATGGTAAGTCACATCATCTTTGTGTGTGTGTGTGTGTGTGTGTGTGTGTGTGTGTGTGTGTCTATAATATATATATATATATATATATATATATATATATATATATAAAAAAATCTAAAAACAAAGATGATGTGACTTACCAAATGAAAGTGCTGGCAGGTCGACAGACACACAAACATACACACAAAATTCAAGCTTTCGCAACAAACTGTTGCCTCATCAGGAAAGAGGGAAGGAAGGAGAGGGAATAATATTTTTCCTACGTGGAATGTTTCCCTTTATTATATATATATATATATATATATATATATATATAGGGAAACATTCCACGTGGGAAAAATATATCTAAAAACAATGATGATGTGACTTACCAAACGAAAGTGCCGGCAGGTCGATAGACACACAAACATACACACAAAATTCAAGCTTTCACAACCAACCGTTGCTTCGTCAGGAAAGAGGGAAGGAGAGGGAAAGACGAAAGGATGTGGGTTTTAAGGGAGAGGGTAAGGAGTCATTTCAATCCCGGGAGCGGAAAGACTTACCTTAGGGGGAAAAAAGGACAGGTATACACTCTCGCTCACACACACACACACACACACACACACACACACACACACACACACACACACACATCCATCCGCACATACACAGACACAAGCAGACATTTGTAAAGGCCCATTTACAAATGTCTGCTTGTGTCTGTGTATGTGCGGATGGATATGTGTGTGTGTGTGTGTGTGTGTGTGCGAGTGTATACCTGTCCTTTTTTCCCCCCTAAGGTAAGTCTTTCCGCTCCCGGGATTGGAATGACTCCTTACCCTCTTCCTTAAAATCCACATCCTTTCGTCTTTCCCTCTCCTTCCTTCTTTCCTGACGAAGCAACGGTTGGTTGTGAAAGCTTGAATTTTGTGTGTATGTTTGTGTTTGTTTGTGTGTCTATCGACCTGCCAGCACTTTCGTTATACTTGGACTGAACTCTTTACTAGTGTGGGTAGTTCTGTTTAGGAGCAGCTAAAGGCCTTTCATGTTGCCAGTGAGTATCACAGTGTTGTCTGTGTAAACTGTGTCACTTAAACACGTACCATTGACCTTTGTTCCTTTGTTTACATTTTCCAGTGGTTTTTGAAAAATAGTTTCAGAATGTAAGTAGAATATTTATCTTAAACTGACATCCATTAACATTATGTTGTCATGGGAATAGGGTCTCCTGCCTAATTGTGGGTCATTTGAGTGTGATACACTTTCTTAATATTGTTGTGTTTGCTGTCAATCCCTGAGAGTTTAAGCTGGTCAAGTCAATAAAGATAATGTTTAACAGTAGCAAATGACTTTTCACGAGCTGTACAGAGGACATTTTTGTACCAAGATCCTGGTAGAAAACAAAGCACCTTTATTTCTGAGACAACTTCTAATACCAAACATTTCTGCTGATGTTGGCCTCTTCTGCGCAAATGGCTATTAAGAAAAATGTTCTCGGAAATGCTTTCAGATTCTTTCTCATTATGTGGATTAATTTTCAGTCACTGCAGCATTTATGATTTGGCATCTTTTTCAAGTTTATAAAGGAAGTGTGTTCTTGGTATTGTAAATACAGCTGGAAAAACTTCAGTAGGATGTGCTCATGTCACCTGGTGCAATTACTCTTCAAGATTTGTCTTTGTGCACACATTAATTCCTTTCAGCAATGATTGGTATTTGTTGGTTGTCATTAAAGGGATCTTACAGAGTATTTAGTAAAAACTTTCATTTTTGCTGCCTACTTGCTTCAAGAATTTTGCCACTTCCAACAAGTTGTGCTGTGGCATGTTTATGAGAAATGTCTTATAATTTGCTTAACATTTAGTGCAGATTGAAACAATCATATAACTGTGCATGCTGATGCAGCCAGAGTCAGTTAGCATGAAACTTTTCTGGGCATGTTACCAAATCATATTGTAAAGTGATACATATTCACAATATGTTGCACTACCATACCCAGAAACTTGTATGTTAAAAGTTGTTTTTCCTCTTATGCTTCTTTTGATTCTCTTTTTTTCTGGTGATATTTTTGAAGGTTATCATAGGCTGTTTTATTATTTTTATTTAGTTTTTGTTTAATTAAATATGTAATGTCACTGACAATCCACTATTTTCTCTTCTCATTGACTTGAAAACGTAGTTGATTCACTCTTGTTTCTAAGATTATGAACAGATGGATAGATGGATTGTTATTACTATTATTCTTATTTTTGTCACAGGTTTTCTTCTGGCTACACCATCCTTCTCCTCAATTTCTTTTTATTTAGACAACTTTCCTATAATACTTGTTTTGGTTATTTAAAAACTTACACTTGATTAAAATAAAATAATGAAATCTCTCATGTCTTTAAAGGGGTAAATGTGATCCCATTTTAAAATTAACTCTCACTATTATTGTTACGGGGGTATTGTGACCAATACCAAGTGTAGTGGCACCGTGGTAAGACACTGGACTTTTCTTTGGGATGATGGCAGTTCAAATCCCTGTCTAATCATCCAGGTTTACATTTTGTGGAGTTTCCCTGAACTGCTTAAGGTAAATATGGTGCGGTTCCTTGGAAAAGGAAACAACTGAGTTTCTTCCTCATTCATCCCAAATTCAAGCTTGTGCCTTCTCTAATGACCATGTCAGTGATGGAATGTTAAACCTTATTCTTCCTGTCTTCTTTCCTTCCTCTTTCCTACCCATCCAACATCCACCACCACCACCACCACCACCACCACCACCTCCTCCTCCTCCTCTTACGGACAGATTCCTCTTGTGTGTTAAATGAAAACTTTCACACTGGCAGATACATTATTCCTGTGGTGTTATAAGTCAATTTTTATTTCATTTCAGTAAGTAAATAAACCCATGAATTTATTGGTGTCATTTGCACATATTTTTAGTATTTTTTAAAACTTAACGTTGTTACAAATGAGAGAAATTTTACTTCCAAACTAAGGACATCTTGATACAGCTTCTTAATATTGAGTTTGTTTTGTTTTCCCAATATAATTCAAAGAACTGTTTGTAAGGCCCCTAAATCACAATAATTGTTACATTCTGCACACTTTATAGTTGATATCACAGAAATTCTTTTTGTGAATACCTTGTATCATGTTTGTTGCATGGTTTGTACTAAATTAAGAAAAATATTTTGCCAAACATTTTTCGATTATTCTAAAATGCAAGATGTATTTCCTAACTTTGAATGAGGCTGATTATTCCAGTCTTTCATATATTATTTTTGACTTGCCTGGTTTCACAGTCATGTGCTGTGGGTAATAATTTTAGATATGCTTGCCTCCAAATGTCGTGGACAGCAATGCACTAGTGTATATGGGCATTCCTCCTTTATATTCCCTCTCCCCTCCATCTCCGTATTGAAATAGGGCTATCACTACTGGCCTTTTTTTATATTTTAGTGTTGTTACATCTACACTCTATTCACGTTTAATTTGGTGAACAACACACATGTGCACACTGAGGGGATGTTGCTGAGGCCTGCCCCCCCCCACCCACCTTCTTCTTAAGAAATGTGTTTGTTTTTCATTTTCTACCACATGTAGTGATCTACACCATTCCTTTCCTGTGCATTAGTTATAAGGTGGAAAATTTTGTTCACTGTCACTGAAATAATATTAGATTTGCAGCATCTTATGCTGCCTTGTTCTATTAAACTAACATATGCATTACCCTTGCACTGCTCTTATCTTTGTTTGCTTACATACAATAGTCCGCAGTATTCTTTGTTAGGTCAAAACATAGGCACTGACTTAACAAAATTCCCATAACACTTCATCAATCAGTGCTGATAACAATGAAAAATCCAGGATGGAATAATGACAATATGATGAAAAGGGCAGATTGCTAGTCATCATACAGTGGAGACATTTTGTTGTTGACAGGCACAACAAAAAGATTGCTAAAAAAGTAAGCTTTCGGTCAGAAGGCCTTCTTCTGAAATGGACAACTTGAGACTCACACACTCTCTCTCTCTCTCTCTCTCTCTCTCTCTCTCTCTCTCTCTCTCTCTCTCTCTCTCTCTCTGTGTGTGTGTGTGTGTGTGTGTGTGTGTGTGTGTGTGTGTGTGTGTGTGTGTGTGTATCCAATTCAGGAAGAGGCTTTTTTGTCGAAAGCCTACTGGTTTAATATTGCCAATGATAATGACAAAGTGTACTATTAAATTCCTTCATTTACATAATTTTTTTCCTATGTTCATAAACAGGTCCTTGATGCCAGTTGCAAAAATGTTGATGTTAAAGTAAAGGACAATCACGATGGGACATTCAAGGCAGAATATGTTCCAAAAGGAGGGAAAAATGTAGTACAGGTAAAAAATATGAAGTACATTTTCTCATTATTTCTTTCTTTGCTATCTTCCCTATCAAATGAATGATAGGTGTTCATAAAAAAAAAACTTCATCTGGAATCTTTGTGTGCTTTTATTTGAGTGTGGATAAATGTCAGTATTTGAAACACAAACTGAGACTTGCAATATTTCCACAGGTGAATTATGGTGGTGTTGCAACAAGGAATAGTCCTTACCGAGTGTTTGTTTCAGAGCCTCTTAATCCATCAAAAGTGCAGGTCTTTGGACCTGGTGTAGAAAAAGGTGTGAAATCGAACACCCCTACCCATTTCAACATTGACTGTAGAGAAGCTGGTCATGGTAAGAGTTAAAAGAATGCATAAATTAACCAATACTCAGAGCTCCATTTGAAGTTTGTTTGCCATAGCATAAATCTTAACATAAAACATGTATTTTAGGTGATATACAGCTGGCTCTTAAAAGTGATACAGGAACTGATGTGCCATTGGATATCACTGACAATGGAGATGGTACTTTCACTGTCGACTACTGTGTGTCGCAGCCTGGTCAGTATACTGCAACAATAATGTATGGTGGACAGAAGATTCCTCAGAGTCCAATAAAAATACAAGTTCAGCCCCATGTTGATATTTCAAAAATTAAAGTGGATGGACTAGAACCAAGTAAGTCAATTAAAGTTCCTCTTGTTCCATAATTATATATATATAGTTGATAATAAAACACATTGATCTTGCCTGTTAAGCCGCCAAATAATGAAGGCCAAGGAAATAAAACACGGGTTTTTCTTTTAGTAATAGTTTTTCCTTGGGTCAAGGATAACTGCATGAATGTGACAAATCGGTTCAGACTGTCTACAGTGTTGAAATTACAGCTAGTATACCTTTGGGTTTCTCACTGTGTACCTCCAATCGTAAATGAGTTCAGTTTGCTTTAATTGTGGTCATTTCTTTCCTCTCCTGGAAAGATGAGGGCGGTTTAGATTGCTGGTAATTGCTCTTGTCCCTTATTAATCATTTCATGTAATTTTCTAATTTTGGATCTGCAGCAAATTTTTATCTAATATAATTAAGTTTCATAGACTAAATGATTGTTCAGAATTAATCTTGCATACTGCTGGGGCACTAGTTGGAAAAGAGTAATTAGAAATTTATGTTGTTACACAAATCCTGGCTAGAGCCAGTCAGACATGTAGATCCTTTAGTAAACCTTAGAGTGAAGGCAGGGGGGAGGGGGGGGGGGGGGGGGGGGGAAGGGAACATATGTAAACACAGAACATAATTAGCTATGTTTCCTCATGATTAAATTCACATATAAATTATCGTTTTGAAATGAAGTTACTGTATCAACTTCAGGAACATGTAGAGACTTTGGAATGGGGATTATATGTTTACAAACATTGTGTCCTTGGGAAGTTTTGTGTAACAGGATGAACTGATAAGATACTACAAGAAGCAGATATTTTGTCCTTTGTGAACTAAGGTACTTGATCAAAATGATGACAATAGTAACTGACTTTGACATAATCAGGGTTGCCACAGGTTTTGGAAAAATCTTATTTTCATGACAGTAGATGAAACGGTTTGCTTACTGGGGTATCGTGCATCATCACTGGGTGGGTGCACCGTTTCCCTACTCCCTCATTCCTACTGCTTCTCCCCTTCCTATCACTCGCCTTAGCTTGCAGTCAGTGCTGCCACCACTTCTTGTGACTAGCCTAGCAGCTGCCGACGAGAGACAAGGAGGCACAAGGAGTCGTTTGTTTGGATCTGATTCTCAGGCACTGTAGACTCAGTGGACAGAGACGGCATGATTTGTGTCTGAGTGATTGTGTGAATGTGTGTGTCTGCTCCCGTTTTCTGACAAAAGCTGTGCCTGAAAATTTAGTTGCGAGTGTGTTTGTCTTTTCTGAATGCCTGTCTGCAGCTCAGCAATCATCTTTACGGCGAGTTCCTACTTATTTTCATTATTGATTCTCAGAGTATTTGAACAAGTTATCTGTTTCACGGATTGATCACAGAGGTCTCATTTCATCAACATGCCGTCTGTGGCTCGTGAATTTCTGGCCAGGCAAGTGGGTTTCCACGACGGGCCAAAACCAGATGCTGTTTCTGCAGGTACCTGTAATGAATCAGACCTGCTGATCTGAAGCCATTCGGTTCATATGAATGTCCAGGCTTAGCCCGTCAGATCTAGTGTCGCCGATCTGCCTGCAGGTCAGGTCTGTTTGTATGTGATGCCATGCAGGAGATTTTCATGGTTTATTCGTGGACCCAGGACTGCGGTGCTCCTCAGCAGGACAGAGACTGTGGGCAATGGATTTCAGGAATTGTGAGTGTCTCACCACAAGCATGTTGTACAGTGTGGCGTTTTATGTACATTGTATTTGTTTTAGTACATTTTGGCACTTCAAAAGTAGTTTTGCGTGTTGAAAGTATGGACTATAAGAAGGAGAAAATTGTCAGTTGCTCACAGTTTGTACACTATGCACTACTATATTTCTCGAAAGAAAAATCTCACAATACCTGTAAAATAATAGATATAACACAGTGGGTAATAACTGACAATAATGAACATAGTAGAACCAACATTTTATTGGTGGTCACCTACAGTGTTGTATATGTGACTGTAGGCTTTCCTGGCATAAACTATTGATGAAGGTTTCTCGGGTCTCCAGCCAGGTGGTAGCGTTGATATCTCGCGACGTTTCGGGAAGTGTCATACTACCCATCTTCTGGCAAAGTGTTGGTTTACACAATTCTTCCCCGTTTATACACTTCTTTAGAGGCCTACTGTTTTTTGAGGTTATATATGAAATCGGTGAAGGTATTTTAAATCCATCTTGTGACTCCAAGGAAATGCATATTTTTGTCACTAAATGAGTTTTGTTTTATTGAAATAAAATAGCTTCAGTGGTCTTAATGAAACACACATACCATTTTGCTTGCTTTCTCCATCTGAAAACAGTTCATTACAAAAGATGTTGATGTTAGTACTTAAAATTTTTGCTAAAATTGGGAAACACCATCTGCTTGCAAGTTTATTTTAGATATTTCCTTGTTTTCACTTTTGTTTCTTGTACTGTAGCTGCAAAGACAGATTGTCAACTTAGGTCTTAACTTACCCTTGAGATCTCAAAATTTGTAAGGAAAAAATGCTAAAACTTTCTGGAAATCAGGGAAATATCAGGGAATTTCACTTGGGCAAACTTGTGGCAACCTTGATAATGCTTTATAAAATTCTGCATGCTCATTTTTGAAGGATTTTGTACTTTTAAAGTTAAGGCCCCTTGGCTCTTAAGTATCTTATTTTATATCTCCTTAAACTTACATGCTTCATGTTTTTGTCCTTCTCCGTCTCCTCCTCCTCCTCCTCCTCCTCCTCCTCCTTCTTCATTATACACTTAGTAAAAAATTATCTTCTGGGTAATAATGAACCTCCACAGAACAAATTTTAACTCCTTGAAGGCAGGTTTCAGTACAAAATTTCTCCCTAGGCAAATAAGTCTCTCTTTATTTATACAATATTTGTGTTTTCTCATATCTTGCTCTACAACATGTAGTCTCACTAATGATAAAGCGTTTTTGGTTTTCATATAACCATTATAAGTTTTAATGAAACCTGTTATTTGCCTTCCAAAGTAATTGCATTCAATTTTCTGGTTTGATACAAACTATAAAGTTCCAGATTCATCATTAACGCTAAATACTGTCCATCATAATCTCTGAAATATTTCCTTTACTATTCTGCTGCTGTGATGACAATGTATAGCCTCACTGGCAGTGAGTTTTTGCATTTAAGAACTGTTTAAACAGGCCTGCGAATTTCTCATTAGAGTTTGCATAAAGTACGCACCACACACTCAGGGCACAACTGACTAGAACTTTTTTTTTTTTTTTTTTTTAGCAATGTATTAATCCTGTCCATGTAATCTAATGTCATTATATGAATTTAAAGGCATAATACTTCATGGAAAAACTTCGCTTCCTCTCATCATTTACAGTATTTGTGATCACAAAAATTTTTGTCACTAAATTTTTTCAGTCTCAAGGAGGAGAGATGACACATGATCTTAATATAGTACAGCAATATCCTGAATGAAATGCTGCAACTTTGAATGGCATTCTATGTAATGAGGTCATAATAAAATTTTAGGATCTTATTCATCATGAAGATGGAACATTCAAAATGGGAGAGGTTCCAGCAGTGAAGATTATAGAAAAGCTATCCAATTTAGTCACTTAACTACCCTGACATTTGTTTAATTTTTATAGACTAAATGATTCATGTTAAACAATATTGCATACTACTAGGACACTAGTTGGAAAAGAGTAATTAAAAATTTATTAGAAATTTCTTTTTAAACACTTTCATAATACTATACCATTCTGTGTCTGGGTTGTTGTTGTTGTTGTTGTTGTTGTTATTTTGACTCCTTTTGTCAGTCATATGCATAAAAAACTATATTAACTTTAATGTTTGGTTATTTCCTAGTATTCTTTAGTTATCTGAGCAGATCTTAAAATAAAGCAAAGGAATTTTAATCTGTTAGTACCTGAGTTAAATATAAACAGTATATTATGCTATTGAAATGAAAATGATAGTCAAATATTTTGGAAGTTAGTTAGCTGTTAGCATGTGAATATTATATACTTAAATGTAGTTATCACAAAAAACTTCTACTTTTAATAGATTTGTTTATCATCAGTTTGTTTCATTGATGTTGTTGTTGTTCTTATCTATTATATACAAGAGATATTTGTTATGTTTGTTGAGAAATCCAAATTGCTGTTGTAGCGGCTCCTATCAACAGTTTGCAGCAATTCAGAGTGATAACACAAGGTGCTGGAAAAGCAGACTTTGCTGTTGCTATTACAAGTCCTTCAGGAAATCGTGTGAAGGCTCATGTTATTCCAACACATGAGGGTTTTCTTGTAAATTTCACTCCAACGGAACTGGGAGAGTACTTACTGAGCATCTCATTTGGAGGAGAGGCCATATCTCCAGCACCATACAGATTCATGTGCATGCATGACAGTGACCCAAGCAAAGTGAGAGCCACAGGACCTGGACTAGAAAGGGGGGTGGTGGGTCGACCAGCAGAATTCTGTATAGATACTCGAGGAGCTGGCCAGGGAGGCCTTGGTGTTACAGTAGAGGGACCTTGTGAGGCAGCTATCAACTGCAGGGACAATGGTGATGGAACATGTTCTGTGGCTTACCTTCCTACAGAAGCTGGTGACTACAGTATCAACATTACATTCAACGATCAGCATATACCAGGCTCTCCTTTCCAAGCACTAATTGTCCCAGAAGCTGATTTGAAGAGAATCAAAGTGTCTGGAAATGGAATACAACCACATGGTAGGCAGGCTTTGTGTGAGCCTGCTTGCTGTTAATTGTTTCTTTTGTGTGTTTGTGAGTCTCCATAGAATAGGTGCACGTTGAAAGATGCAAGTTGTGTTACTTTGTATTTGTGGACAACCTTCTCTCAGCACCCTGATGAATGCTGTTGAATGATAAATGTCATGAGATGTTTTACAATTCTAATTGGTGTTTAATTTTAGTTAGAGCTAACGGACACTTAGAATAACTCTGTGCTGTTAGTGTGTTAAAATTGCTAATGATATTATTAATTTTCTTTATTTTAAAGTGTTACAGCTTGCTTTTTGTAGGAAGTTCACTAACTGCATGACTTTTTCAATACTTAAGTTCCAACTTTTATCATTTTGATTTTAATGAAAATTTAGCTACTTGATTCATTCCTCTCATAACACTGATTCTATTTCCATTGATGAACTCTTTCAATCATATAAGCATTGTTATTCAAGATGTGTTGCTGCCATCAGAAATTATTGTAGACATAACCCAAAAAATTATCATAATTTGATATGTGATTTTAGGTGTGTTTGTGGATTCGCCAACTGATTTTGTGGTTGATTCACGTGCTATTGCAAAGAGAGATGATGGAAAGGTCACCTGTACAATTACTAATCCATCTGGAACAAAGACTGAAAATCTTATCACTCCAATGGCTGATGGAACATACAGAATCAGCTATACGCCATTTGAGGAAGGTAAGGCTGATATAATTCCTCCTTATTCTCATAGTAAAAGAAAGCAAAAAATGTATAAATATCTCACAGATGAGGGTTTCACATGATAGTGAGTTGCTTTGACAGAAAAAATTTCAAAATGCCACTGAAATTGAAGTATCATAATCTGCTGCAATAAAAAAGTAAAAGTATTTGGAAATTTATGTTAAATCGGTATTGTGAGAGGGATTCCTGCAAGCACCCAAGATGAGGACAATTAAACAAGGAAGGAGTTTTATTTTAATAAAGTAATGGAGACATACTAGTCTTTAATAATAAAGAAGACTGCAGATTTTTCATATTTGATAAAGAGCAGCCTACTGTAGTAGGTTCTCAGTGTATGTGGATCAGGAAATAACTAAAAGCTTCCTAATTTTTGTCTAGGTCGTCACACAATTGATATATTATATGATGGTTTACCAATCCCAGGATCACCATTTGTTGTTAATGTTAGGAGAGGCAGTGATCCAAAGAAATGCAGAGCATTTGGCCCTGGTCTTGAAATGGGTTTGGTTGATAAACCTAACGTCTTCACAGTAGAAACTAAAGGTAAGTTTAACTAGCATACAGGTGCAAACATTCTTCACATCAAGCTTACCATTAATTGCAAGCAATGTTTATAATACCAAAGAGAATAAGGGAAGTGTATTATAAACTTTTCATATATACTTAAGTTCTTCAGAAGTGTTTCTACACTGAACTATATTAACATATGGTCTTTCAATTGCTATAGCAGTAGATGATTCTAGTGTGGACTTGCAGCATAGGCAATTCTTCTGTTAGTAGTAAAAGAGTGCCACCATTGCTTTTAGTTGATGTTTTGTTTGTTTTTGTTTTGTTTTTTTTCCATTAGGAGCAGGAACAGGTGGTCTGGGTCTAGCTATAGAAGGGCCTTCAGAAGCGAAAATGACATGCAAAGATAATAGGGACGGATCATGTTCAGTGGAATATATACCATCTGAACCAGGAGATTATGATGTCAGTATTAAATTTGCTGATCAGCACATTCCTGGCTCACCCTTTAAGGTAAATTTAAAGTTTATTGTGTCATTGTCAGAAACGAGAAGGTCAATGCATTAATTTTGTCCTTGATTCCATAGACAAATTACAGCTACACTTTTAAGGAACAGTCATGTATTTTTTTCATCAGAAGTGTGTTAAAAGTAAATTTATTGTTAAAACAGGACTATTTTCTTGTTCGGTTCTTGCAGGGTGAGCATTACAGCATTAAAAACTTTTTGTTCTATTCTGCAGTTGGTAGCCTAGTGTAAGATTAAAAGTTCTCGTTACTTTTTTAATATAGTGATGTCATTGGAATATCTGATAAGTAGCTCTTCTGTATAATAAATGGAAATGTAGATGCCTCTCGTCATCTTTGCGTTATGAAAATACTTTCTAATTGGATAACAGGATCCCACTATTGCTTATTTCTCATATTTTGCTCCTCTTATGTTACAACCCCCCTCACTCAATATCACTACAAGACAATGAGAGGAGAACTACAGCAAACACACATTTGAGTTCACTAAGAAATGACAACATACTAATATTAAACATTTTAACCAAATCTTTAATGTCAGGAATTGACTTCATTTATATTTTTGAGATGGCTGCAAAATGATGTAAAGATGTGAAGAAGGAATCTACTGTTTGCAGGTGCCTGTTGAGAAAAGTGTGGATGCTTCTGCTGTGAAAGCTTATGGTCCTGGATTGGATCCCAATAAATGTAGGGCTGATATCCCAGTGTCTTTCAAAATAGATGCTTCAAAATCTGGTAAAGCACCTCTGGATGTTAAGCTGAGGTCAGAAAGAGGTAAGGGGACAAGTATATTTCAGGGGAGAAAAATCATACCTGTGTTGTATTTAAGGTCATCAAACAGTATTCATTCTGTATTTAAGACAACTTTATGGAGCAGTTAAGTTTGTTTTTGTTTATTAAATTAATTTCCAAATTCTAAACTAGAGTATGTAATGACTTTTTTTTATCAAGGACCCTTGCAACACCAGCCAGTGATCACAGATCTCGGAGGTGGCATTTACGAAGTCACATATCTGCCACCACCAGAAGGAAGCACACTGAAAGGCAGGATAACGTGGGATGGAAAAGACATTCAAAACAGGTGTGTTAACACAGATGTTGACTATTAAGCGTAATGTTTTTTGTTTTCTTATACATTTGCTTTGGGATAGTGATTATCTTACTTATTAATGGTCTTCGTTAAAATTGCAGCCCCTTCCAGATTAAAGTGCGACCTCCTGCAGAACCAGAGCGTGTGAAAGTAGATGGTCCTGGTGTGTCAGGCAAAGGCATTCCAGCATCAATTCCCGCAGAATTCACTATTGACACTAGTCAAGCTGGTTATGGTGATCTTGAAGTACAAGTCAAAGTGAGTAACAATAATACAAAATGATTTGTCTTCCCAAATGTGAGTCCAGTGTGTCCACTGTGCCAGACCATTGTGTTAAAATGGAAGTAGTAGGTTCTTGAATGAAATAAACTGAATATTAAAGTTTAATACTGTTTACCTTAGAAAACTGTAATACAGTAATTTTTAAGGAATGTTCAAATGAAAAGGCACAGAATGCTGTAACAACAGAACTGGTTGAAATTTGTGTCTGCCACTTTTGGCTAGTGTAGTAAGACATGCTTGCAATTGAAGCATGTGTTGTGAGGCCTGAGTTTCTCCCAGAGTACATAATGTTCATGTAACTTACAGGAAAGCAACTGAGGGATGTTGTTGACAGCATTGTCAATTGTGCCACATGACTGCATTCCCATAAGTTATTTGAAGCATGTGTCATTGCCTACCCCCAAAAAATTCAAAGCTGTGTCCTCAGCAGGCAAGGGGATGCTCACCATCTTTATTTATTTATTTATTTATTTATGTCCAGGGTCCAATACTTGTTGAATTCCTTGAACACGGAGAAACCATTAACAGGGAAGTGTAGCATGAGACACTCCATAGCCTACGCGAGTTCATAAAGAGCAAACAGCCTTGGCTGCTCATGGAGTGAGTCATTCTGCTACACGATAATGCATATACGCACATTTCCAAGTTCACACACAGTGCAATGACTAAGTTCAAGTGGGAGCAGCTTGAGCCCTGATATGTCACCCTGTGACTTCCATGTGTTTTTTTTTTTTTACACCAAACAAACATCTCAGAGGGAAGTGCTTAAACTCGGATGATGAACTAAAGGGCATAGTGAAGGACTAGCTCTTGTTACAGCCATGGGAATTCTGGGAACAGGGAATCCTTCATCTTTTGAAACGGCGGGATAGTTGTGCTCAGGTTTCTGGTGATTATTTTTGAATAAAGATAACAATTACACCCACAGTGTTCTTTTGTGTCTTTTCTTTTGAACACCTCTCATAAATTCCCCTGTCTTCATTGCAATTCTATTATTTGCAATAATTGGTCCTTGAAAGGTGTCCAAGTGTACTACTAATCAAATACATTTTCCTGGTACTGGGTTTTCCCTATATGCTGTATTATGGGTGATAAATTTCAACATTAATGTAATCTTTCTACATTTTTAGTTGTTCTATGGAATTTAATGTGTGTCATTCATGACCTTGTTGAGATAGTGGGCTAGCATTTTAAGAATGGAAAACCTTTGTAGGTTGTAAGAATATATAAAGAAAAAGTGAGCAGTATTTAAAGCTAAATTAATTTACTCAACAACAAAAACAGCAGCCTTTTAAAGGTACCTGCTCCCCTAAAATATTCAGATTGTAACAATTCTCACAATAATAGAGGTATTGTATTGCTTCTCATAGGAAGTCTAGATTTATATAAAGAGGAAGCTGAGCAGGGACTAAAACACACATGAAATATTAGTTGACATCACTAAAACACTTCAATATTGAGTACTTTACTTACATGCAGTCAGTGTCCACTTCAATGACTCAATGTGTTTATTACTGTCACAGAAGACAAGAATAACTGTTATAATGTTGAACACTACTAAATGACAGTCACATATTAATGCACATTTAAGTATAAACTTTGGTACATAGTTATGATTAATAACACTACCACTGCTGGATCTGAGCTACAATGCTGCTGATCTCCTAGTGGCTATCACTGAGTGAGGCGAGTGGTGCTCCACTCTGCTGTAGGTACATTTCTAGCAGCAGCTGCATGTGGAACCTCTTGAGTGCGTGTCTTCACCAGTGTCTCTTGTTCATGACTCTGTCTAGCAGCAACTGTCTTTAGCCTATGGTTCTGTCATGAGGTACCAGCTATAACCTGGGATCCCACTCTTCAGGCAACACCACATTCCTGCCTGCACCCCCCTCCCCCCCCCCCCCCACAAACCTCTGCATTGTTGTCGTGTAGTACAGAATCGTGACAACAGTGGGGGGGGGGGGGGGTGAAGGGAGGCCTGAATGTGGACGATGAGAAGACAGGGACTGTAGCAGCAGCTGGTGGAAGTTCCCTGTCTGCACCCTGGTATCCACCTCTTGTGAGTGACAGGGAACACCTGCCAAAAAACCAAACTGGTCGCAAGGTGCACACCTGCATCCACGGATGTAAATACTGTGGCCAGTAGGACAGTCGATGGAACTCCCTTCTGACAGCTTCCTGGAGGCAGCACCCTCATGGGCATTGGCTGTGGTTGCAGGATCATCTGCGACAGTGGCAGTGGCCAGACATTGATCTCCATTGGCACTGCTCTGGGCGCACTGACTGCGATGGGTGGAAAGGCAGATATGCTGGATCTGTGGGCGAAAGTTCTGCAGCAGAATCACTGATGTAAGAGTGGCACAGCTTGTTCTGGTGGTGCCAGTGCAGCCCAGAGGAACCTTAAATAGCTTCAGATGAACAGTTAAACACTTGTGTGATGACACTGTGCATTCAATGCTATTTCTTGCCATAAATTTTGAAGAAAACGTCATCCAATAGCTGAAGCTTTCTGGTCTGGTGGAGTTAACTGTTTCTGTGGTGGCTGTATGAGATGCAACAGGATACAGTGATGACCACATAATAATTCTACCATGATTTCCCTTCTCATGGAAAGAAGCCATCTTTAATCTTGCTCCCATGTGTGGGAGGAATGGAGTTTTGCTGTGTGCCTTTGGAATATTGAAATGAACCATTCATCTTCACCTTTAGACTCTGGTGAGAAGTAGTAGTAGTAGTAGTAGTAGTAGTAGTAGTAGTAGTAGTAGCAGTAGTTACATTCTGTATGCTGTTGTCAGCACAAACTTGAAAATTGGCTGACGTGAACTGTGGTCTGTCATCCGAGACAAGGACCTTGGGAATACCGTAGAGATGACAGAAAATAGAGGAGAAAGCTGATAAAGTACTAGCAGTAGTGGCGAATGTTGTGGGGAATACAAAAGGAAACTTACTGTATGTGCCTACCACGAATAACCCTTGCATGTTCTAGAATGGACATGGAAAATCAATGTGTATACTTTGCTATGGTCAGAACAGATATTTTCACTGCAAAAAGCATTGTGACAGAGTGGACTGCTGCTCTGGACAAACATTGCGATGAGAGGTTATTTGTTAAATCTGGGCATTCGTGCCGCACCAAATACAGTGGCATTGGGTGAGTTGCTTTGGGTGAACTATACGCCAGTGACCTTGGTGTGACAATGACAACACTTCCTTCTGGAGTGAGTGAGGAATTACAACCGATGCATTGCCATTCTCTGTATGTAACTGCAGAACATCTGACTGCATAGACAGTGCACGATGGTGCAAAAAGTAGTAACGAACGACTGGTTGGAGAATTTCTTTCAAACTATGTGGCCACCCATGATGCCTGTATTGCTAAACTACCCATTGAGCTGGGCCAAAAGCATATGCTCCAGCAGTATGCCAAAAATTGAGAGGAAAATTTTGAAGAATATCAAAAGCTTGGGAATAAATTTGATAACGTGATTTCTCAGACAAATCAGATGGTCTGTCAGTATTAACTAGTATCAGAGACAAGAAATTGGCTTCCCAGTGTTGAGTAATGGACCTGTGCAACAACTTGTATTGATTATTTGACAATAACAGAGCTCAATGTTGCAATTTTTTCAGTGTAAGTGGAGGGACAGGCTTGGTAAGATTGAAATGAGCTGTTAAAGGCCAATGATCTATAATCAAATAGAATGTTTGGCCTTACAGATATTGCTGAAACTTGGTAATACCATAGATAATGGTGAGTGCTCTTTTTCATGTTAAATGTAACTGCACTGTACTTTGTTGAAAGTTTTTGAGGTAAAAGCAGTGGGACTATCGGATGAACCAATCCTGTAGGAGGGCACAGCTCTAATCCAGTAAGAAGATGCATCTCCGGCTGACACAACAAGCAAAGCTGGATCAAAGTGAATCGGACAATGATCACTGAACAATGTTCCCTTTAACTGCTGCAATGTATCCTGACATTTATGGGATCACACAAAATAAACCCTTTTCTGGTGCAGGCAGTCCAGTATAGCAGAAATTTGTCCAGCATCTGCAAGAAAATTAACAGGTTAATTTCCCCATGATGACCTGTGACTCTTTGATGTTATGGGGCACTGGCAGATCTTTTAAGCCAGCCGCAGCAAGCATGTTAAACGAACACTCTGAATTTGACAAATGTTCATCAGGCATACAAACCTATGACATTATTATCCAAATAGTTGATACATGAAAAGACTTTGAATGTTAAGTTTTCCAGGAGCCATTGAAAACCAACAGGAGCTGAAACAATCCCAGGTATGTGTTGATCTCAAAATATTATCTGGATTGCTTGTCCAGTGGTAACTCCAAACATGTCTCGTGTAAATCAGTCTAGGAAAAGAATTTGCCCTGTCCCAATCTGTCCATCAATTATTCCGCTTGTGAGGGAGGAAACAAATCTACGGTAGTTTGTGGGTCTATCACAGCTTTGAAATCAGCCCACAGGTATAAACCTCCTGATGGATTTTTAAGTATGTTCAAGGGAGACACCCACTGGTTTGCAGAAACGGGTTGATCCTGAGCGACCTGCTCACATATAACAAGGGGAACAGCCAGTCCTGTATTTAGGTGATTTTATGCCCATGGGTCCAATAAATTTTTTTTGAAACCCCAACAATAAACCTGGGCAATTCTAAAGAAACATTTAGCAGAAAAATTGTAAACAAGTTATTTAAAATAGGTTGTTGTTGTTGTTGTTGTTGTTGTTGTTGTTGTTGTCTTCAGTCCAGAGACTGGTTTGATGCAGCTCTCCATGCTACTCTATCCTGTGCAAGCTTCTTCATCTCCCAGTACCTACTGCAACCTACATCCTTCTGTATCTGCTTAGTGTATTCATCTCTTGGTCTCCCTCTACGATTTTTACCCTCCATGCTGCCCTCCAATACTAAATTTGTGTTCCCTTGATGCCTCAGAACATGTCCTACCAACCGATCCCTTCTTCTAGTGGTATAAAATTGGGTCTCCTCCTCCTGCAGGATCAAAGAATGATGTATTTACATTTCGATCTGTTAATAATGTGCCACGAACTTCTCTTCTCCCCAATCCTATTCAATACCTCCTCATTAGTTATGTGATCTACCCATCTAGTCTTCAGCATTCTTCTGTAGCACCACATTTCGAAAGCTTCTATTCTCTTCTTGTCCAAACTAGTTATCGCCCATGTTTCACTTCCATACATAGCTACACTCCATACAAATACTTTCAGAAAAGACTTCCTGACACTTAAATCTATACTCGATGTTAACAAATTTCTCTTCTTCAGAAACCCTTTCCTTGCCATTGCCAGTCTACATTTTATATCCTCTCTACTTCGACCATCGTCAGTTATTTTGCTCCCCAAATAGCAAAACTCCTTTACTACATTAAGTGTCTCATTTCCTAATCTAATTCCCTCAGTATCACCCGACTTAATTCGACTACATTCCATTATCCTCGTTTTGCTTTTGTTGATGTTCATCTTATATCCTCCTTTCAAGACACTATCTATTCCGTTCAACTGCTCTTCTAAGTCCTTTGCTGTCTCTGACAGAATTGCAATGTCGTCGGCGAACCTCAAAGTTTTTATTTCCTCTCCATGGATTTTGATACCTACTCTGAATTTTTCCTTTGTTTCCTTCACTGCTTGCTCAATATACAGATTGAATAACATCGGGGATAGGCTACAACCCAGTCTCACTCCCTTCCCAACCACTGCTTCCCTTTCATGCCCCTCGACTCTTATAACTGCCATCTGCTTTCTGTACAAATTGTAAATAGCCTTTCGCTCCCTGTATTTTACCCCTGCCATCTTCAGAATTTCAAAGAGAGTATTCCAGTCAGCATTGTCAAAGCTTTCTCTAAGTCTACAAATACTAGAAATGTAGGTTTGCCTTTCCTTAATCTTTCTTCTAAGATAAGTCGTAGGGTCAGCATTGCCTCACATGTTCCAATATTTCTACGGAATCCAAACTGATCTTCCCTGAGGTCGGCTTCTACCAGTTTTTCCATTCGTCTGTAAAGAATTCATGTTAGTATTTTGCAGCTGTGGCTTATTAAACTGATAGTTCGGTAATTTTCACATCTGTCAACACCTGCTTTCTTTGGGATTGAAATTATTATATTCTTCTTGAAGTCTGAGGGTATTTTGCCTGTCTCATACATCTTGCTCACCAGATGGTAGAGTTTTGTCAGGACTGGCTCTCCCAAGGCTGTCAACAGTTCTAATGGAATGTTGTCTACTCCCGGGGCCTTGTTTCGACTCAGGTCTTTCAGTGCTCTGTCAAACTCTTCATGCAGTATCATATCTCCCATTTTATCTTCATCTACATCCTCTTCCATTTTCATAATATTGTCCTCAAGTACATCGCCCTTGTGTAGACCCTCTATATACTCCTTCCACCTTTCTGCTTTCCCTTCTTTGCTTAGAACTGGGTTTCCATCTGAGCTCTTGATATTCATGCAAGTGGTTCTCTTTTCTCCAAAGGTCTCTTTAATTTTCCTGTAGGCAGTATCTATCTTACCCCTAGTGAGGTAAGCCTCTACATCCTTACATTTGTCCTCTAGCCATGCCTGCTTAGCCATTTTACACTTCCTGTCGATATCATTTTTGAGATGTTTGTATTCCTTTTTGCCTGCTTCATTTACTGCATTTTTATATTTTCTCCTTTCATCAATTAAATTCAATATTTCTTCTGTTACCCAAGGATTTCTACTACCTGTTGTCTTTCTACCTACTTGATCCTCTGCTGCCTTCACTACTTCATCTCTCAGAGCTACCCATTCTTCTTCTACTGTATTTCTTTCCCCCATTCCTGTCAATTGTTCCCTTATGCTATCCCTGAAACTCTGTACAACCTTTGGTTTAGTCAGTTTATCCAGGTCCCACCTCCTTAAATTCCCACCTTTTTGTACTTTCTTCAGTTTTAATCTACAGTCCATAACCAATAGATTGTGGTCAGAGTCCACATCTGCCCCTGGAAATGTCTTACAATTTAAAACCTGGTTCCTAAATCTGTCTTGCCATTATATAATCTATTTGAAACCTGTCAGTATCTCCAGGCTTCTTCCACGTATACAACCTTCTTTTATGATTCTTGAACCAAGTGTTAGCTATGATTAAGTTGTGCTCTGTGCAAAATTCTACCAGGTGGCTTCCTCTTCCATTTCTTAGCCCCAATCCATAATTCACCTACTACATTTCCTTCCTACTATCGAATTCCAGTCACCCATGACTTAAATTTTCATCTCCCTTCACTATCTGAATAGTTTCTTTTATTTCATCATACATTTCTTCAATTTCTTCATCTGCAGAGCTAGTTGGCATATAAACTTGTACTACTGTAGTAGGTATGTGTTATTTAAGGAAGAAATCGAGAGAGAGAGAGAGAGAGAGAGAGAGAGAGAGAGAAGAGAGAGAGAGAGAGAGAGAGAGAGAGAGAGAGAGAGAGAGTGGGCCTTTCTTAGCATTTTATTTAAGACAGGCAACAAAAGTTTCTCATGTCTGGAACTTAAAAGGAACCTTTTGAAATGAATAAGTTTTGTTCCTAAAGATTCCCCTATATCCTCTGAGAAAAACATGCTGCAGCTGTTGTGCAGCATTAAAGACTATATCAGTGGGCATTTTTTTCAAACTAGGTAAGAATGAGAACTTTTCAGAATATCCATTGTAGACATGAAGATGCTTATTGAGCTCTGTGGGCAGTCTGACCAGTATAATTAAATTGTTAGTCTTCAGCATCAATTTGCAAGCCACAGTTCCATTTTATGACTGTCTGAGCCATCAAAGAACTTCTTTAATTTCTTTAGTTTCATTGAGTTGTGCAAGTTGTTGTGTAACTGCAGGTATGTCAACTCCTTCTGACTTTAGTGCTGTACTCAGTGCATTGAAACATTCCAAAATACTCCCCCACATTATAGACATGAAAGCAATAACTTTAGAGATAAGCTTTTGCAATATTCGTGTTCCTTTTGATTTAATCATAGCTTTCTCACTTTTCTCTTCATAAATGCACTTAAGATCTTTATTGGGTGCTTTCCAAATAGCAGTTATGCCTTTGCAGGCATTTTCTCATGCTGACCATCTTGTGATGCAGAGGAACATTAAACTCTAGTTACAATCTTCAAAAAGTGAGTGTAGAATCTTCCAGCATTCTGTAGATGCAAAAATTTGTAAATTGTTCATATGTACAACAAATGTAGTAGCCATTTTACAGCATGTGATTGCACTCGATCCTTCCAGATTCAGGGAATGAGTGGAGCAAGGAATGAAAAATGCTAAAAAATTGAAGGACTTGATTTGGGCCTGTAGACCAGAGTAGATTCCCACCATATTTGCAGCATTATCATAACCTTGATGATGGCAGTTGCTTATATCTAATTCATGGGATTTGAGGAACTTAAATACCGTATCTGTCAATTCTTTCCTGGTATGCCCAGCATTTCTCATAAACTGTACAAACTGCTCTTGAGGTACACCATCTTTATTCACATGTTGTACAATGTAACTAAACTGATAACATAGTGAAAAATCAGGGGTGAAACTGACAACAATGGAGAAATACTGTGCATCAAATATTGCCTTTATGATTTCTTCTGTGGTATTCTTCACCATAATATTTATAATTTCATCATAAGTGCTAAATGATAAATTAGAGCTGCTTCCTTTACCTAGGTTTCTTTATTTAGCTATATGACCTGCTAAGAATGGATTAAATTCAGCTATCAGCTTTGAACATACCATGAAATTACCATTTCTTAAGGAACCAAACTCTTATTTATCTCCCAAAATGGCAATACCTTTGAAGAAAGTTTTTTTGCTATAGCCATTACTCTCTGTAGTACATTTCACCAATACTTTACTTCTTCTTGTAACTGAGTAATAAATTGTTTTTCAACTCTGCATAGAGTATTTCCCCTATCTTTGAAACTTACAATCCAATCATGATGTTTACTGGAATTTTCATATTTAGTTACTTTATAATTAACATGGTTTCCAATCATTAAAGCCACTTCAACTGGACTGGGATGAACCACCAAAAAGTTTATATGGTGCACTGTAAAGTAATCCCTGACTGGAGAGTAAATAATCATGTTGCACGATGTCTCCAATCGGCGATTTCATTTCAAATAAATCCTTGGAAATAAATCTTCGTTTTTCAGGATATGCTCACTCTGACTTAACAAAGTCACAATTTTCATTTTGAGTAGTTCCATTTCATACTGTGTAATCTCAATTTTTTTTCACTGATGGTATTTATATCAACTGTGAAGTCTGATGAAACTTACCCTAGACATAACCATGGTTCACTTGCAGTGGATTTGTTCATATGTTGGTTACCAATTTGATTCACTAACCTTTACCTTTCCACCACTGCACTGTGAATCATTTGTAAGTTTCATGTCCTCAGGAAAGGAAAAACTTGCAGCTACAGAATCTAGTCCTTTGTTAACGAACAACATGTGTAACTTTGGCATTTTATGTAACACTTCTAGCAATCCACTATTTTAATAACGATTCAGGCTGCTTCTGAAGATGAAAAAATTTAAATCTTGCCATGGCAGCACGAGTCTGTGCCTTGTAAGGCTCTCAGAGTTTTTGAACTAGTTCTCAAAATTAACATGGTCTGGAAAAGTCAGGAAATAATTTTATATACAGATGATAAATACCAACTCTGACAGTGGCACCTGTGTACATTAATGACCTCTCATCTGTTACATTGCGAAATGCTAAGTTTGTTTTCTTTGCAGATGATAAAAACATTGGAATAAGTAGCAAGTCAAGTACAGATTTAGAAATTGCAGCTAATGAAATTTTCACTGGCATCAATAAATGGTTTAAAGCTGATTCACTGTAGTTAAACTTTGAAAAGACCCACTATATGCAGTTTAGAATATCGAAGAGATTTCCTTCCAGCATGTGTATAATATATGAAGATATGAAGTTCAAAGAGGTTGACAGTGTTAAATTTCTGGGATTACAACTCGATAATAGATTCAATTGGGAAGGGCATACCACAGAATTGCTGAAGCACATGAACAAGTCTGTATTTGCAGTGAGAATGATGTCAGATGTAGGAGGTATAAATATAAAAAAAAACTTTCGTTCTTTATTACCTACTTTCTTTCTATTATGCCATAAAGGATCATATTCTGGGATAACTTGCCAAACTGAGCAAAAGTTTATAGCATGCAAAAGCACGTAATAAGACTCATTTGTGGTGTAAATTCGAGAACACCATGAAGAAATCTATTTAGGGAACTATGTATTCTAACTGTTGCTTCTCAGTATTTTTGTTCCTTTATGAAATTTGTTGCAAGTAATATATATCTACTTCCAACCAATAGCTCAATTCTTAGTATCAATATCAGGAAAAAGAACAAACTGCATAAAGATCTAAAATCACGTACCTCAGTCCAAAAAGGGGTCCAATATTCAGGAACACACATTTTGAATAAATTGCCAGCAACCATTAAAAACTTGGTTTCAGATAAAGCACAGTTTAAACAGAGATTGAAAGACTTTTTGATAGGCGATTCCTACTCCATAGATGAAGATTTTAACAGGGCCTGTTTGATCAGCTTAAATAAACATGTCTGATACATATCAATTTTGACAGCATTTGGTCACAAGTCAAGATTAGGTGTTCTTTGCATGATACATTTATTAAAACTGTATAACTGTGTTCCATTCTGGCAGTGTATTAATTCTGTAAATATTAGCAGTTCCAGTTCAAAGTAATATACTCACCTATTTGACAATCTCCCGACAAATGATCAGGTTAGTGAGTATTATATTTAGGTGTTTTAGGTTTTTTATGTAATATTTTTTGACTTGTTCGACACCCATGAGAATCGTCTGATTTTTGTGTCTTTGGAAGGAAAACTGAATCTAATCTAATCCAGTCCAGTCCTCTTCTTTGATGTTAAACTGGTGAAACTTGGGTGCAGCTACTGGCTGTGGTGCTGCTTGTTGAGACAGTAACTTTGTCGTCTGTTGTACACTGAGCAGCAGTTGTTCAGTCTGCTGTGTCTGAAACTGAACAGCTTCATTTAGAGACAGTGCTAATGGGGGCTCAGATATTGTGAAACACATAATACTAGATAGAAGAACATAACAATATTGTGGCCACTGAGACTAGCTGAACACAAAGAACTCCCTCCGCTTGGGAAGGTGAGGGAAGTCTCTGAAAACTGGAACAAATGTGGGAGCAGCATTGTCGCCTATTTTTGCATAGCAGACAATGGATAGCATGAAGAAAACCACATGAAACTATTTCTCTCATCACCATTTGTTGTGTCTCTCAGAAAGCCTGCATATACTTCAAGAGCACGTCGAGAGAGTGCTAAAATGCACATAAAATATTAACTAACTTTAGTAAAACACTTTAATATTGAATACTTAACTCTGATGTAATCTATGCCCACTTCAGTGACAATGTACAGGATATTTGTTTTATCTTGGGATAGCTAAATATCTCAAATGACACATCAAATGAAAAATAAGTTGTAGCTGAAAAGTTAATGTTAGTAAAGAAGACATCTATCTGGTGGAATAGGCAAGAAAGAAAGGAGACAGATTGTGGGAGTTGGTTGGAGAAGTGACAGATGATTGGGAAGGAGGCAGCTGGTGTACATAATAGGAATGGGACACAGGCACTGGCACCAGTGAGTTCGTGGAGCATATGATGACAATAACAGGGAGGAGTGGATTGGGAAGGGAGACAGAACAAGGAAAAGGGAAGACTGGGGGCAGTACGAGTGAAGATTGTTATGGTCCTGGGGCACGATGGAGGTGGGTTTGGGGCAGGGGGATAGTGGAGATTGAGGCAGAGAGGATGACAGGAATAAAGGATGTGTTGCAAGGAAAACTCCCATCTATGTAGTTCAGAGCAGCCACTGTTGGAGGGAAGGATCCAGATTGCACAGGTTGTGAAGCAGCCATTGAAATCGATAAATTTGTGCTCAGTGGCATGTTTTGCCATTGGGTAGTCACTTTGTTTGTGGCCACAGTTTGGCAGTGGGCATTCATATAGGCAGTCATGCAAACATAGAATACTGCACAGAAATTGCAGAAGAGATGGTATATGATATGACTCCCAGACAGCAGTCTGTGACATAAGTGGATGTGTGACATGGGTGGCTATATCGGGCAGAGGTCTTACACCTGTGTGTTTTATAGGGCTATGACCCATGTGGTAAGAGGTCAGGTGTGGGTGTGGTTGAGGATGGAAGGGGATACTTTGTGGATGGGGAGGGAGGTGGAATACAATTTTAAGAGGGTTGGGAACATTTGTGGGTAGGAAATTCATTTCTGGATGCAATGATAAATAGTTGAAGCCTTGGCAAAGGATATAATTCAGTTATTCCATTCCAGGATAATACGCTATGAAGAAGGCAGTGGTACTTTGCAGCTGGTTCTTTGGAGTGGGGCCAGGGCAATAGGGGTGTGTGTAAGGATAGGTCATGGAAAATCTGTCTGTGGACTATGTTTAGGACAGTGCCTGTCTGCAAATCCCTTAGTGAGACCTTCGGCATCCTGAGCAGAAAAGGCTAAATTTCAGTTGCCGTCACAACCTGTGGCATATGGACCCTTGCTGCCAAACTCCAACTTCTCAAAACTGTGTAGATGGGAATTTTTCTTGCAACACATCCTTCATGCCTGTAATCCTCCTGACCGTGATATCCTGTAGCTCCAGCGCGACACTTGTCTCTATCCTACACCAGATATCTAATGTCATTCACCCTTAGTCAGTGCCTCTACTATTCAGTTGTTACCTTTACTCCCAAAATATTTACACTGTACCAGAACTTTCTATTAAAGTGTTAATACACTTTGGATATCACTTAAATATTTGGATCATTACGTCTCCCAGAAGATACTCCAAATGAATGGAACACACAGAATTAATTTTTGGTAAGACAAATCGTCACCACATGAAAAAATGAGCAGTGTGGTTTGACAATAAGTTGTCTCAAGCTTTATTGAAGTTGGTGTGATGCTCCTTACAAATCTTGCTGTTATTTTTGAGGAAATATCACAAGTAAGCAGTTCTGAAAAAGATCATCATCTTGGTGATATTATTCAGTATGTAGTCAGATAAAAAATAAAATACGTTAAAATTATGCACATAGTGCTCATGCAGCACAAGAAATGTGATTCTAAATTCTCTGTTTAGATATCACTGTATGGGACAGTCATCAGAATGAAAATCCAGCTAAGTAAAATCCAGTTTGTGGTAGAAAAGTACTGACATTCTGATAATTCATCTGTGATAGGAACTGAGAGAGAAACTCCATGGCATCTGTCCAAAATAATCTCTGACACACTTAAATAAATGAATGATGTGAAAGTCTCCACAGACTGTTTTGTATGTCAATTTAGTGTGTGTGGCAGGAGACAGTTGGCATTCTGCCTGTGTGTTCATTCCACTGAAGTTGTTTGCAACTTACAGTGAGTAGTATAAAATTTCCACTTGAGCAGTACATTATAACTCTGTATGCAGTAGCTGTGAAAGCTTTATGCTAGGAACCTGGCACTTAACATTATTTTTAAAGTGTCATATTCATTATTTGTAACAGCTTGTGTTATTAAAACAGTAGAACCAACAACAAACTTGCAAAGCTAGTCACATATCTGCATTTTTGCTAGGTGGTTAATATAGAAGACTGCACACACATTTTATCACACAGAAACAACCCTCACATATTTTTCAAGAAAACATTAAGAGTACATGCTATAAACTTCTAAGTAAATGTGTGCAAATGCAAGTGCACAAATCAAATGCAGCCTCATAATTTGCCAGATATTTCCCCCTGTGAAAGCTCATATCAACTATTTTTTGATTATAAACTTACACATTTTGTGCAGCGTTTCCCACTGTTTTCTACACTTAAACAAAACACATTTCCATTCTCCTGCAAAGGTACACTTTGGAGTCTTCAGCAATTTTATCATGTTTTTCACTTCATTTTCTGCAACAGGTTCTACTTGTAACTGTAATTCCTCTACTTGTACTATACTGGTGAAGTCACAGCACTCAATTCAGTGTGTTTTATTATTTAATTTATTAAAATCTTGAACCAATATATATCTACCTTACTTCCAAGTAATTTCATATTTTGTCTTTCTCTAAGATGTTCACATATTTTCTAGCACCTAGACTAGATGCTGCAACATTTTAGTATTTTGCACTAAAACTGCTTTTTGTTTTATGAATTTTTTTCTCTCTTCAGTTGCATTTTACTTTTTCCTAAAGGATTTTAAACTATCTTACAGTGGCTGTTTCTTCCTCTGGTGATGTACCTTGTGAGAATTTGGATTTAATTTTTCTTATACATCAATTGGAGGACACACTTTTTTTGTGTGAAATACTGTCATGTCAGTAGACTAGTTTAAGAACTCTGATAATTCTAAAAGGACAATATTAGATTGCAAAATTCTCAGTCAAGATTACAATTACAACTGAAAACATTTGTCGATAGTATGATGGTGCTCTCTTATGGTTGACAAAGTGTGAACCACTTTTAGTGAATAAAGTTTCTTCAGTGAGAGACTGACTGGTGTTAGTGGCAAATATCAGCCACTCTGCAGTAACTACAAAATCAGTAGACTGATAATAGAGAAATGTTTGTGATAATTTGAAAAACCCAAAAAGAATCATACGAAAAATCCAAACTTGAAGGACAGAGAGAACATAAATTTGGTATATAAGAAGATCCAGTAGTGCCCCTCTTGCCTGGCCGAAAAGTTCATTGTGGTGGTGGTTGTTGGGATGTTTAAGGGGGACTAAACAGCGAAGGTCATCAGTCCCCCAGTTCATTGTTACACCAATGAAGAGAGATAAAAAAAAAAGCAGAAAGAAAGTGTCAGCATGATTTGTTGATTTCAAATGGCTTATTATAAGCTTGTGAAGATTTTCAAATGGGGAACAGGAGCGGTCCCTTAGAAATGAGTTTCTCACATTGTCACTTTTTAGCTTGTATGAGACACAATGCTAGAACAATGATGTGTTTGGTGGAAGTAGTGGGTAGAAAAAGACTTGTTTTAGTGATGAATGGAAACTACACCACACAATGTGATGACTGCATGTGATGACTGTCAAGTTGTCCACATGAGCATAAGAGACTGTAGAGCTTTGGCCACAGTATTGGCTCAACATTGAACAATACAAGGGACACAAATCTTTCTATGTCAGTGGTTCAACACAGCCTGTTCTGGTCAGGACTTATGCCCATTTACCATTGTGCTGCCTTTCATTGTCGAGAAATCACTGGAGAGGTACTGCTGCCCGAGGTACTGCTCCTCCTTCAAATCAGATGAGTGATTAGTTACACTTCCATTAATACTCAGAAAGTATCATAATAAAGTAATAATTTGAAAGGTCACTGAAAACTGTAAATGAATGTGATCAAATAACTGATTACATTGTAAGTATTAAAAACAGAAAATAAAGTAAAACAAAGGGTGGAATATAACATTTCACTGATCAACCACCTAGGCATGACATATTATTTTAAGATACTTGATATTTGTCACTTTAGTCCATGCAGTTTCCTTATTATTTTTAAAGGCAGAGTTTTAATATAAATTCAGTTCTTGTATATTGCTTTTAATACTGATTCCATGAGAACTACAATGTATCGGTGGAGCATAATTAACATTGTTGTAATACTACACAATAAGATGCTGGAGGAAATAAAAATTGCTACGCATCCAAAATTTAAAATTGAACTAAAGGCATTTATAATAAACCACTGTTTCTATTCTGTAGAAAAAATTCTGAATATGTAATAAAAAAGTTAGTTAAAAATTAAATTGTAAGAATATGTACCCAGTTTTAATTTGCTACTATTTGCGAAGACTGTACTACTTCAACTTTTCTTTGACTTGTCCAATATCAATTGTACAGTTTGTGCAGTATGATATAACTGGCCCAATAAAAAATTAGTCATGTTAAAAATATGAGTATCAAATGTAAAACTCATTGTGAGGCTCTTTTATTAAAAACATCCAGTCACTGAACTATTGGAGCAAAAGAAATGGGTAGATAAATGCTTCTTCGCACAGAGAAATTTATCCTGCCTGATATTATACCTCAATGATGTGAAGATTTTTTTATTAATGTGTATCATGTATTGGTGTACAAAATATTTTGTAATATATTCCATCTGAGTATTATTCACTGCATTAAATGTAATATATTTCCTTAATTTTGTGGAGTACTGCATTTAGTCTGAGGACAAACAAACTGATTCGGTTACAGGGTCCTGATGGTTATCCAAGAAAAGTTAAAGTAACTGAGAATGATGATGGTACATTCAAAGCTGTTTATGTACCGGATGACTGTGGCAGGTACAAGGTGACTGTGAAATACGATGGCAAGGAGGTTCCACATTCACCGTTCCAAGTTCAAGCATATGCAACTGGAAGTGTAAGTAGTGTCATATGATAAGGTTATTGTCAGCTCCATGTTTTCGTAAATGAACAAAAAATCTCAAAAGTTTTTCGCTGAATATTTAGAACTCTGTAAAGTCTATCATAACAGAACACCATGAATAAAACATGTAAACATAGTTCCAGATGAACAACTCATGTTTAAAATGAGAATCTGTTTTGAATGTACAAAACGGATGTACCACATTAACATCGAACAGGTAACAGCAGTACATTACATACAATGATTTATGTGGCAGATAGTTATACAAAGTGAATTCCATTCTTTTCATAATGTTAACTTTATATACACACCAATAAATTTTCTACTTCAATTGTTATGTGTGTGTCGATTTCTCTGTCATGACTTCCTTGTTCGTCAAATTCTGCATACCATTGCATTGTAGACATAGAGTTTGTAAAGCATCTCTTGTAGTTCAAGGTTATTGTGAAATTTTCTGAGGAAGGCTCATTTTATATGGCCTAAACTACTCTAATGGAAGGTTCTCACAAATCCATACTACTTTTAACAAGAATGGCTTTTCCGTTATAAAATTTTATGGGCAGGATATTTTCTGACAGTTAAATTTTTGTCTATAACCATCTCCTAATTACTCACACTTGTAGCTTAAGCAGCACTGCAGTAGTATAGCCTGGTTCATATTTATTATTTGTGATAGACTTTTTTATTGATAATACTGTTCCACCATCAGTATTGTGTACGTAAAACCTTTACCCAACCAATCTGTCTTTTACTTTTTTGTTTCTCCCACCTCAGAATTTTTTATGTAGGCTCCTTTTTAATAATCAACAGTAATGTTAAAAACACTGTAAAGATGTCTCTTACAGTTATGTCATCTTCAACAAGATGACATTTTTCATATCTATGTCTAATGTCATTTGTAGCATTGGATACCAGTTTAACTCATACTTTCCCACTATATTGTGTCATTTGATAATTTCTATCTCTATCTCTCTCTCTACAGTAAGGAGTTTTTTCCTGCGTGTAGGAATTTCTGAAAATTACAACATTCCACCTTAATCTGACTAGTTTGCAAATCCCTTATTTTTTTCCTATTTGGTTTTTTGAGCTAATTTTTGTCATGGTTGAACTGTGATTTTAATCTGTGTGTGCACTTGGGAACACTTTGCATTTGACGCATCTTGCACAAATTTATACTTCACTTTGACGTAGCAGAGTTTACACAGATTTAAAGTAAAATGTTTGCACAGTCTGTGTGTCCTTGGTTAAGTTTGAGTTCAGAGTTCTGTTTCTAGTTGTGACATATTGGCCACAGACTCAGGCATGAAACTCCAAGTCAAGGAGGGTAAAAAGTAAACAAAAATTGTATTCCTTTAACCCACCCTTCCATAGATTATCTAAGTGTTTGAATTCATGTACTGAAAGTTCCTGTATTATATTGTGAGGTAATAAGTCTGTAGGTTCACAGTATGAAAGTAATTGTTTTGTTTCAGTGATTATTGGGATAGATAAACTTGAAGCATGTAGCGGAGAAAGCTGCTTTAAGTAACAGATTTACTTAAATTTGTTAGAATTAACAAATGGGGTCCACATTGCATACAAACTGCCTGATCCGCATGCTCATGTCTGTTACCCACATTCACGTCTGTATCCACAAAAATATAATTTTGTAAACCGTTTTGGTTCACTCAAACTCTGATGGCAGGACTGCCACTGGCTTATATTTTTGTGGAGTGAAGTCGGACCTCGTAATTTACATTCCATTGACTTAAAAAAAGAGGCTGATTCTAATCAAATTTTTATACAACATAGGCTGTCGTATATTTGATATGTTCCATAAGGTGCAGCTTGCTGTGATAACTAATGAAACTGAGTATGTGTAATTTTCTTCATGATATTTCCACAATATTGGGAAATCAAATTATCATTTTAAAAGTTTTCATCACACATTATATGCTGTTTAAAGTCAGCTATATAGTTAGTTTGTCAAATAAACATTACCTCACCATAATGTTTAAACATGTTAGTGCTCTACACTTCTTAGTGTAATAAGTTATGCATTCAGTACCTGCAAATATATTTAAAAGGAACATTAATACAGTTACTGATTTTATACCAAACATTAATGTAAACAGGAGCCAGGCTATGAAGTGAGGATTTCAGTGGATAGAGTATCATAGTAGAGCTGTTGGCTAGCTTTGTAGCAGCTTGTGGTAACTGCACAAGTGATTGCTATTTCCATTTCATGTACAATGAAAGAAAAGTCATAATTTAGATGCTGGTATGACAGAAGCAGGATGCATGTGCAAATGTGTGCAAAATTAGGAAGAAGAGTGTGTCTTCATATTTAGCCCTTACAGATGTCCACAGCACATCTACCTTTCTCAGGACGCTGTGCATTGAAGCCAATATAGGGTGACTCCATCCCAGATGGGTAATAGTAGTGATTAAAAAGAAAAATAATTATTAATGTAGATTGTGTATAACCTTAGTAGATGAAAATCGTAAAGCTGACACTCTGCTTTAATTTTAGTGACAAAGTAATTATTATTGTAGATGTCCATAAATAGACCCCTAGATATTCACATCAACATGGGCTCCATGAAGTAGCTCTGTCTGCAGAATATATCCACATCTGTGCAGACATCTACTGACTGTCTTTCTTTTCCTTTGAGAGTTATTTACAGGGCTGAATACTGTAGAAAGTTTAAGATATCCTATGTATCTTCAGTGTGTAATTCACACTACTATTATAGGCCAGATTGTGTGGTAGAATGTGTAGGACTTGAGCTTTGCACCAAAGGGAGGTGAATCAGATCTGGTCTCAACTGTGACTCTAGATGAACAACTGTTAGTTGGTTGGTTGGTTGGTTTGGGGGGATTAAAGGGACCAGACTGCTACGGTCATCGGTCCCCAACTGTTAGTGTGATACTCCAGCTAGTGTGGGTATGGTATAAAAGTAACACAAAAGTAGGCAAAACCAGATACTTTGTTCATATTAAAAAGCAACTGAAAGTCCAACACCACACTCAACAGATGTTACATAATTGAGACACATAGGATTCATTGTTTTACAGCTACATCCTTCACCACTCTCCTCTTCCGCACAGGTTATGCATATATATGCATAATATAAAAATTAGTAATAACTATACTTTTACAAATATGTAAAATGTATTTTGATGAAGCCGATTTCATGGTAAACATGCTAAATGGCCAATATATAAGCATATACGCATATACGAACATATAAACAGTAACAATGATAAAAAATAGATCTGGCCACAATCAGGGTGATGAAATGCCAGTTGTGAGTCAATATAATAATCAGAACTCAATGCGCAAAAAAAAAAAAGAGGTGGGGGGGGGGGGGGGGGGGGCGGCGGGCATGTTTCACTATCTGATGATAAAGTCGGAACACACACACATTTACAAGGTGCATGGAATTCTTGATAGCGACTACTATAAAAAGATGCTTATAAAATCTCTCCATCCTCTACTAGACTGCATGTGTGTAGTATATAGGAGTTTAATCCCCTTACAATCACTGTGGTAATGTTTTTAATGCTGCAGTGCAGTGTTTACCTCAAACAAACTCACTCTCTCTTAATTGCTTCATAATGATATATCTTGACTTCTCGAAATAAGTTTGGTATCTCACTTTTAATAACTTGAGGCCATACTGGTTCCTTAATATGAACAGAAAAGGATAGCTTTTACTGATAATCATAACGCGAATTGTTGTATATTCTGTGATATTTTCACTTTCAAAATGTATTGTCAGTTTATTATATTATGCTGTGAGTAATCCAACTACAAGTGGCTTTAAATTTTGCAGTGAATAGGGAAAATACTGAAGTCAATCAAATGATTCCCTGTACCATTAAAGATTTCTGTCAAATAACATTTCCATTTTTTCTTCTTTTGAGAATACTCAGTGGCTATCACTAATAGCATTATCTGTTTCATTGCTGAATATATTTTATGTAACTTTAGATTATGCAGTTAACTGGCTCTTAACAGTACGGTGCACACTTAGTTACTCATTGCTTTACTTCTTTATTGGTAACAGGTGGCCCAATTTACCCTTTAGCATTAGAGAGGTTGAAATCGGTTTTATTAAATGTGGTATCCCTTTAAAAGCTAAAACCTTGTATTACTAACCTTTTAATATGAGAGAATAACATGACCTTAATATGACAATTATTCTCAAACATTCATCAGACCACTATACTTCTACAGAAGTAATTGTGTTGAAAACTATGCAGTTTAAATTGTGGTGAGAGATTTAAAGTTGCTTTTATACTGGTGACTTCATCAAATTCAATGATGTTTATTGTGATAGTGGTGTATGTTCTAGAAAATTGATAGTTGTTTATTTCATATATTATTTGCCTTCATTCTTATTTTTGTGGTGCAGGCTGAGAAATGTAAGATAACTGAAGGCATTCAGCGAGTCCTGACAAGTGGAGAAGAGTACTGCATAACAGTAAATGCTAAAAATGCTGGATATGGTGCAGTAACTTGCCGTATTCGCTCAACTTCTGGAAGGTAAGTACATAGAATAAAAATAGTTCCTTTAGTTCAGAATAGAACTGTGCTCTCAATACATAATGCAGAAGGGAGAAATTGGATAGGCTGTACAGAGGTCATCCTAGAGAAAATAGTAATAACTTTATTTGCAGTATCCAGGAAATGGTCCTGTGCCATAATTGTCACTGTGTGATAAATATCTCTTACATGATACAGAAATAGGTGTGCTTGTTACCATCTGGGAAAAACTCTTTATTTAAAATGTAAATTATGTGTTACATTGTATATACAAGAGTATTTTACATAATGTAGTGACGAAACCATTCCAACTTTAGTGTCACTATATTCTGAGAATAACTCCCTGCTTTTTTTATTAGCACTAGAGGGATTTGGCTGATGATATTTCCCTATCTGTACACATAGGGAATTCTTGGTATACATTAACCTTTCTCCTCGGAGGGAAATCACGGATCTGGGAAGTGCTGAATATTTGAGGCAAGATGTGGAGAACTGCCTCACTGTAGGCAGAGGCAGATCTCAGGCTAAGTTGGCACTGCTGAACATGACTAAGATAGCACATCCAGATTTCTGTATCATTCCTTCACAAGCTCTTCCGTGCTGGGGCTATTAATACTTTCTCCCACTACCACCTTGCTGACTGGTGCTTTCTTTTTAGAATAACTTAACTTTATATTCACCTGTTCTGAGACTTTAGTTTTTATTCCTTTTTTCTTTAGCTCCCTGCCTTGTACACCCAAACTTATTTCATGATATTTAGAAATACTTCCTTGAGAGTTTTGAGTGGATTACTGTTTCGTGATAAAAATGATAGAAACTGTACATTTTACAAAGTGAGACCACAATTGGACAAATGCTATTTTTTGCTGTGTTCAAAGCAGTGCAGGTACTTTATATGAAAAAAAAAAAAAAACTGAACACAGCAAACATTCCAACTGAAAATTGCAACTAAGCAAATTATGTAATCATAAGTTATGGTTGAACTTTAAAGCTTGTTTCCGTTCAGATTAGGATTCTGACAAGAAACACATTATCAGACATAATAAATATGAACATTAAGCAGTATATTTCCTGCCATACATAAATTGTGCCAGGAGAAAGTGACAAAAGTGCAGAAGTATGTTGTTTGTACAATAGGTACATTGACTAATTGTTTTGTGTGTTAATGTGTTCAATTTCCACCTCTGTTCTATCATGAATGAACAATATTACTGGCCATTTACATCACATAGTGATCCATTTTTACCACTGAAGAGATCTGAATTTCGAAGTAATGTTCAAAAGACCCAATCAAAAAGTGCTTCGTGGCATCAGTAACTCACAACATAAATTTCTTGATGCATTTAAATAAACTGCTGTCATATGATTGAAATATAGTTGTATATAGTACAATATTCATCAGACAAATTTCCCATTGAGATACGTTACTAGCCAGTGCAAGCATTGAGAATTGTCTTGACTTGGGAGCTTGAAGTAATGCAGTGTAAGAAGGTTGCCAGTTTGTAGAATATGAGACAACTGTACTGTTGAATGGCAAATTTAGTAGTGTTTCATTCTAAATTGGACTGCATGGCTAAAGTTGCCTTTTGTTACTTAATGACTGCTATTATTCACTGGGAATATGATGTCTTAATATAAGATTGTACCTGTTTTACTGTTTTGTCAGACTTTTCCTCCAGTTACTTCAAAAATAAATGAAATATGCACTTTTCTGGGATCTTCACAACAAACACAGGGCAAGCATATGAGCTTCTTACTTGGAGTGGTTAGCCATTGCACTAAGAATCATCTAAACAAAGAGACATCATTTTACTCTCATTGTTGCAGTTATATTGTAGTGTACTTAAGAGAGAAAGAAAATAGTTATTTGTGCTTTTAATAGAATCTTCCTGATTCTTAAGATGCTGATATTGAAAGAAATGTAACTGATTAGCATTTATGTATTAAGTAAAATTGTAGAATAGTATTGATCTTCATAGTAATAATAGTAAAGTGCAATTCTAATGCACTGGCGGACAGAGATCTTGTACGCATTTTAGAAATACGTGAACCACTTGACTTCATCTTCAGAAAATAGTGTAATGGTTTTCGTACTACTGGAAGGAAGGAAAAGTCTGATCATTTACAAATAATTTAATGAGAAAGATCACATATACTACCAGTGCAATGATAGTAGTAAGGATATTTTGATAAAATAATTTTTCTTCATAAGAGAGAACATAAATTATGGATATCATTAATCTCGAGCTATGGGATTGTGCTATTGTTTGCAGCATATGATTACAGACCAAGTGAAGTGTATTAATTATTTTTGAAGGTTTTTAACTGATACTATTTAATAAAGTAAGACTGAATGTAATATACGAGAGTTGGAACTTAAATAGTGGCAACTATTTATTCACAACCGATACAAGAGAGTTACATGTTTGCACCTGTTACTGTCCTTCAGAGCAGTCATCAGTGTTGCGTAGAACCCATTGCCGGCGATGTGGAAGGCGTAGTACACCGTTAGCAGAACCTGTTCTGTTGATGGTGCAAATGGAGCAGTCTACTGCATGTCGAATCTCTGGAACAGTTCTGAAGCGAATGCTACGAAGTGGTCCCTTCATCTTCGGAATCAAATCAAAGTCATAATGACTTAAGTCCGGGGAGTATGGTGGATGGTACAGTACTTCCCAGTCCCATCGACCGAACAGAGAAGCCACAGCTTGCGCTGTATGCGCCTGCGCATTGTCGTGCAAAATGATGGGTGGGTTGCGCAGAAAGTGTCACCACCTCTTTCGCAAAGCTGGTCGCAGGTGATGTCCCAAAAATGAACAGTAATACTGTGCATTGACGGTCTGTCGTGGAGGAACATAATGCGTTAGGATAACACCATCACAGTCGTATACGAGAATCACCGTAACTCTAGACCACTCCATTCGCACTATCAACAGAACAAGCTCTGCCAACGGTATACTATGTCTTCCACATCACTGGCAATGGGTTCTACACAATGCTGGTGACTACTTTGGTGCAAACATGGAACACTTTTGTATCGGTTGTGAATAAATAGTTGCCACTATTTAAGTTGCAACCCTCGTATATTCAGAATTTTATCCTATTATGTTGACATTTTTGATGTCAGCTTGTATCTACGAAAATGTACTTTCTAGGATACCTTCTGACCAGTTAAACTGAATATGTTACAGTGACTTGGATATAGACATTGAGGATAATGGTGATGGAACATTTAGTATCTATTACACTGTAAAAGATGCAGGGGATTATACACTCAGTGTCAAATTTGGTGGCCAGCCTGTTCCTGATGGTTTCTACACTTTTACAGTAAGTACACTTATATGTCTAATTTTGGGTAAAAATAAAGACTGATAACCTATGCATTTCATTCTGTGATGGTGAAACAGTTTCACAAAGTGTGGATAAGTAATGACAAATATGAGCTTGGTTTTCTGAATGTCTTTGATTTAACAAAGTAACTTTCTCAAGTGAATTGTAATGGCAGTGAATGGTAACAAGGCATGTTTAAATGATTAATGATGAATCGAAGCATTGTTCCTGATTTAACATAACAAACAGGAAGTTCATCACTTAGGTACTTATTGTGATGTTTTGTTCTTAGTGTATGTCATAAACAGTTCAAATAGATAGAGAAAGAAGCAATTTTTACCCTTCTGCTTCCTGCAGTCTTCCAGTATGCAGTTCCATTGTTTGTAGCTTTACTGTCTATTGATGAAACATAATGGACAAATACTTATAGACAATAAGTGAATATCAAAGCAGTTTTTACTGTGAATTTTTCTTCTGTTTCACAAAGTATTGGATTTATATTTTCTGTGGAAGTATAGGAAGGGTTTAAATGTGTAGGGCCAAAGGTGTTGATTTGTAAATACAGGTTAGGCCTTTTAAATGGCAGTAGTTCATAAAAGTTTAACAACTGTTTACAATTTCAGGGCAGACTGGACTGTGGTTTATGATAATAATGACATTCAATAAACATGATACCAGCAATAGTCAGAATGATGTAGCTTGTTAATCACAACCTGCATTTCAGGGTGCAAATTTTGTTTTTAAACAGTTGTTACTTCACATCATTCATGAATGCGCAATATAGAGGTTTACTGTTTGTTTTTTCAAGGTACTGCAAGCAAAGTGGCATATTTTGGCAGTCAGAAGGTTAACCAAAGTACTGTAAAGACACCTAACGGTCTGTTTTCTCCCCCTTGCTCTTTTCTTTATGGTGAAAAGACCACAACTTTCATATATTTTACAAGTATTTATTTATTACAAACAAGTTTTGTTTTGTTAAGCCACAATAATGAAAATTGGTTCAGAATAAGAGAGTAAGATAGTAAGTATTAAGGAAATTAATGTGATTTGTGTGCTTTCCACAACTTATTCTATCACAGAGTGATTGAATATTTCATTAAGATAATCTTTTTGTCTGCTGGTTCCAGACAGTTGGGGAACTACATATTTGTCAATCACACAAAACAGCAAAAAAAGTGTAAAAATGTTAATACAAGATCTCTGTGTGCTGGAGGAACAGAGTGATCCTACAGTCTTACAGTTAGAAAATTTAGAAAAATCTGAATATTGATGATTACTTTGGTTCCACCTTTGTGACAGTGGATAGTTTTGTCATGACTGCCTTTATATACAAAAGGACAATGCTTGATTTGTAGAAAATGTAGTTCTGGTATTGTGGCCTTCCAGGGGGTGTTTTCGAAATTTATGTGCCTTAAAACGTTATTTTAACACTTTTCTGAGCATTTTAAAAGTGTGAAATCAATGTTTGTTTTACATTGCTTCAACTGCAGCAAAAGTTCTAAAATACCTCGTATCAAAATTTGCGGTTCTGATTTTATTTATTTATTTACTTTCATCAGAGGTACCAGTACAGCGTACTGGCGTGTACCGTCACAAATTGAGCACTGCAAAAGGATACTGATAGTCATAAAAGTGTCAGTGATTGAGCAGTTATTGAAACGGATCTGTGTGAGCCTTAGGAACACACTTCAAACATCAAAATGAGAGAATTTTTATACCTATTCTTATGACAAGCTAACAAACTGGCATTGAATAATGTACAAAGAAATTTATATAAAGGTGCAGGATTTGATGAGAGTATTCACGTGCCAATATGTAGTACATATTCTGGCTTATTATATTTACTAGTTAGATAGCAGATTATCACTCATTTCAAATTTACGTTATAATGTCTCGAGCAAATTGCAAAACTGTTTCGTGTCACTGTATCGGTGCAGTTTATCGGAAGTGGCGAGTAGAGATTTTACGTGCACTGCCCTTGTCGTGCATCGAGGTACTGTACGTGTAGGACAGATCGTTTTGAAATATTAAACAATACACAGTTGTGTGATGAGCATTTATTCTGGAACCGATCACAGTCGCAGTTTCACTAAATTAGTAGTAACCGATCGGTCGCAGTCGTTTCCGTCAAAGCTCGGATGTCGATAAGAATTACACGGGCACCCGTTTAGTCGGTCGCCTTACAATGTTAGAGTGTAAGGAAACGGTTCACCAATCTTAATGCTATTTCGTTCACTGCTGTGGCGGTACAGCTCCCTCTACCTCCACCACGGGCACCGCCCGTGCCCCGAGTTACGTAGAAACTTGCGATTTAACGTGAAAGGCGAAACGTGTTGTGTCGCTAAGTAGGCAGGGCTTGTCAGGAGTGGAAATATTGCCGAGTACGAGAAGAAATCGTGTGAGCAACTTGAAGCCGAACCCCCAGGCCTTCGAACTACAGGAGAGAAGCCTGTGGCGAGAAAGCTGTGATGTAGTGGACGCTAGTTTTGCCGTGCGCTGAGTGGTGGCGAGGGCCACCTCGGCTGTCGCGATGTGCACCGACGACGAAGTCGGCGGCGGTGGCGGCGCGGTGGTGGTGGCGGCAGCGGCGGCGACGTTGGTGGCTGGTGTGCCTCCCGGGTGCCCCGCCCTGTGGCGCGCGGATTCCTTGCGCATATAAGGCGGGCGGGCGTGTCTCTGGCGGCTGCCGGGAGGGGATCTTTGTTTCGTGATAGCGCGATTGTGTGCAGTGCGCCGCCAACCGCCGCCGCGGAACCAGCTTGCTTGTGAGTACGATGCACGTGCTGCCGCGCGAGCGCGCTTTTCAAACACTGCGCGCTCCGGCCGCCGCTCGCGCACTTGTCTACCCCACTAGCACATTTTCTCGCACGCGTGCATTTCGCTCGCTGTGACTTGCGCGCACTGCGAACCTTGGAGTTTCACTGTCTTAGAGACGACTGTCTTGCTATCCGCCTCTGTGCTTAAGAGTTTCTGGCCGCTCCACTAAGTACTACACGGGAAAGGGAATCACAGTATGCCACAACCTTCACGCTCTACTGTCAAAACACTTGGTGTACTTACATACGGAAACCGATCTTCTCGCTGCGGACACGCAGTTCGCTACTGTGCCAGTCTGCGACGGAATGTGACGTGTGTTGACCATCGTCGTGTAACTCTGGGGAGAGTGGCGAAACTGTGACAGTACGACGTTCTTTACCTTCTGCGTCAAAGCTTTTAACCTGCAAAAGTAGTTTTACATACACGCTCACAAACATACACGCACACATGCATGTACACCAGCGCACGCCTTCTCCAAAAGCGGCATTTTACACATGCGGCCGCGCTGGCGGCGTATTTATAAGTGTGTGCACGCGTGGTCCCAGTAGCGTCGCCCGTCGCCCCTCTTCTAGGGGGCTGCGCCTCGAAGCGTGCGTGCTGGCGCCCCCCTACCTCTGTGTATCACTTGACAGGTGTTACTACTCATATCTTGACACACTCATTCTCCCCATTTTTTTTCCCTGCGCGTTCGTCTACGGCATACTTGGCTCTAGCCGCTGGTGGCTTGGCTCCGTGTCACGGAAAAGATAGCGCGGCTATCCCAGTCAGCAACTCGTGACGCTCTTACTCGGGAATTCGAGTTTTATTCGGTGTCGAGTGCCAAAGGGCCAGGAGGGGAGCTCTTACTCCACCTGAGATCTGCGGCTGTTGCGCACTGTTGTTTCAGTTTAGTTTAGTTCAAACGTTGCACCGGACCAAATAATCCTGTCTTTGAGAGTAATTCGTGGAGCAGCAGAAGAAAAAAGGAAACGAAAAATCATTTCGCTTTTGTCATGTCACGACCATGTACTCAGTGGAGGCAGTCTACGTGAACTAAAATCACAGAAAGTAAAGCAATGTGCGAAGTCCTACACCTTTTTTTTCTAATTGTGTGTCATGTCATATCAGTTTACTGGTAAATAAATGAAAGGCCTAGTTGTTGCTGCGGTTTAATATTACACACTAAGGTCCGTTTTTCCCGGCATTCTCAGAATTTCACTGATTTTAGAAGGCGTGGAATGGGGTCCTGCTAGCTTCGTGACGTCAGATAAGTTGCTCGAGAGAATAAGCAGCGACAAAGTGAAATCGAAACGAAAGGCTTGCATCAAATTGGACACTACGCTGCAGTAATTTATGTATTTAGCTTATTCACGAACGTCGTTGAGATGACTTGTGGGGAGGGATTTGTGTAGAATAATTGGAAGAACCGCTCAGAAGCTACATATAAGGTGGCTATTGTTGAAAAAACATGTCGCGAAATCACTAATTAACGGCTTTTCTCAAAAGATCGGCATCTTGTTTTATCTGTTCGTGAATGAATACTTTACTTTTTTCGAAGGAAAAAAATGTTAAGACGACCATATTTTATTCTGCCAAATTAATTAGAAAATAAGAATAACAGTAGAAAGAACTCTCATTCCGTTCATTATAAGATCATCTGTCAGAAATAGCTGACCAAATTTTGTTACTTAAGGAGTACTTGTGCTCAAATTCCAGCCCAGTTGTCGTATTTTAGGCTTTTCCCACTCTCTCAGCAGTGTGTTTAGATAGTTATCTCAACAATGCCATATGCGATAATATCTCTCATTGTCGTAATTTCTTCCAACCGGACTTGCATTTTGTGTCAAGTGATACTAATTGACGATCATTGATAAATAATTAGATCATGCTTTGCAATTTATACTCGAGCCCAAAAGGAAGCAATGAGGCACGTTCTAAAACGTTTCTTTGGCAATTTAGTACTTCCACTGGGTGGGTCTAAGTGTAGAGAAACTGACTTGTTGGGTAAATTGTTTGACACATTCTCAGAATCTCTGTTGGATGAGCCCCAAGCCTGTTGGGATTTTTTTCAGCGAAAGGTCACTCACAGATCTCAGCTAAGCAGATGATGATCCTGAATATGTCTAGTAGTGAGTCTGAGACTAGAAAGAAAATGCAATTACGCAACGCATTATTCTGGAATGCAGCACAGGTGCATGAAAGCATCTTTGGTACAACTTGTGCTGACATATATGTTAAGGGAAGTGTTACTTTCTTACCACATGATTTGTAACGTGACACTTCGTCTTCGAGCGTCAAACCTGATTATATCGTGTATCTTACGGTTTTTCTGAAGTGCTACTACCTTCTTCTCTAACAAAACAGAACATATTTCCATAATTACAGCGAAGGTAATCATCGGACATAATACTTGTGACATAGAAAGCAGAACCTGGAAGGCTGGGGAATTTATTTTCTCGTCGACAGAAATCAAATCACGTTGCAGATTAATTGGATTTATTGGGCAGGTGTTTGATTTCTATAGATTGTCTTTGTAACCCTGCTGTGGTGAAGCAGTGTGATCCAGCATTCCCTCTACCCACCACGTCATTCTCGGAGAAGGCGAACTACATGGACGTCTCTCTCTCTCTCTCTCTCTCTCTCTCTCTCTCTCTCTCTCTCTCTCTCTCTGCTATTCCTCAAATGTTCTGATGTCTACATGCAAATTGATATGTAGTTGATGCCCTTTTAAGACACGTATGTTGTGTAGATATACAAGATGGAGACTGCTGTTCTATTGTTGATAATTTACTATTTTTAAATCCGTAAAAAATTGTTTAATATACTCCCGTCAGTTAGATGACGGTCAATTAGGAGAGCGGCTGTCGTTTCTCCGTTAATCGGAACCTGTAGACGTACAGACGACGCTAGGGAATAACGGAGGGAATGAAGGAAGACCTTAAGTGTAATGTCCTGTTGATGATGTCGTTAGAGCGTAAGCAGAAGCTCTGATTGTGAAGGATGAAAAGGAAACTGGCCGTGCCCTTTCGAGGGAACCATTGCGGCATCCGTCCTAAAAGATTTAGGTAAATAACAGGAAACCTGAATCATGACGGGCGTACGGGGATTTGGACCGCCGGCCTCCAGAATGCGAGTGCAGTGTCTTATTACCGCGATCGCCCTATAAGGAGATCGTAGATAGAGGTGGTCTTGCATCACTCGAGGAAACGCTCCCCTATTCCTCACCTGCCATAATGTTCTACTTCATACTAAGAAAATTCTACACCCTTTTGAACACCGTAGGTTGCTATCAGTAAAGTCTTAACTTACAAGGCAACCCTTGTCGGCATAATCCACGGTTGTCCTAGCGGAAATGTTATCTTTAGAATCTATTTGAAACAGCACTTTTTTTTTTTTTGCGAGGCTTCAGATATTGAAGAAAAGTGAAAGCCGCGCAGTTCTGTCACGTGGTAAGGATTGATAAAGAAGTAATACTATCCCGGTAACTGTAGATTCTGCTCGTGAGTCTTGTTCTCCATTATCTTTCACAGAGATGAATCGTTTCAGGAATATCACATGCGAAATGTTAAACTACTACTTCATTATTTTTTTTTTTACATTCTTTTCGGACTTCCTGAAAGATGCAGTCATTGCATAGCTGATGTTATCCACGGTTAAAGGATAATGAATATGACAGAGGGCAGAGACTGTAATTATTAAACGGATTGATTTGGTGCAGCAATGAAACGCTGCCTCGTATTCAGGAGTACGGCGGTTCACATGCTCGTCCGGCCATCCAGATTTAAACTTCCTGTAGTTTGCCAGAATCACTTGCGGCAAATGCCGGAACCATTACTTTGGAAAGGACATAGCCTGTTTCCTTCCGACACCCCAGCTGATGCTCTGTATCTAAGGTTCAAATGGCTCTGAGCACTATGGGACTCAACTGCTGAGGTCATCAGTCCCCTATAACTTAGAACTACTTAAACCTAACTAACCTAAGGACATCACACACATCAATGCCCGAGACAGGATTCGAACCTGCGACCGTAGCAGTCGCGCGGCTCCAGACTGTAGCGCCTAGATCCGCTCGGCCACCCCGGCCGGCTGTATCTAAGGACCTAGTTCACGGGATGTTAAGCTATCCTTGAATCTTTGTTCTTTTCTTTGTACCTAATAATCAAAGAAGTCAATCGCATCCACCACAAGTTAATTAATAATGTTTCACGCGCGGCAGGAATTTAATTCTCATTTACAGATAGTTATCGCGTAACTGGAGTGAGACAGTTCTTCTCAGAGCAGTAATCAGATAACTGTGGAGTTAATGGGCCACTCAGTTGTATTGACTCCCGTGTTGAATTATTTTAACAGTTTAGTGCATACTTTCAGGCAAGATTTGTCAACGAGTACGTCCATCCGTCTTTCGATCTTGGATCTTCCTGTGTAGCGTGCGCTCATTGTCTGGCATGGAAATCACTTCTCATTCCCTCAATTTCAGCAGCAGAAATTTCTAAGTGACGCGCTGATTTAAAATAAAATGGACGAAGTTTACAGGTTGCAAATCTTGATTACGTCGCACACATGACGTGAAAAGTTGTGCGGTGCCATGGGTCCGACGTCGTTAATGAGACTTCCCCCCTGAATCTGATCAGGAGTACAGAGTTTTCATTCATTGCCAGAATTCTCATACACCGTGCATAACCATCCCACTCTACATCTACACTCCACAAGCCACCTTACGATGTGTAGCGAAGGATACTTTGTGTACAACCGTCACTCCCCCTCCCCCCTCCAACCCCCTATTTTCTGTTACAGCCGCTGGTAGTTCACGGGAAATACAGTAGTCGTTAAACCTCCGTGTGTGCTTGAATTTCTCTAATTGTATCTTGTTGGTCTTTTCGCGATATGTACGTAGCATAAATCAATATATTCGTTGAGTCTTCTGGGAACATACGCTCGCCGGCCGGAGTGGCCAAGCGGTTCTAGGCGCTACAGTCTGGAACCGCGCGACCGCTACGGTCGCAGGTTAGAATCCTGCCTCGGGCATGGATGTGTGTGATGTCCTTAGGTTAGTTAGGTTTAAGTAGGTCTAAGTTCTTGGGGACTGATGACCTGAGAAGTTAAGTCGCATAGTGCTCAGAGCCATTTGAACCATTTTGAACATACGCTCTTGAAACTTTTAACAGTAAACCTCGCCGTGATGCAAAACGCCTTTTTCAGCGTCTGCCACTGTAGTTGACTGAATCTCTGGCGCTTTCGTGCTTACTAAACGAACCTGTAACGAAACGCGCCTCATTTCTTTGGTCCTCTTTGTTTTCTGCATCAGTTAAATCAGGTGTGGATCCCACACCTATGAGCAATACTAAATTATTGGTTGAACGAGTGTTTTGTAAGCTATTTCCCTTGTTGACGGACTAAATTTCCTGCCGATTCATCGGATGAATCTTATCCGGCATCTCCCTAACCAGACATTAATTTTATGTGGCCGTTCCATTTCAAATCGCTCCTTAGCATACTCCTAGATATTCTATGCAAGTAACTGCTTCCGGTGATTGTTCTGCAGTTGTGTAATGACATAATACAGGGTCATTCTGTACATGTATTCGTAAAAAGTTACATTTGTTTATGTTGGTAGTCAACTTCCACTCCCTGCACCAAACATCGATTCTCTGCAGGTCTTCCTGCATTTCACTACAGTTTTGTAGCGTTGCGACTTCTGTGTATACTTCTGCAGCGGAAGTGGCTACACGTTGGGAACCAACCATGCTGGGCTGCCATCGGTGTAGTGGCGGCGAGAAGAGACCAGGTCACTGGCTGTCAAATGCCAACTGCTTTATACGGTACTCTATAACATGTCTGGGTTACAGTTTGTCAACAGCTTGATAATTGTGATCTTCCAGCAATCACTGTGGATACGAGAGCAAAGTGGAGAGAAATTCCTATCGGTAGAGAGATGCTGAATGAAAAGTATTTGCCCGCGCGAAGTGGCCGCGGGGTTTGAGGCGCCTTGTCACGGATTGTGCGGCCCCTCCCGCCGGAGGTTCGAGTCCTCCCTCGGGCGTGTGTGTTGTTCTTGGCGTGAGTTAGTTTAAATTAGTGTGTAAGCCTAGGGACCGATGACCTCAGCAGTTTGGTCCTTTAGGAATTCACACACATTTGAACGTTTTGGAACGTATTTGGCAGTCAAGAGAGCAATGATTGAAGCCTTCAGTGACCACCGTAGAACATTTTGGGAAGATCTTTCACAAAACGCAAAGAAATTGTAGTTGTGTGTAAAGACTTAGTCGCAGCAAAATTAGCGTCCAGTCACTCGTGGACGAAGCAGGAACTGGAATTGAGAGTAGCAAAGCAAAAGCGGCAATGCAGAAGTCTTTTGAAAGGTTCCTTTAGGAAGGAAAACCCATGAGTATTGCCCCAGTTTGATTATCTTACCACTGAAAAGATGAGTGGAATAGATATCATTGTCAGTGGCGTTGAGAAACAGCTGAAATCGTTAAAATTGAACAAATCCCCAGGGCCCGAAAGAATCTCTGTGAGATTATGTACGCAGTTTGCGTCTATAACGTATTATAGATGCCTCGAACAAACAACCGTGCCGATTAGCGGGAAGAAAGCACAGGGCACACCTGTCTACAAGAAAGATAGAAGAGATCCACAGAACTATCGTCCAATATCCTAGTAGAATCATAGAACATACTATGAGCTCAAACAGAATGAGGCATCTCGAATAGAGCGACCTTCTTCATGCCAACCAGCAAGGTTTGTATTTGACTCAGTATCCCACGTAGCCTTATTACTAAAAGTGCGATCATATGGGGTGCCAGCGAAATATGCGACTCGACTGAGGATTTCTTGGTAGAAAAGACGCAGCATGTTACCGTGGACGGAGAGTCATTGACAAATCTAGAAGTAACTTCGTGTGTACCGCTGGGAAATGTGTTGGGTCGCTTGCTGTTCGTGTTATATATTAATGATCTTGCGGACAAAATTAATAGTAACGTCACACTGCTCGCAGATGATAGTTACCTACAACGAAATACGGTATAAACGAAGATGCACAAATGTTCAGTCAAATCTTGATAAGATATCAGATTGTGGTACAAAGTTGGTAATTTGTTTTAAATGTTGAGAAATACAATAAAAGAATGCACTTCACAAAACGTATTGTTCAAATGTGTGTGAAAATCTTTTGAGACTTAACTGCTAAGGTCATCAGTCCCTAAGCTTACACACTACATAACCTACACTGGACTCGCATTCGGGAGGACGACGGTTCAATCCCGTCTCCAGCCACCCTGATTTAGGTTTTCCGTGATTTCCCTAAATCGCTTCAGGCAAATGCCGGGATGTTTCCTTTGAAAGGGCACGGCCGATTTCCTTCCCTAACCCGAGCATGAGCTCCGTCTCTAATGACCTCGTTGTCGACGGGACGTTAAACACTAACCACCACCACCACTACATAACCTAAATTATCCCAAGGACAAACACACACATCCATGTCCGAGGGAGGACTCGTACCTCCGCCAGGATCAGCCGCCGCACAGTCCATGACTTCAGCGCCTGAGACCGCTCGACTAATCCCTCTCGGCGAAAACATAGTATTCTGTGAATATAATATCACTGTGTCTAAGTTGTAATCTGTAAACTTGTGTAAACACCCTGGCGTAGTACCTGACACATAGGCTCGGTTGTGGGTAAATTTGTAGGAGACTTCGGTTTATTGTTAGAATACTAGGGAAATGCAATCGGTCTACAAAGGAGACTGCTTGCAAATCACTAGTGCGATCTATTCTAGAATATTGCTCAAATGTGTGGGACCCATACCAAACAGCAGTAGCAGGTAGTATTGAACATATACATAGAAGGGCAGCACGAATGGTCACAGGTTTATTTGACCCGCAGGACATTGTCACACATGTTGAAAGAACTTAAATGGACACACTCAAGAAAATAAGTGGAAACTATGCCGAGAAAGTCTATTAACAAAGTTCCATGAACCGGCTTTAAATGACTCTTAGGAATAAAGCATACTACAACCCCCCACAAATCACTCCCATAGGAATTGTGAGGACAAGATTAGGTTAATTACAGCACACACAGAGGCAATCATTCTGCTCCCGCTCCATACGTGAATGAAACGGAAAAAGCCCTAATAACTGATACACTGGGACGGAACCTATACCATGCACTTTAAAGTGGTTCACGGAGTATAGATGTACGCCCCCTTTAGGTTCCCGCAAAGATGTTAAGAGACTTATTATAGGTCGTCAGACTTTCACCCATTCTGAATTCTCAAATCCAGATATCGTGAACTGTACAACAATTCTAAACATATTAGCATTGTTTTGTACGTAATTTGTGATAAAAAGTTCATTTACAGCTCTGCACCGTGTTATAATACTCACAAACAATTAGTTTCTGCCTTGTATGGATTGTTCCACTTATTTCAAGTGATTTGGGAATAACATCTTGAAACCGCCAGAAGTTGTTATATCAATAGTTTTTTTTAGTCGCGACAAACTTCAATCGTAGATTATCGTTAGATCGACAGTATTATATAACATGAAAGGGCAGCTGGTTTATATCACACATACAAGCTTTCTGTCAATGTTTGTTTTTTTTTTTTTTTTTTTTTTTTTTTTTTTTTTACAGTATATGTATGTAGAATTTGCTTTTAACTAGAGTATTCACAAATCGAAACAAATTTTTTATACCTTCTTGACACTTGACACATGTGGTTTCTGTAGATTTCCGTACCTTATGATGTAGCTGTTGTTCTTTTATACCAGTAGCAGTTGTTTGCAGGAGTCAGGAATGATCAAATGAATTTATATTCTCACTAAAAACAGTCGGCCGGCCGGAGTGGCCGAGCGGTTCTAGGCGCTACAGTCTGGAACCGCGCGACCGCTACGGTCGCAGGTTCGAATCCTGCCTCGGGCATGGATGTTTGTGATGTCCTTAGGTTAGTTAGGTTTAACTAGTTCTAAGTTCTGGGGGACTGATGACCTCAGAAGTATTATCGTGCTCAGAGCCATTTTTTAAAAGCAGTCATTCATAAATGACTGATTTTTGTAAGACTAGACAGGTACGCTGAAAATTTTCCTTTTGGAGATGCGTCTGGTTTTGAAGTGTAGCAGTGTTTATTGTTATTTCGCTCGTATTCCAGCACTATTGTTGTTTACATCTACGTAATGCATACATGAAGTGGCAGGGGCGTACTGATAGGGTGTCGAGGTAGACCCAGAAGGGGACGCAAAACTGATGGAAGAAAAACGAAGAATGAAAGACGGCCTAAGAATGAACCAGAAGACGTCCGGGAGTTCTCCTACCCCTCTTGTTCTTCTGCCTAAGATAAGAAACCTTTACCTGGACCAGCGTCTGAAAACGCACGCTGTTTTCACTGTATCGTTTCTACCGAACAGACGTCTCAAGGTAGACAGAAATTTAAGACGACGTGCCTCTAATATGGGTTATGTGGCAACGAAGCGCTTGGTTCACACAGCTGCTGCCAAACTTCGTCCATGTTCAACAATGGAGTTCTTGCTACTATTTCACTGCGATATTGTTGGTTCTCAAAGATCGGCGAGCGATGCTGGAGCAGAGAATATGCTATTTGACCGAAGGCTTCCGATTTTTGCCGATTTCTGCCGACTGAGGACCGGAGTGCGACTGTGGCATCTAGTGACTGCAGTTTCAGCAAATTAATGATAAAGAACTACTTAACGTCAAGTGTGACTGAAATCAGAGTGTCAAGTTAGGCCTCTCTGTCGCATTAGATCGATAAGATACCTAAATTTCGCATAAATGACGTGATCAAAATAATTTTACTTTTAACATAAATTTAAAGTATACACACTTTTAAATTTATTTACTACAGTTGAATGTTTTTATCTATAAAGTTCATTTAAGTAATATTTTCAATAATACTTCATTTTTATTAAAAATGGTTCAAATGGCTCTAAGCACTATGGGACTTAACATCTGAGGTCATCAGTCTCCTAGACGTAGAACAACTTAAATTTAACTAACCTAACGACATTACACACATCCATGCCCGAGGCAGGATTCGAATCTGCGACGGTAGCAGCAGCGCGGTTCCGGACTGAAGCGCTTAGAACTGCTCAGACGCAGCGGCCGGCTCATTTTTATTAAATCTACTTACAAAATTATAAAATTTTCTAAACCTACGTAGAAAAAAATTGAAACTGTCGGGGGTGCAGTCTTAGCTCGGTGCGGCTCTGTGCAACGGTACAGCATTTGGCCACATACCTAGGTGTCCGTGAGGTGCTGGTGGGAGCAAGAGTCGGTACTTGGTCCTCCCTCCCTCCCTCCCTCCCTCCCTCCCTCCCTCCCTCCCCCCTTTACCTGGAATCTGGAGCATAGAGCTAGAATCATTACAGAACTTTCTAGGAGTGAATGAATAACCATCTGTTCTCTGGGTTATAAGTTTTTGGGCACTTATAAAATTTAGTTCTGCAGACACCCATGACAGATGGTAGAAAAAAGGTTAAGCTTTCATAGGTCCGAAGGTTGGTTTGAACCCCACAGTGCTTTACTAGGTCCTGATGGAGGTGGTGTGATTGTCTTTCTTCGACCTTTGAACTGAGGTACCCAGCCATTTTTAGAGGGACTGCAGCATTACGTGGCCAACGAACATGGCGTATCTCTGCATTTTTCACTTCAACAAACTTAGCTAGCAGTGAAAGAAGTAAGCGACGTGTAAAAATCCTAGAACTGACTGGAGATCAAATCAGAGTCGATGGTACGGAGCATGTATTTTACATACCTACCTTGACTGACACTGTCCATAGTGGATAAATGGTTCAAATGGCTCTGTGCACTATGGAACTTAACACCTGAGGTCATCAGCCCCTAGAACTTAGAACTACTTAAACCTAACTAACCCAAGGACATCACTCACATCCATGCCCGAGGCAGGATTGGAACTGCGACCGCTGGCCTAGAACCGCTTAGCCACAGCGGCCGGCTCATAGTGGATGTTTTTAGAGAAACCTAAGTACACAGTCTTCATAGATTTCGATGAGCTGAACACGAATATGCGATTAAAACTGTCTTCTAGCTCAGGGTTAGAAGTCAGTTGGGACTGCACATTTCACGTAATATCTGTATGTCCACCTTTTCAGAGACTGTTGTGGGACTCGGCTATTCACAACAGGATGTCAAATCAAACACCTTTCAGCCGTCTAATTTCCAAACTTATTTTATTTGGCTTCTGTTTCGGCGATTTACTACGCCACTGATCTAACAGTCAGCAGTTGATGGTTGAAGTTGTTGCTACAGCAAGCAGAAATCTACATGTCTAAATGTTTTGACTAGAACCGAGGTATAATCTTCGTACACGTTGGTCAGGGGCCTGAAGAGTAAATTGCCGAAACTGGTAGTCTAATAAAATAAGTTTGGAAGTTAGACGGCTGAAAGGTGTTTGATATGACATCCTTTCACGCACATTGCTACTGTAATCAATAGGATATGTACATTAACTGAACTTACCTAGTTTATTCGCGTCTTTTCCTTGCATTTCTGTTGCGTGTGGTGTCTGGAGCACCTATCTGTAGCATCCAACAGAAATCAGCCAACATAGTAGTATTCCACCGTCCTATGTACCGCTGTTACATGAGACAAATGCCCTGGTGGAACCGCTTGCCATGCTCATCACTGAATGCACCACAGTTCTCACGGGACACATCGAGGTGGGAGTAAAGGAAATGCAACTGCAGGGTCATGTTGCAGCCAGTGAAGTTACAAAAATGAATGAATTCGTCCACAAGGTCCCTATAATTTTCGGATCTCTGAACAATTTTGTCACGTTACGAAAACAATGCCACGCATGCAGCTGATCAGGGGGCCAGAGTGGGCTCGGTGTGTGTCCAACAGCTGGATTATGTGGACCAGTGAACATGCCGTTTGTAATCTTCTCTGTGCTGAATCGTGGAAACATCTTACACAGATACTGAAATGCTGCGTTATTCTTGTGCACAACCCTGCTTTCATGAATCCCACATTAATTTGCAATGGTGAGAGAACAGTTTCGTTTTGATTCACTAGAGGTTCTTCAGCAATATTTTTTTGACCCGGGCCTCAGAGCTGTTTGTGGGCGCCATTCCCTCTGTGTGTAGTATTTTTCTCCTGCGCGACTGCCCCACCCACACAGTTAGCAGCAATAATTTGTGAAACCCGCTTGCAAACACAACAGAATCGCAATAACTTTGCCTTACATGCTTATTGTAATCAGCACAATTTAAAACTGATTTCAACATGGTATAACTTTTTTTAGCTAAGGCAGAATATGCGACAGGGATGCGTGGTCTTTCATTACTATTGTGTAAGAGTACTGCCTTCAGGCTTGTTTTTTGAGCCGTCTGGTTAACGTTCAGGACTTCCAACGAACCGTCAGTGTCACTGCAGCTTATAATATTGCCTTCAGTACTAAAACGACAATAAAGGTTTTCTGACGCTCCCGAAACACAGACACACGCACTGTCAGCGAGGAGAGTCCATTGCTACAGTCGTGGGCCGAGAGCTCGGCCTTACGCTTTGGAAGGTACAAATCCCTAATCAGATCACTGCGTTCACACTGTGCGAAATAACGCAGCACAAGAGCACGCAGCCATGACAAACGACGATTATAATTTTCTCTGGTTCCTACATACGACAATGCTTACTAAACTGGATGGTGCGCATGCGAGTCATGGTGGAAAGCAGTGTTGCCAAATTATACAGCAAGCATCTACCCTTGCATCTTGGCATGCAGCAATTAGATCATCACATAAGTGTGACTGTGAAACGTAAAAACATTATTTACTTGTTACCCTGAACCAGGAGACAATTTTAACCTTGATATTCGTGTTCAGCACATCTAAATCTAAAAAGCACTACTACTGCCGTTTCTGTTAAAAATTAAAGATGGAGTTTGTAGAGCAGTGTAATCATATGCTGTAGTCCCTTCTGTAGTTTGTTATATAATTTACGTAGTTTACGTAGATGGCTTGCTGAGAATTCGGCTTCACATTTTCCATACAGAAGTCGGCGTGGAGGCGGTTTCCAAATGAATGCTCGACGTCGATAAATTTGATACTTTTAGCTCCAGAGTGTAAGCGAGCCTCTCTTTATCATGGTGTCAGGATTTCGTTAGCGAAGCTCAGCCAAACAAGCCTCCGCAAACAAACATTTAAATTAAGCACCCGAAGAAAAACTCGACGGTTTCATCTATAAAGTCAATTATATTCTCCCCGTCTTGTGTTTTATTTTCAGTGTTCTGTGCTGCATATTTTAGACCACAGTGGGCGAGAACATCTTAATTAATGATCCTGTTCTCGGAAATAATCTAACCGATTAAGAAGCATCGTAGTTACTGGAAGTGACGTCGCTTTTACCTTATTTTCTGCTTCCTAAAATGTATTTCTGAAGTTGTGTGATGATAGTGCTCATTTCAGAGGCGAAAACTGACATCCGAAGCACGCATATTCAATACCTGAACTGATCGAAATATTTCTGGAAGTTTCTCCATGTAAAAGAAAAGTTCTACCGGTATCAATTCTGGACAGAGAATGACAGAACGGAACATTCTTCTCCCTGGGAACTCGCAGTGCATAGTACACTGTATGTTTGTTGTCTAGCATTCGAAAACTAAGCTAAATCAAAATTAATCGACTCATATTCGTTAAATGAAAAACTGTAACTGCAGTTTTCAGCATGATGTATTTGTCACAGTAACGCTGTACATGCAAGATGTTATTGGTGACCACTTTAAGTTGTTCTCCAGACAATAATCCGTCTGTTGACTTTGCAAATCGTCTGCAACTCAAACAAACGTTTGGTGTCCTTGGGGGTCATTACTTTGGTAATATAAATATATGACGTAGTAGATACCAAGAGCACTGTAAGATCACTTAACGTATGATGCTTTTATTTAAAGGAAGAATGGTACCCTAAGAGAACTTTTTTAAACCAGGAAGATAAACGACAGTTCCACGTAACTTATAATTAACTGTCAATTTAAACACGTATATTGTAAGAAGCATAGCAAAAGAAAACCCCATGTTATTTCATTACGATATTTTAAGAGCAAATCAAATATACGTATCGATGGCTGACGATTCACAGCAAGATTGATGGGAGATAGCATGAGTACTGACTAAGGAGGCAACGCCCCATTTGAACTTCATAACTTATTGAAAAACGGAAGGAGTTGCGCTAGCAAATAGTTATTTCGATCGTTATTGACTAGCTCTGTGTCTTGGATCCTTATAACATCGAAAGTAATAGTCCGCTAGCGACGTCGTTGTTTACAAAGAAAATGTTCAAATGTGTGTGAATTCCTAGGGGTCCAAACTGCTGAGGTCATCAGTCCCTAGACTTAAACACTACTTAAACTAACTTACGCTAAGCCTCCGGCGGGAGGGGCCGCGCAATCCGCGACATGGCGCCTCAAACTGCGCTGCCACTCCGCGCGGCCTGTTGTTTACAGAAAGGAATCTACTCTGGTTGATAGGAAGGAAATGTATAGTATTTCCACTTGGTGTATTAAATGGGAGCCACTTTTAAATGTGGGTGGATACAAGAAAAGAACCCGATAGTATCTGATTACAAGATTAGTTTAAAGCTTCTGTAGCGTGTAGCCTGTTATGTGGCATGACTGGCTGGGGGTTCCCCGAGAGGGATGTTCGGCGGCCTGTTTGCAAGTTATTTAAATTGGACGCCACTTCGGCAACTGGGCGCCCATAACCTACCCCAGTATCATTATCAGGGAAAAGGGACCTACAGTGGAATCTGAACCGCGTGTCGCATATCAAAGTATCATTGAAATATAAAATTTAGTGTAAAGGCAGACTGAAAAATTCCGGTGTCTAACCGGTATTCTATCGCACGACCTTTCGGTTTCCAGGCTATCACTTCACCACTAGATCACAAAGCCCGACTACTGCTCCAGAGTTTGGAATCGTTATCACTTGACTCTGACTGGAGGCTACTGGGTCTGATAGCCTATTCGAACGTGGGACGAGGATGATTATGGAATTTAAATGAGCCTTTTGGAAGAAAGACTAAGTTGCTCTTGCGAAATCCTATTGGATAATGTTAAAAAAAAATAAAAAAAAACGTTTTCGAGGTAAACAGCGCAACAGTTCCTTCCCTCCGTCGTGTATCTCCCATTAGAATTATGGGAATTAGTTAAGAGAAATTAGGACACGCACAGAGAGTCATTTTTCCTCCATATCGTATACAAATGGAATAAGATAATGGATGGGTAATGATATCGCACAATTCCCAACCTTGTTGAGAAGGGAACTGGGTAAACTTCACTTACTACAGGCTGCATCAGATAGATTGTACTAAGATAGTTGTATTACATTATAATTAAAAATATTAATCGAGATAGTCTTCGCTGCCTCTCATACTTTACTCAGTAAAATCCAGCGCCAGATGTTTCGTCGTATAATTAGAGCAACTGCGATTTTGGTCCACCTTGCGCCAGCTGAAATGGAATTTCCTGTTTACGAGTGCTGGTGCGTGTCAGGGGCGGTACACTCGTAACCTGATAGGCGGAAGCCAAAATATTTCGAAACGACAGAAATGTAAAAGCATTAATGTCTCATGTATCCTAAATATCACGAATATAATATTTCACAGCTCCTTCGTGGAGAAGCAGGAATTAAAAACACTGTCGTGTGGGAAAGTCTTCGCTAATATGTGAAAGCGACAGCTGTGAGCGTTCAGTACGCTAATATTACCTGATGTACGCTAATATTACCTGCTGCAGCGCTTATTTCTCGCGGCGATGGTCGATTTCGGTGCGATGTGTGTTAGTATTTCGGTAAAAAAAATGTCACATTGGTAGGAGACCAGAAAATTGCATGAAACATTAAATGGAAGAATAAATCTGAAATTCTGTAAAACGTTCCATCACAATTAATGGAAACTGTTTGAAACTTGGGAAAAAGTATGGCTATGCACGGAAAGCTTGCAAATCATATCACTCGTTATCCCCTTTTGAAGCGCTAATATGATAAGAGTGAACTGGCATTATAACGATCCATAAGTTGACTGACGAAGCCTCCCATACTGGCAGGTTATGCTGATGAAGATTCGTCGTAAAAGCCACGATTAAAGCTCGTCCCCTTTCTTTGTAGATTTTCAAAACTGCATTCGATACATCACACGAAATAAATCATTTACGTGTTTAATCCCATTGTAGTTCTTTCTCTTAGTTGTTACTCAGCTCAGTTCTGGAACCCTTTGGTATTGACAATACCTGTTTTACTGCACTGATTTTGACTTTCGTCGTAAATGTAAAGAACACATACCTAGTTAGGAAACTTTGAAGTAAACGGGATTTTTTTTTTTCGTGTGGTGCTTAACGTACCTATGACGAAAAGACTATCATGGAGGATCACTTGTCTCGCAAGTGCGACGTCATTAATCTATTGGTACAACTGGGTGGCTTCAGTAACTGGTCTCTGGACACAAGGACAGGAGTCAGACGTGAAGGGGTTTTGCTAATCACCGAAGGTATAACATCGTCAATCAACCTAATTTCAGGCGCTTGCATAGCTCCCTGTGCGAGAATGCAAGGTTTGCTGCCAATTCTTACCCCCCCCCCCCCCCAAATCTCTCATTTCTCAAAGACGAAAAACCATAAAATATTCACACATACGATACTTCTAGACTTTCCACCTGTGACTTGAAACTAATCCTACGATATTGCTGTGTATAAGGAAGAAGTTTCGGTCACCTGGACGTACTGAGAATAGGTAGCGTGGTTCAACAAAAGGTTATTAATGCTCTGGAGTGGGAATAATACTACGTTTGGTCTAGACAATAGCATCGCTGTATTGTTCATTGGCAAGAAATCATGAAAAATTAATTAGGAAGAGGATTTGCATTTTCTGAAAAAGAGTCACAAATCGAAATTGCATGTAAGAGAAACGCTGGCCTTCTTTTAACCGCCTCATCGGTTATTATTCTACTTCGCTACTATAGACCACTGTGATTAGGTTGTGCACGTTCAATAAAAATTTCCAATTACTATTTCTTCTCTATAGACAGTAAGTAAGGATAACAAATACATAGTGATGCTTTCCTGTGAATTTTTATGTCTTATGTTCAAAACCTTGACCAGTCACCAGTATATCGTTTGACGTAAATCTGCAGAGTAAGCAGCTGAGAAATAATAACAAAGAAGCATTTCTCGTTTTTTGATTTTGCTGCACCTCGATGATGCAAGATCTAAAACTGGTTCCCGACTTTTACGTGAACGTCCCAATGCTGTACACACAGTTCAGAAGAATCGTGAAACATGCCTCAATTTCCCAAGTTCTGATCGGTAAACGGAACGCGAATTCGTATGTTGCGAACACATTCTTCAAGCTTGTCTTGGCATATATTCTATCACATCAGTTACCGAATTATTCCACGTAGAAACATAACAACGAAAAAGCTAAAGTAAACATGGCTGAACTGTAGAAAGGCACTGCACTTTAGCGTGTAGGATCCTGTTATTTTCCAAAGAGATTATCATACATAATTCTTTGTTAAGCTTCATCTGCTAAAACTCACTGTGGCTTGAAAATAGTTTCCTATATCAGTGCTGTGCAGTTAACCTTGCAGTGCATTTATTGAATGATATCTCACGTCAGATCATTAAGTGAGAAATGATAAATACAATCTTCCGTTAAACTGCAGAACTTCTCAGCCTCTTCTACACTACTCTAGCCTTGGTTACGTTCCCTCTTGTTCTGGCATTGCGTTACCTCTAGTTTATAACAGTTCATAACCACTGCGATCGTGCAGCCTTCCGTTACAGAACACGGGATGTCGACTTCTATACCCTCTCATATACAGGGTGGCTATAATTAAACTTCCACTACTTCAGGCAGGGTAGAAGGAAAACTGTTTGCTGTATGGGTACCGAATTTTACAAAAATGGTGCTCAGACAGATGCCGATGCTGGTACGGCGACTCGTCCTGCTGGAATGCACAATGGACATGAATGGATGCAGGTGATCACACAGGGTGCTTACGTACGTGTCACATGAGAGACGTATCAGGGGTCCCATATCACTCCAACTGCACACGCCCCACACCATTACAGAGCCTGCACCAGCTTGAACAGTCTCCTGCTGACTTGCAGCGTCCATGGATTCGTGAGGTTGTCTCCATACCTGTACACGTCCATCCGTTCGATACAATTTTAAACTAAACTCGTCCGACCAGGCAACATGTTTCCAATCATAAACAGTCCAATGTCGGTGTTGACGGGCCCAGGCGAGGTGTAAAGCTTTGTGTCCTCCGGTCATGAAGGGTACACGAGTGGGCCTTCGGAAGCCCATTTCGATGATGTTTCGTTGAATGGTTCGCACGCTTACACTTGCAGATTTTTGCGGAAGGATTGCACTTCCGTCACGTTGAAAGATTCTCTTCAGTCGTCGTTGGCCCAGTTCTAGCAGGATCTTTTTTCCGGCCGCAGCTATGTCGGAGATATGATGTTTTACCGGATTCGTGATATTCACGGTACACTCGCGAAATGATCGTAAGGGAAAATCCCCACTTCATCGCTACCTCGGAGATGCTGTGTCCCATCGCTGGTGCGTTGACTATAACACAACGTTCAAGCTCACTTAAATCTTGATAACCTGCCAGTGTAGCAGCAGTAACCGATCTAACAACTGCGCCAGACACTGTTTGTCTTACATAGACGTTGCCGACCTCAACGCCGTATTCGGTCTGTTTACATGTCTGTATTTGAATACACATGCCTATACCAGTTTCTTTGGCGCTTCTTTGCATACTGTAAGGTACTGTCAAATTCACGAATTACTTGTAGCTTGTTGGCGTTTCGGTACGAATAGGAACGTTGCTAGTTACTGGAATGCACTGCAGCTGTCGTTAAGAACTTGCTATCCTTGCTTTTTGTAGGGGCGGCGGTCACCCTTAACGACTTATGGTGGAGGGGTAATTATGCTTTCGAGATAGATTAATGTTGTTCACTCGTGAACAAAAAAAAAAGAAAAAAAAACAAATGTGTGAAATCTTATGGGACTTAACTGCTAAGGTCATCAGTCGCTAAGCTTACACACTACTTAACCTAAATTATCCTAAGGACAAACACACACACACACACACACACACACACACACACACACACCCATGCCCGAGGGAGGACTCAAACCTCCGCCGGGACCAGCCGCACAGTTCATGACTGCAGCGCCCTAGACCGCCCGGCTAATCCCGCGCGGCTCACTCGTGAACAGTTTAACTGACTCGAAACTTGTAGTCCACCAAGAATCAGGCTGAAGCACCCAGAGTCCCTATTCCGTGGTGTGTCGTTCTGCGCGCCGTCACTTGCCCGTCTGGACCAATGCAGTTCCGAACCGATGGACGATGGTCCCTTCCCCCCCCCCCCCCCCCTCCCCTCCCTCTTGTTTTAGTGATTGCGTCAGCTCTTACGGCGACGTTCGGAGCGATTTCAAATAACTTAAATGATACGTATTTTTAGATTAACTACCACAGCGCGCAGCCGTACGGCATTAAATTCCGGATGTATTAATACGAGCGAGGGCGGACTTACGGGTGGCCAGTTTTTTCTCTCCTCCTTTTTGCCGGTGCCTCTCGACACGCTCCCGCCGCGATACGAAACGAGTTCCGCTTCCCCGCGATACGAGCTTCGCATACGGACAAATTAATGCGAGATTCATCCGGTGGTCTTACTGGCGGGCGCGTTCCCAATTAATAAATATCATTTCAGGAGTCGTGGGGGTCCGCTAGCCACGGTCAAGGAAACACGATACACGGTGTAAGAGTTGCAGGCTCGCCCCGCCCCCCACCCCCACCCCCTCTATTTCTGCGTCACCTGAAAATAGCGGCGTTTCGGGACGTTAAGCTAGCGGCAGCTGGCGCGCCATCCATCGGTGCGCTCCCATTGAACCAGGGGTAGGGGCAGCGGACGCGGCCCGGCGCTCAATGGCTCGTGCAGCTGTGCCCGTGCGCTCCGGCGCCGTAAGAGTATTTCTGGCCGCCGCCTCAAAGTTACTGTCTCCCCGCGCAGAATATTGCTATCCGCGTACCGTACACCTTCTGCCTCCTTTCCGCACAACGTAAATTTGAAGCACGCACAGACACGAAAGATTGTGCTCACCGATATGGAAGACAACGTAAGAAGTGTCGTGGAGGGTCCATGAGCGCAACGGACAAAATATTGGAAACTTGCTGGCAGATTAAAACTGGACCGAGAGTCGAACTCGGGACCTTTGCCTTTCGCGGGCAAGTACTCTACCATCTGAGCTACCCAAGCACGACTCACGCCCCGTCCTCACAGCTTTACTTCTGCCAGTACCTAGTCTCCTACCTTCCAAACTTCTCAGAAGCTCTCCTGCGAACCTTATCCTTTCTTTCAGGAGTGCTAGTTCTGCAAGGTTCGCGGGAGAGCTTCTGAAAAGTTTGGAAGGTAGGAGACGAGGTACTGGCAGAAGTAAAGCTGTGAGGATGGGGCGTGAGTCGTGCTTGGGTAGCTCAGATGGTAGAGCACTTGCCCGCGAAAGGCAAAGGTCCCGAGTTTGAGTCTCGGTCCGGCACACAGTTTTAATCTGCCAGGAAATTTCATATCAGCGCACATCCCGCTGCAGAGTGAAAATCTCATTCTGGACAAAATGAGTCACCCCTCTTAAAAGAGCACACGGGTCGTTTTGGAGCGCTGTAGCTGGTTCAGAGTTGGTACCGAGCAATCGTATTACTCTCTAAAGTTAGCGGGAGTAACGGTTAGTTGGTTGGATGATTTGGGGGAGGGGACCAGACAGCGAGGTCATCGGTTCCCTCGGATTAGGTAAGGATGGGGAAGGAAGTCGGCCGTGCCCTTTCAAAGGAACCATCTCAGCATTTGCCTGAAGCGATTTAGGGAAATCACGTAGGACTTAAATCAGGATGGCCGGACGCGGGTTTGAACAGTCGTCCTCGCAAATGCGAGAACAGTGTGGTAACCACTGCACCACTCGCTCGGTGGGAATAATATTATTGGAGCAGTATGCATGAACCAGTCAGTTGTATAGAATCAGTGCAGTAATATGGGGGCGACGTGCGGACGTTACAGAATTGCAGAAGGAAGCTATCGTCAAAGGACGAACCCGTGACTACTGGATGAATGGAAATTTTGGAACATCGATCCCTAAGCGTACGCACTACTTAATCTGACTTGCGCTAAGGACAACATACACACCCATGCCCGAGGGAGGACTCTAAACTCGGACTGGGAAAGCCGTGACAAGGCGCCTCAGTCGGCGCGGCTACCCCGCGCGGCCTGGATGAATGAAGCATGTTGTACCAGCGAGGACTGTCCAATATGTCTCCAAAGGCAATGAAGCACCATTTGCAGTCATGTAAGACATCAAAAACAGTGTTAGTAAAAAGATCCTAAGCGAGGACGACTTCGGTTTGATGGAAGAATTTTGAGGAACTGTAGTTGATCTATAAAGGAGATCGCATATGGGACGCTTGTGCGAACTATTATTGAGTACTGCTTGAGTGTTTAGGATCTGCACCAGGTCGGATGAATGGAAGACATTGAAGCAATTCAGAGGTGGGGTGCTAGATTTGTTACCAATAGATCTCAGGCAACTCGCAGGTGTTACAGAGATGCTTCGGGAGCTCAAATGGGAATCCCTGGAGGGAAGATGACGTTCCTTTCGAAGAACACTATTGAGATAATATAGAGAACCGGCATTTGAAGCTGACTGCAAAACAATTCTACTGCCGCCAACATACATCTCGCATAAGGACCGCGAACGCCAAGATAAGAGAAATTAGGACTCATACTGAGGCATGTAAACAGTCGTTTTTTTCTCTCTCTATTTGCGACTGGAACAGGAACGGAAATGACTAGTAGTGGTACACCACGCACCATCACGCACCCTACGGTAGCTTGCGGATTATGTATGTAGACGCAGAGAAAAGTTTCACCGCCTTTTCAGTGAGAGTCAGAAACAGGCTGCATTTACTGCAAGTCTATTTCAGCCTGTTTCTGACGAGCATTGCGAAGGTAACTGCTCAATGGACGTATGAGGTCGGATACCTCGCTCTCAACAGTCCATTGCAAACAGTGACACATCCTCATTGGGATAAAGAGCACGAACACGGTGTAGCAGCTAACTGGAGGCGTGTATCGTAATCCGAAGATTCTCGATTTTGCATCTTCTCAAATGATAAAAGGCGTAGAGTGTACCGACAGCCCAATAAAACATTTAAGTCATATTGTGTGAAATGTGTAGTTCAGGCGAGAGGTGGTTCTGATCTTGACTCCTGAACAAAAGCGACGCATGGGCGCCTACCGCGACTTGATTGAAGTTCACATCTACATCTACGTGATTACTCTGCTATTCACAATAAAGCGCCTGGCAGAAGGTTCAATGAACCACCTTCAAGCTGTCTCTCTACCGTTCCACTCTCGAACGGCGCTCGGGAAAAAACGAGAACTTAAATTTTTCTGTGCGAGCCCTGATTTCTCTTATTTTATTGTGATGATCATTTCTCCCTATGTAGGTGGCTGCCAACAGAATGTTTTCGCAATCGGAGGAGAAAACTGGTGATTGAAATTTCATGAGAAGTTCCCGTCGCAACGAAAACCGTCTTTGTTTTAATGATTGCCACTGCAATTCACGTATCATGTCTGTGACCCTATCTCCCCTGTTTCGCGATAATACAAAACGTGCTGCCCTTCTTTGTACTTTTTCGATTTCATCCGTCAGTCCCACCTGATGCGGATCCCACACCGCACAGCAGTACTCCAGAATAGGGCGGACAAGCGTGGTGTAAGCAGTCTCTTTAGTAGACCTGTCGCACCTTCTAAGTGTTCTGCCAATGAATCGCAGTCTTTGGTTTGCTCTACCCACAATATTATCTACGTGATCGTTCCAATTTAGGTTATTTGTATTTGTAATCGCTAGGTATTTAGTTGAATTTACAGCCTTCAGAGCCGGCCGGAGTGGCCGTGCGGTTCTAAGCGCTGCAGTCTGGAACCGAGCGACCGCTACGGTCGCAGGTTCGAATCCTGCCTCGGGCATAGATGTGTGTGATGTCCTTAGGTTAGTTGGGTTTAATTAGTTCTAAGTTCTAGGCGACTGATGACACCAGAAGTTAAGTCGCATAGTGCTCGGAGCCATTTGAACCATTTTTTTGAACAGCCCTCAGATTTGTGTGACATATCGCGTAATCGAAATTTAGCTTATTTCTTTAAGTACTCATGTGAAGAACTTCACACTTTTCCTTATTCAGGGTCAATTGGCCACTTACCGCACCATACAGATATCTTATCTAAATCATTTTGCAAGTCGTTTTGGTCATCTGATGACTTTACAAGACGATAAATGACATCATCTGCAAACAATCGAAGACGCCTACTCAGATTTTCTCTTATGTCGTTAATATAGATCAAGAACAGTAGAGGGCCCATAGCACTTCCTTGGGGAACGCCGGATATTGCTTCTGTTTTACTCGATGACTTTCCGTCTATTACTACGAACTGTGACCTGTCTAACAGGAAATCACGAATCCAGTCGCACAAACTGAGGCGCTACTCCGTAAGCACGCAGTTTGGTTAAAAGACGCTTTTAAGGAACGGTGTCGAAAGCCATCTGGAACGCGGGAAATTCTTTTCTAGAAGAAACAAAATCGTCACGTGTGACGAGATTAGGTGTTAATAAATATGGACCTACGACAAAATGTAGAAATTCATATGAAGATTTAACACTCCGACGACATAACCGACGTTCAAACCAATGTGAGGCGCGAGTTGAACATGATCTCAAAGGAGGACTTCTGGCAGTTTCGCATGGTTGTATGAGCGTTCTGTGCGTTGTTCTCAAGGAGGGGGAGAATATTTGCAACACTTTAAGCATTAAAACGACGATCTTAACTTTCCTTTTTTTCTAGTATTAGTATTATTATTAATCCAGTCGCTGAATTTGAACTGACGGGGTAAGTTCCTGGTTTGACCGCTGTACATCATATTGTCCTAATATAACAGAAACACCTGAGGCCATTTTAAACGGCGGGAGAAACGTAGCAGTTAATATCCTCCCAATTTGGTAGCTTTGTGGGATCTGATAATCGATGAGTGTCTTCTGCCTAGAAACATGAGGACTCCCTCAAGGCCATTATGAAGTTTGGAGGCGGTGTTACACGGTATTAGCATGATGTTTGCTGGGGTTAATAAATTTTTTGTCCGGAATGCTTACGAGAGTTGGACCTCATGGACCAAGGGTAGAGAGAACGCTCTCGTGGTGCTTGTTTCAGAATTTCTCTTTAGTGTTCATGTACTGTGACTTTTTTGAGCTTTCAGTATTGCCAGAAAACATAACTGAAGTCAAAGGCAGAATAACAGCATCGCCAGGTTTACGCCCGAGGAAGAGACAGAAATAGCAACAACATACGCTCATATTTTACAGCTGCAGCGCTCTTAACTTCTAGAAACAAACCAACATTAATCGGCACTAAAGTTCGACAAGCTTCCCTGATCACTATTTCTTGTCCTAGTTTTATCCACAGTTTAATGTCTGTGATTGCTCATTTTGCATATTATACGTGTGCAAGGAGATCAAATTATCAGTTCCCGCTTGGGTGGTACATCCGTGAAATGTCTCAAATCAGGAGGGGTTTATAGCTACTGTAAGCACATCGTCTACTAGTACAGTAGGGGCAAAGAAAAACTGCTGACAGACAACAGGGAAATGGTATCTCAACTGAGATGATCATCGCAAGAAAAGTGATTACGAAGCTCAGTATGCCTCTAGAGAATAGTATCGACCAAATGTGTAAAATTTTGACAGCAACTATATCTCAACACACTGGACGTAAAGGAGCTACCTCCGAATCTTCAAGATACCAGGCGAATTCAGTGGAGAGGCTTAGGTAACGCGAGGAGGGCAAAACCTGAACTACCATCGAATCGAGAGGTGTAATGTGCTCCGACAGGTTTATATCGTGTACTATCTTCTTCCATGCATCGGCTGAAGCAGGAATGGTTTCGGTGGTCATATCGCTCTACTGGTACTCTCAAAAAGAGGTACCTGGTTAAGTGACATAATTTTCATTGTCTCCGGCACTTCTCGCGATGGCGGCACACGTGATTGGAGGCCTCAGTTGTTTTGATTACCACGATGACGAAATAACACATCATTTCTCTTCGCAACAACCATAACATTTGAATATTATCGAACCGCTGTGGTCTATATTGGAAACAATTAATGGCCTGTTACCATCCTGCAGCATCTATCAAGAAACTGGAACAGTTTCCCTGAGAGGACTGAGGCGAACTCCCATAGAATGCGGTTCACCATTTATATACATAGAATCCGAGAAGGGTTCAGAGATTCATACGTGCCAGGGGTGGTCCTAAATCGTATTAGGTGTGCGTTCTCATTATATCCAGTTTATGTATTGTACTAGTGCAGTGGTTCCCAACAGGTGGTCCGCGGACCCCCAAGGGTCCTCGAGCTATGCCAGGGGTCCGCAAGATACTATTAAAATAAAAAATATATTAAATATATTTCGTATGATAACAGATTTGTTTGTTTTGCCCGCTTCCTGCATGAGCAAAGCTTTAGCGAACACTAACTTCTGCGTCTAGCGTCTTCCTAGAGCCAACTGACACATAGAAAACGTATAAAAAGACTCTTAATTTGGCTTTTTTAAGTACTTGATACTGTGATATGACAAGGTATCAATCATGCTCGATAAGGGAAGGGGAGGGGGGGGGGGTGGAATCCTCGAGAAAATTTTGTTGGAAACCCCAGTACTAGTGCATATCCCTCCTTCACCCCCAATCTTCACCCCGTGCTTGCTGTGTGCGGAATGTTAGTTGGAAGACACTATAGCTACGACGCCATATAATCCTGCTGCCGTAATTTTACGGCCATGGCTCTTCCGCGAGTGTATGGGTGAAGTGGTATGTTTGTCTCGTCTGGGGACCCTCTCGAAATTTTGACACAAAGCCTTCCTGCGTTCAACGTCATTCTTGCTCGATTTCTCAGGGGGAACAAGGATTTCTGTGACAATCTCAATCTGCTAAAAGCCGTATCTAAATGTTGAGGCTTTCATGGTCTATTGGCTTCTGTCTCTGTATATCGGCCGACGTTGAATGATTTTACTGAAGTTTCACCAGCACGAGTGGCTGACATTGTCAAGGGATCACCGTTCACCCAATCACTGCAGTGGAAGTTCATAAAGGCGCTCGCGTACATGAACGTGACACTGCTATAGTTAGCAAAATTCCCCACTTGCGTACGAAAGGACAATTCGTTTGCGGTATGTAGCATCTCGTTGATGTCATTATCACCGTGATCATTTGACGCCCAGACAGCATGTGCGCTTGAAAATATTTGTCTGTACAAATAGGTTCAAATGGCTCTGAGCACTATGGGACTAAACTGCTGAGGTCATCAGTCACCTAGAACTTAGAACTACTTAAACCTAACTAACCTAAGGACATCACACACATCCATGCCCGAGGCAGGATTCAAACCTGCGACCGTAGCGGTCGCTCGGTTCCAGACTGTAGCGCCTAGAACCGCACGACCATTCCGGCCGGCCCCGGCTGTACAAATAGGAATACCGCATGACTTACTCTTGTAACACGGAGACTTTTAGTCAACACTCGTGGTTTAATTTCAGCGCTAGACGTCCTGCAGGTTTTGCCACATTTACTTCTTACCCAAATAGTTGGAGACGCATATTGCTCTTTTACAAAAAATCCAAAGTTCAATCGGGGAAAAAAGAGGGCATGCCGTGAGATGACATAGGACGGTGATCATAACAATTATGCTTTGCATGTAACTTCCAATGTAGACCTTTGGTAGTTCCCCGATTCACTCCATATGGGCGCTGCTGTCGTCCGTCCTTTAGCAGCTCTTAGAGACAATCCTTAAGATACGTAACTTAAATATGCCATTTTTGCCCATCTTCCCAACAGTTTCCATATCGACAGGATCCCTTTCATATTTTCGTAGCAAAAAGGGACATATTAAAACTCTACGAGTTTTGTTACACGCAAGAAAGGAGTTTTTTTGAATACAAATAAAGTGTCAATATTGTGCCGCATTTATTTACCTTATGAACAGGTTTTCAGCTGAAAAGGCCAGTGTCCGAGAATAACTGCTTGTCGTTGTCAAAGAAGGTAGCAAACTAGTGAAAAACTATGGGGATTGTGCTGCATAAGGAAGGCGTGTTTCGAATCACGCAGAGTAAAAGCCATCTTTGACAGAACAATCGTGGCGTAACTAAAAACATTGAAACGAAGCAATGAATAAATGCAAAATAAGAAGTGAAGTGTTGGGTTTGCACAGGGTCAGCAAAATTATATTCTAATCCAAATTTCGGTAGAATCAAAACTGTATTTTGTGTGTAAAAACTAACCTACATGTTGTAAGTAATACGCAAATTGCAAGTATGTCTGTATAAATAGAAGAAATTATACAAAACTGCAGACATGGTGTGCACATGGTGAAACAACGTAATATTGAACAATTTAAGATAAAATGACATGAAAATAAATACAAAGCAAAAGGAGATAGTAGGATGAAACAGCATGTGAAAAGCATAGAAATATTAGACACATAGATAAAGTTCAGCTATGTACTCCACTACCTCAAACCTCACATAATCTTGTCATCTCTACTCTTTCCACGCCCTCTGGCCCATTTAACAAAGATAAAATGGTCATCTGTGTCACTTCACTAGCACTTTTTTTTATCTTTATGGCAATGCGTACCCACAGACATAACGGTGGTCGGCTCTGTGGAAAGTAGTTTATTTCGTATTTTTATTAAATTAAGCGTGGAATCTCACACACACACACACACACACACACACACACACACACACACACACACACACACACACACAAATTAATACCTCACCGTCGGGGGTCCTAAATTCCATCATCTTCAGTGACACCAACTATTAACAAATATCTCTAAAGGTATTAACGCCTCTCCAATTATGCAAATCAACAGTGATAATGGGACGACATTTAAAATATTAACACTTAAAATTTGCAGATGATGCCACCTAACATATCAATAATTTCTTAGAAACGGGGTGACAGTTTACAAGGAAGCTATGGAAAATTAATTAAACCATATTTTTCAGGTTGGCTCTCAGCTATGGAGCCATTGAGACAGCGCAGTATCTTTGAAGGTACTAGTGGTATTGCTTAGGTTAGTTGCTCATTTGTACGCAATCACACACATGTACCGGGTGATCAAAAAGTCAGTATAAATTTGAAAACTTAATAAACCACGGAATAATGTAGATAGAGAGGTAAAAATTGACACACATGCTTGGAATGACATGGGGTTTGATTAGAACCACCCCATATTGCTAGATGCGTGAACGATCTCTTGCGCCCGTCGTTTGGCGATGATTGTGCGCTCAGCCGCCACTTTCGTCATGCTTGGCCTCCCAGGTCCCCAGACCTCAGTCCGTGCGATTATTGGCTTTGGAGTTACCTGAAGTCGCATGTGTATCGTGATCGACCGACATCTCTAGGGATGCTGAAAGACAACATCCGACGCCAAAGCCTTATCCTAACTCCGGACATGCTTTACAGTGCTGTTCACAACATTATTCCTCGACTACAGCTATTGTTGAGGAATGATGGTGGCAATATTGAGCATTTCCTGTAAATAACATCATCTTTGCTTTGTCTTACTTTGTTGTGCTAATTATTGCTGTCTGATCAGATGAAGCTCCATCTGTCGGACATTTTTGGAACTTTCTTTTTTTTTAGGTTCTAATAAAACCCCATGTTACTCCAAGCACGTGTCAATTTGTACCTCTCTATCTACTTTATTCCGTGATTTATTCAGTTTTCAAATTTATACTGACTTTTTGATCACCCGGTATATAACTACACTGGTGTGCAGAACTTAAGGACGAAAGTAACATTTTCATGATGTAACATAGCTCGATGAAACTTTGACCATAGATACAGCGAACTGCTGCAGTATAGTACAGAGGGTAACTGAAAGAAAGACGCAATGAGACGAACAGAAATGACACTTTCATCCAAAGACAATGACATGAAACCACCGCGATTTAATATGGTCCCGTGGACATTACGAAAGGCGGGACAAGGTTCGTAATACGGTGTGGTATTACCACTGACGGCAATTCTTGCTCTGGAACCTGCTCCCACTAGGCTAGTAAGGACATTTGTGGCAGGAAAATGATGATGATGTTTGGTTTGTGGGGCGCTCAACTGCGCTGTTATCAGCCCAATCTCACCACTTTCGTGATGATGATGATGATGATGATGATGATGATGATGATGATGATGACAACACAAGCACCCAGTCATCTCGAGGCAGGTGAAAATCCCTGAACCCCCCGGGAATCGAACCCGGGACCCGTGCTCGGGAAGCGAGAACGCGACCGCGAGATCCCGAGCTGCTGACTTGGCAGGAAAATATTCAGAGTCCGAAGACTAGTGTGTGCCAACTATAGATGTGTATGTTGCAGAGTCTCAGCTCGGAAAATAATCTAATGACGGAAAATAAAAAAGATGGGCAACGTCCATTGACCTTGAAGGAGACTACGCTGAAAAATAAGTGACTCATAAACATGGTCTTTCGTTACCAGGCCGAAAAATGATATTCTTGCTGTCGTGCAGTAGTTGTAGTAGTGAGTGTAATCGGTTCGGAACCCTGAATAGAGCAGCATACTTCAAAAATACGAGTTGGCGTTGTAATTGGAGCATGGCCACGGTCACAATGAGTGCCAGGTTCCGCCCCTGCGAATGATAACTTTGCGGTGCGTTTATTTTCGCTACAGATATATATTAAGCTCACCGTTACCGGGTCTAATTAACTGTCTAGAGCGAGAGGCAGTAGCACTGAGTTTGACAGAGTAGGCTGCTATTACAGCTCAAGCTTCATTCTGGCGATTCGCATTTAGATAGCTAGGAAATTTGGCGACACCAGGTAACAACGCTAAACGCACTACGAGGCAGACACATTCTGGTTGGCCCGATCCACTCTAACACAATTTGCTTTTCAGCAGAAGTTAATTTTTCATTGAGGAAAATGATAGACAAAATAATGGAAACGTCAGACTAGGGGTATTAAGCTGGACTCGCTGATTGACATGCTTTAGTTGTCTGTTCTTATATGGCATTTAATGTTCTATCCAGCGCATACCTAACTCTACAGTGAGATACATCTCAGGTCTTCTGGCTAAATATGGGGAACGTTGCCTTTGTGTGGCTGAGTGTTACTGTGGGATTCTCGTCTATCAAGAAAAATCACTAGTAATTGAAGCATATTGTCGCCGGAAAGACCGCCTGTGGAGTATAAAACATGGACCACTGGTGGATGGAAAGTAGTCATCTAGGGATTTTTCCAACAAGAGAGTATTATTAATCGAGGGAACTCGAGCTCTGACTGTGGTGCTGCCACCGAACTGAGCGCAGTGGTTAGTACACTTCACTCGCTGTGGGAAGGACGCTACTTCAAATCTAGATTCCGCCATCCGGTTCAGGTTTTCCGTGGTTTTCAGGAATCTGTTGGAACATTCTGGGATGGCTCCTTTGAAAATTACACTGCCTTTCCTTCTTCGTATTCTAGCCTTTTCGAACTTGCGTTACGTCTCTAATGTCCCCGTCGTCGATAAAGCGCTGAATTCTATCCTTTGTGTTCGGTATATCAATATTACTTCACTGTAAAACACGGAGACATAATATTTCTCCGGCAGTATTTTAATATTCTCGTGGTAATATTAATATGGTCACTGACTGTATAGAATGTATTATGGATCAAGTGTTCCGTTAACAGAGACACCGTCGGGAGATGAAAACTCCAAATGAAAAGACATAATTGTCTTGGAATCCTCTTTTCAGCAAACACTTCGTTTTTTACTACTCGCATAGTTCAGTCTGGGACAACTTGTCTACCGGATTTCCTTTTCTATTGCCGTCATAACAACTTTTCTAATAATTCCGTAATATTGAAATTACAGTACTGGAGATTTTTAGAAGTGCCTGCCGGATTAACGCTGCAATAGGCAAGAAATGGCCCAACACCTTAGCAACATGTATAATGTTTGTGTTTTTTAAATGGTTTCCTTTATTTTTCGTATCTTGATATTCCTATAGCGCAAGGTTTCCGTAAATGTGTTCCGCGGGTATCGAATAAGTGCCCCGCGCAAAACTGTTAATAACATCTACATCGCGTTATTCCGATATTTTGGGGATACTAACTTTTTTTAAATTATGATTTCTGCGTTATTAGTTATGGTTTAAAATGGAAATAATCACTGAATAAAACAGGTTTTTCTCTTTTTTTTTCAAATTTAATTAACCCTCTAAATATCAGGGTGTTCCACCAGAGTTCCAGGATTCTCAAAGTGTTTCGTCGAAGGAACTATCTGATCAGAAGTATCCAGACACACCTATATGTTGCCAAATGAACCACTTCATGTAAGAAGAGGACCATCCGTCAGTATAAAAGGAGCTGAAAGTATTTTGTTGTTAGTATATCAGCAGTAACAGCAGAATTTTCTTTGAACATTATTTTTAAAATAATAAAGGATGTGATGGCCTATTCCATTTTGTAAGTGTTTTATTAAATCACAAACTAATGAGTCAGTGAGACAATTTATACTGTTAATTATTAACAAACTTTTTTAATAGAATGACGAACAACTACTCAGTGTGTTGCAAATGCCACCTACAACTCCTCGTCAGGAAAGGAAGTTAACTGTCCGCGTTGAGGGTAGATACATAGCATGATTCTTCTGCACTACAACTGTCCCTAGTGATACCTGCCTCACCCACACCCTGCACCTACATTTACAACCAACCAAGTTAAAATGTGTGCGCTATAGCCGATGTGCTGTTTGTAAATCATTTGATACAGAACTCCTTAGTTTTGAACTGGCAGTAATTGGAAGTCTTCCGGCTGCCGAAGATGTCTGTCTGAGCACAGCCACTGTTACTATTATTATTGTGTAGACCCTACAGCAGTGTGGTACAGACATTACGTGGTTACTGTTGGGTTGTGCTGTGCTGTCCGTCAGTTCACTTACTGTTGCGAAGTGAATAATTAAGCAGTTTATGATTTATTGTGGGAACTACCTACAACTTTGAGAAGGAATTTTCATGAGATATTTACGCATACGTGAGACATATACAGGGTGTTTCAAAAATGACCGGTATATTTGAAACGGCAATAAAAACTAAACGAGCAGCGATAGAAATACACCGTTTGTTGCAATATGCTTGGGACAACAGTACATTTTCAGGCGGACAAACTTTCGAAATTACAGTAGTTACAATTTTCAACAACAGATGGCGCTGCAAGTGATGTGAAAGATATAGAAGACAACGCAGTCTGTGGGTGCGCCATTCTGTACGTCGTCTTTCTGCTGTAAGCGTGTGCTGTTCACAACGTGCAAGTATGCTGTAGACAACATGGTTTATTCCTTAGAACAGAGGATTTTTCTGGTGTTGGAATTCCACCGCCTAGAACACAGTGTTGTTGCAACAAGACGAAGTTTTCAACGGAGGTTTAATGTAACCAAAGGACCGAAAAGCGATACAATAAAGGATCTGTTTGAAAAATTTCAACGGACTGGGAACGTGACGGATGAACGTGCTGGAAAGGTAGGGCGACTGCGTACGGCAACCACAGAGGGCAACGCGCAGCTAGTGCAGCAGGTGATCCAACAGAGGCCTCGGGTTTCCGTTCGCCGTGTTGCAGCTGCGGTCCAAATGACGCCAACGTCCACGTATCGTCTCATGCGCCAGAGTTTACACCTCTATCCATACAAAATTCAAACGCGGCAACCCCTCAGCGCCGCTACCATTGCTGCACGAGAGACATTCGCTAACGATATAGTGCACAGGATTGATGACGGCGATATGCATGTGGGCAGCATTTGGTTTACTGACGAAGCTTATTTTTACCTGGACGGCTTCGTCAATAAACAGAACTGGCGCATATGGGGAACCGAAAAGCCCCATGTTGCAGTCCCATCGTCCCTGCATCCTCAAAAAGTACTGGTCTGGGCCGCCATTTCGTCCAAAGGAATCATTGGCCCATTTTTCAGATCCGAAACGATTACTGCATCACGCTATCTGGACATTCTTCGTGAATTTGTGGCGGTACAAACTGCCTTAGACGACACTGCGAACACCTCGTGGTTTATGCAAGATGGTGCCCGGCCACATCGCACGGCCGACGTCTTTAATTTCCTGAATGAATATTTCGATTATCGTGTGATTGCTTTGGGCTATCCGAAACATACAGGAGGCGGCGTGGATTGGCCTCCCTATTCGCCAGACATGAACCCCTGTGACTTCTTTCTGTGGGGACACTTGAAAGACCAGGTGTACCGCCAGAATCCAGAAACAATTGAACAGCTGAAGCAGTACATCTCATCTGCATGTGAAGCCATTCCGCCAGACACGTTGTCAAAGGTTTCGGGTAAATTCATTCAGAGACTACGCCATATTATTGCTACGCATGGTGGATATGTGGAAAATATCGTACTATAGAGTTTCCCAGACCGCAGCGCCATCTGTTGTTGAAAATTGTAACTACTGTAGTTTCGAAAGTTTGTCCGCCTGAAAATGTACTGTTGTCCCAAGCATATTGCAACAAACGGTGTATTTCTATCGCTGCTCGTTTAGTTTTTATTGCCGTTTCAAATATACCGGTCATTTTTGAAACACCCTGTATATTACAGGGTGGTCCACTGATCGTGACCGGGCCAAATATCTCACGAAATAAGCATCAAACGAAAAAACTACAAAGAACGAAACTTGTCTAGCTTGAAGGGGGAAACCAGATGGCGCTATAGTTGGCCCGCTAGATGGCGCTGCCATAGGTCAAACGGATATCAACAGCGTTTTTTTTAAAAAAGGAACCCCCATTTTTATTACATATTCGTGTAGTACGTAAATAAATATGAATGTTTTAGTTGGATATATCTCAATTTTTCTGTCGTATATGCTCGACACGAAGTACAAAGTATGTGTGTAGTGAGTGAACTATGCGAGGAAGATGTTCATACATTCGTTTCGCAAACTGTCAACTCCAGCACAGATTTTAATGCTAGTTTTTGAAATTTCGAACCTGTAATTATTAAGTTACGTAATTAGTAGTAATATCTAAGAAATAGCGATGACAGTAATGATGATTTGAAAATAGTCTTGTAACCGAAACTCAATTGAATCTTTTTGTTTTTACCGCTTAGAAAAATTCATTTCACCCCTCAGGGTAATTACCCCGAGGTTGGGAGCCACTGACCTATACTGATGGACAGGGACCGTCGAGTACACGCGGAAGGTGGTTGTAAGAAAAGCCGCGTAGAATAAGCGGAAGGAATCAGTGCTACCAGCAGTCCAGTTAGCACAATGGCTGTGCGTAGCGAGTTAAAATGAATGGGGGTAAATGGTCGAGCAGTTCATCATAAGCCACACATTTCTGCAGTCATTGCCAGACGACGATTGAAGTGGTGTAAAGAGCGATGTCACTGGACAGTGGAGGACTGGAAACGACTGATTTTGGATGGAAGGGTTTGCGTTCGGTGACTCTTTGGATAACGTTACCTGCCATCATGCGTAGCGCCAACAGTGAAGCATGTTGCGGGTTGTGTTCCGGTAGGGAGATGTTTATCGTGGTTTGAGTGTTGTCCCTGTATTGCGCTTAAGAAAATGCGGAAGGATATAAGACCATTTTACAGAACTGTGTGGTGCGTACAGTAAAGAAAACCCGGGTCCGAGCATCCTGATTTAGGGTTTTCGTGGTTTCCTTAAATCGCTTCAGGCAAATACCGGGATGGTTCCTTTGAAAGGGCACGGCCGCATTCCTTCCCCATCCTTCCCTAATCGATGGTTGGTTGGTTGTTTTGGGAAGGGGGGGGGGACCAAAAGACCTCGCTCTTTGGTTGGTTGGTTTGTGGGGTTAAGGGGACCAGACTATCCTCGCTCTTTGGTCCCCTCCCCCAAAACAAACAAAGAACGTTCCTGAAATGGACTGACCTGCCCACAGTGCCGATCTTACCCCAGTGGAACGCCTTTGGGATGAGTTAGATTGTAGACTTCACTCATTCAGGCACCTAATTGAAAGTGTCTGCACAAGAGTTCAGGCTGTCATAAAGGCTAAGAGTTGAATATTAATGTTAACTGATAGACGTCCAGATGCTTTTGATCAGACAGTGCATATGATGTCGCCGTCGACAGAACGTTGAGGCTGTACGATCTCAACGGCGTGTGGATTCCGGACGGCAGAGTTTGTGTTGGGATCCAGTATCGCGGGGATAGAAGGTAAAAATAAGTGCAGGCCCGCGAGGTACTGGGCCAAGTCGGTTATTGGCGAAATGTCGGGCGCCGGACTTGCCGAGCGTTTCTGCGCCAGGTGAGCCAGGCAAGACTGATGATCGACCTCCACCCGGCCGGCAGATGCTCCCAAGATGCTTGCCAGGCCCACCTCGGCCCACAAAATAGTCGCGCCACTTTCCGAAGACCGCTGTTTTATCACAGTATCGTACCGTTCAGATGATTATAGTTTACACAACTCATTTTGTGGGCTTTCAATTTCTGCGGGGAGGGATGACTAATACAGAGTGCAACATTGCCAACTTCCACGATGACATAGCACAGCGCCGAAGTTAGTAGAGAGAAGACTATTCCACACACAGTTTCTGAGAACGTTCCTGATAGTATTAGGTAGTCGAAACAACTAAACGAATCTGGCAAGTACGGAATTCCACTACCATCAGTCTGGTATACTGCCACAATGCATCGACGGAATAATAGCGTTAAGCCACCAGAATTACTTCCAAATAAATTTTGCTCCATTCATCACGCCTCCGTCGCTTCTGGACAGCGTCGCTGCCACGCAACACGGATGTAGAGGGTTCGTGTATCGCGTTGGGAATAGACGCCGTTTTTAAATGGGCCATTTTTATGTCGTGCCTAATAAGCGAATGCCGATGAAAAAATGTTACACTCCGCGATCATGCCCCCTCTGCCTGAGTTATCATTGGAATCTGACGTTGAGGAGGCATGTGAACGTACAGTTCACCCGACGGTCAATGTCCGCTTTCGAAACCAGAGCCACTGTTTCTCTTTAAGGTAGCTCCTCAGTTGTCCTCTCAGAGCTGAAGTATCGTCCTTGTAAGTACCGCTTATCGATCTCGGATCTTTCGTATGATTGACAGCCATGTTAACTCTTCAGCTGCAGGAGGCGACATAGGGCACATAAACTCACCTAAATGAATTTTCAGAATCCTTGGTTGACACTCTTCTTTGAAGAGTAACAGTAGTCTTAACGGAACTGTCACAAAACCGTGGTCCGCACAATCGTAGCCGCTACTACATTTAGCGACAGATAACAGATTGACTCAGAAGTTATTGCCTGTCCTTCCGCGAAGGGATACAAAAGAATGAAAAAACATGCCCTTAGAATGTACAGGACGATTCAATTTGAGTTGACTTTGGTCCGGAAACAAGCGAATCTAAAATTATAAGAGAAAATTGTCCTGAAACCTGAATGAACATCTTCCATTGCAAGCTCTTTGCTTTCTATATTTTGGGAGAAGGTAGTGTGGACCAAAATAAGAAAAAAAAGTGTAGCAAACATGGACTCTAAAACGCATACCTTAAGAACTATTAGCACTTGTTCACCTTTGCTACTACGAAACACATCTCTTGTGCTGAACGAATGCTCATCTCTCTTAAGTTATGCACTTTAGAGCCCATATTTACTGGTCCATTTTGCCTTGTTTTTGGTCCATACCACTTACTCCCAAAATGTGGCAAGCGGAGAGCTTGCAGTAGAATAGGTCCACTGTCAGATATCTGAAAGATTTTTCGCTTACAACATCTGACTTGGTCTTTCCCGGACCAAGGCCCCTTACCTCGAAGTGATGCATTAGCCCCCCCCCCCCCCCCCCCTCCATCATCCCCGAAAATTTTTAAAATCATCGGGGAATCACCCTATAGCATCCCAAAGTAATTCCAAATGCAGCGCTCTCCTTACTATAAAGTTTTTTCTGTAGCAACTTGTCCTTGTTGTGTGGTAGTTGAACAGTTAAGTCGTCATAATATTATTGAAGATCAAATGTTTTGAAATAACCACTCAGCCATACATCATCATTAAGCTTAAAGGACTTTGATCACAGGGGCAGGTTGTTAGAGAAGCTGTCATTGTCACAGTCAGTTGCTGCTCTGGCTGTATAATTGTTTGTAGCACTCCTGCTCAGTGTTTAGTTAGTTAATTGCGCATTGCATTTCATGCACTTCAGCCCTGGTTGTAATATCGTCACGAGAACCATATGCTTTCATTCCCGTGAAGATAGTCTAATCCAGTACACGTAGCATATGAGCATACGATAGAACTGATCCAGCGTGCTGTAACGAATTTGCTCTGTTTTTTGAAGATGAGAGAAGTTTCCCCATTTCGCCCTACTTGAGGTCCTTTGAGCGTGTGGATGTATCACAGAGCTGAAGTATTTTACAGAACAAGTTTCTTCACTCAAATCACTTACGGAGATCACAGCAAATAAACGTGCTCCCTGCCATTCCTTTCCAACATATTAACTTCTTTGTCTGGATTACCTGTGCCAATATTACATTCAGTGTTTGACGATAATTTGTTATGGTCCGTCGCTTTTGTATATCTCTGCTGCGGAAGCTAATGGAATCTCTCTCGCTTTGTATAGCCCTAACTGCACCAAGTTTCTCCAGTGCCTGTGCAAAACCACAACTACGCTTCTTGCACTCACTGGGTGTAATCAAACACATGAAAATGGTTTACGAATACGATGAACATCTGTTTGCTTACATTAATATATTTCGACGAAGTAATTTTTTTCCCAATTCCCCATGTTCTTGTTCACAAAACATTTATCCACTTGGATGTTTATAAAAAATAAACAGTTGGAACCACTTTTATGAAGAGATCAATTTTTTTATGTTGGCCTTCTTCCACTGTTACTCTCGGATCGCGTGTTCACACATGTGATAGCGCTATGGCGTTAATCGTTTCCTGCAGATGCCGCTTCTGCTGCAGTCACCGGAGCCAAGACAGCTTGGCACTGTGCGCGATCGCGCGAGGTTAATGGACAATGTGTGGTGTTTAGCTGTCGCCAGTCATAACACTGCGAGCCACTGGCCAGCGTTCGTCTCGCGCAAGAGCCAACTCGTCACCTCACCCTTGGCGTCAGCTTGCGTGCCTGTGTCGCGTACTACGCCAGCTCGTAACACTTTCGATCTCGTGCAACTCTGAAATGTTTTGCGGTAAACTATGTCTTCCTTGGTTACCTGCAAGATCGTCACATTAATCGTGAGATAACAACACCTCAGCTTTTAATTCTTTCCTTTTTTATTGTCCTCCCTGTCCGCCCCCGGTAGCTGAGTGGTTGCCAGCACGGTAGCTCAGCGTGTTTGGTAAGAGAGCTGGTTAGCCTCTGTAATAAAAAAAAACTTGAACGGATCTCATGTGACGTCCGCAACGACCAAACACAACGATCAACAACGAACAATATGGGAAAAAAAGTGGTCAGCGCGACACTGTCAATCCTAAGGGCCCGGGTTCGATTCCCGGCTGGGTCGGAGATTTTCTCCTCTCAGGGACTGTGTGTTGTGTTGTCCTAATCATCATTATTTCATCCCCATCGACGCCGAAGTGGCGTCAAATCGAAAGACTTGCACCAGGCGAGCGGTCTACCCGACGGGAGGCCCTCGTCACACGACATTATTATATTGTCCTCCCTACCCGCCTCCTCGTGAGAAATTGATTCCTTACACTCAGGGGAGGATCCTGGTTGGGGGAGGGGGGGGGGCTGAAAAATCTTTAAGTCATCTTAAGATGTTTTATATTCCCGCTTAAATAGTTTATGGTGCTTTTCGTTACCAATAACCAGATTTAGGGCTGCTCGAATAATCGAGAAAAGCTAATTATTTTTAGACTGAGTTACGAGAAAAAAATTAGTAAAAGGGTTCGATCGCGCAGTCATTTATTAAAAAAAATCCCGGTTTCGGCCTCTAGTTGTGGCCATTTTCAGATAATGTACTGTAAAGATAAAAATTAAAAGTTCTGATTTTTTTACACAGGGTAGTCAGAAAACAGTATAAAGAATGTACATTAAAATTACGATCGTTACCCATCCGGTTGACGATGATGGAACAGCTGTGCAGACCGCAGTCGCAAAACTGTTGCTGACGGCTCAGCAGCCATGGGTTAAATAGAGCGAAAGAGGGCGCATATGAGCCACATGACGTCAGTGTCAGCCAATGGGAAGCAATTTACATGTATGCCAAGATCTGAACGTCCATCTTTAAACATGTGAAGGAGTTTAAATGTAAACAGGAGTTTCAATATGCTATGAATAGCGTGTGCGTTAAGATCAGTTTTATAAACATTGAACAATGAGCCAACGTGATAGATTAAATTGTAACCCAGAACGCCGTCTGGGAGCAGTAGTTACCATTACGAAGACGCTGTTTCCATAGCAATTGCTATTAATGTAAATCAGCACTTTTCATTTTTATCTTTACAGTGCATTATCTGAAGATGGCCTACTATTTTTAATAAGTGACTGTGCGATCAAGACAGCTTTTTTAGTAATTTTACTGTACTAAAAATCGCTGTACCCAACAATGTTATCTAAAATTATGAATGAGTTAAGAGGACCGGAGCTTTTTCAGCACTGTTCCCTGTGCTGTTTGGAGCGGACGACGACGCTTACCTCCGCTCACAGATCCGGCTGTGCTTACATTTCTCTTGCAAGTATATACAACAGAATTATCCTCCTCGTCAAATTGGTAAATCATATATAATTGTGTACCGGGCTAAACGCCATTGGATTACACTGTGCAGAACAACTTTCTTTGCGAATTTCCGTAGTTGTCTCCCTTTAGTGTAGTCAAACTCCCCCATACCCTAGTCTTTTTCACTGAACTAGTAGTAGTAAATGATTTGGTTTGTCATTGGTTTAAAGATTCTCGATGTAATTACAACTCAACACACTCGCGTTGTCTTTCTTAGCGGATAAAGTTTCACATAGAAGCATAAATCCAGATGCAGCTGTGGTGCATACTATGTCTGGACTATCTCCTCCCCTTTGTTTGGAAATTCTTTCCCGATTTTCCTTCTGTTTATACTTGGACCGCTTTCGAAAGACGCTATTTGTCAACGTCTGCAGGCAGCCGCGATCAGCAAAAGAAATAAGTGTCATCTGATCGGTGATCTTAATTGCAACTAGAGTTAATTTTGTACTTGCGAGACGTTCCATACATCAGTTACAGGCTACAGAGATTGAGCTCACCGTTTGGCACAGTAGCTCTCTTTCCCCTTTCGTTGCCAGCTTACACGAGTAAACGATTCTTCGAACCAGCTACTTTGAGATGGCTAGCAGCCAGCACGCTGTGTTCCCTGTGAGCCTCCTTGACGTTTTTCCTTCGATCAGTAGGTGAACTATACAGTCACTATCCAAGCCAACTTAATCTGTTCTCACAAGCAAAAAAAAAACTGAATTTTGATAAGTCTGAAATATGTCCTGATTGCAAGCGACATTACTCTTACTCCATATTGAACTTGCGTGCCTGAAAGCACGGACGATCATAGAAGAAGGCCGTATGATTTACGCTTCACAACTTTTTGTTCACACAGCAGCACACTTTTCCTTCGCCGGCCAGAGTGGCCGAGCGGTTCTAGGCGCTTCAGTCTGGAACCGCGCGACCGCTACGGTCGCAGGTTCGAATCCTGCCTCGGGCATGGATGTGTGTGATGTCCTTAGGTTAGTTAGGTTTAGGTAGTTCTAAGTTCTAGGGGACTGATGACCTCCGATGTTAAGTCCCTTAGTGCTCAGAGCCATTTGAACCATTTGAACACTCTTCCTTCACGCAGTGGGAAGTCCACAGTTCTTGGTTACAGGGAATCCCACCAGCTCTTCTTAGATGCAGAGGAAGATGGGTGTCTTTTCGTAGATGTCTCCAAATCGACACCATGTCCTTTGTCTGATGGTAGTCAAAAACAATTGATAGTTGTTTCTGATTTTTCCAATTTGCCTCAGACTGTCTAGAGAGGAGGCTTATGAGTCTCTTACCTCCTTAAGGCGTGTACGGAAAAGGCTAGCGTTTTCCTGTGATATTATTTGAGACGTTAGTATTACAGTGATTTATTTTTGGAAGAAATCTATTTCCATGTAACAGCACTTTCCATTCAGAGACTATAAAATGAAATAATCACCAGTCACTTTAAGCAGTGTCTATAATGATGATACTTTGAGAGTATTTGTTTATCGGTTTCTGATGTGGCATATGGATCGGTATTTTATTCCGAAATTAGTGAACGTGATGTACAGTGGGAGGGAATGCATGCGAACATCATGAACAACTTCATTTCCTTTTTAGTGAGTAATTACTTTTTTACGAGAGACTGAACGGAGAAACGTGCCTTTGACATGTTCTCCCACTCCATCCAGGAGTCACTGATAATAATGAATTATTATGATGATTACGTTTAAAGTTTATGGGAAGTCGCGAAATGTTCTCATAAATACTGGATGAGTAAAGGTCGGTACAGTTCCACTTTCTAGCTCTAGGCGGGTTAGTCATGCCCCGCCCTCCTCCCGACCGCCGTGTCGTCCTCCGCCAATGGCGTCATCGGATGAGATGTGGAGGGGCATGTTGTCAGCACACAGCTCTCCTGGTCGTCACGGGCATCTTGCCCTTGAAACGGCTACTACTCAGTCGAGTAGACTCTCAGTTGGCCTTCCATCCAAAGTTAGCAAACGGAATGTGTTAATGGCGGCGAAGACTGTGCACGAACGCTCTGTATGCATTCGGCAGTCACGCAGTACGGTGTTCCACGACGGTGGTTGTGGAATCGATCAGTGCGACATACCGTGTGATACGTTAACGTGTGTTCAAGACGACATGCTTACGATGGTGAACGAGCAGTTGGACGGCTCGGAGCTGCTCAAAATGTCAGTACTGTGACCACAGTTATGGGTGTGTCCGAAAGTGTCACTTCGCGATCAGAAAAGACCACTGAACGTGGAAATGTTATGCGAAAGCGTGCTGGTGGTCGTAGATGGACCATCACACCGCAAGAGGATCGATACGTAGGCGCAGTGGGGGGAAAAAGGAGCAGGCATCTCATTCCTAGGCAGAACGCTGCAGAGCTTGAAATCGATACCAGTAAGCGTGTTTCTGCTAGAACCATTTCGTGGCGGTTAAATCAGGCAGGTTCGTATGTTCGGAAGCCTATTAAATGCATGACTCTTAAACCACGCCATCGCCGAGAAAGAGTTCATTGTTGTAGGGCTGCATGTTGGTTGGGACCAGCAACAGTGGTCCAGAGTGATGGTCTCCGCTTCACTGTGGCAGGTGATTCTGGCCACCAATTAGTGTGGAGAGAGAGGATAACATATTACACACCATAGAATGGCCATCGTCATCGGTATGGCGTAGGCGTTACGGTGTTCGCAGGCATGCTTGATGGCCGAACGCCACTGCATGTCTTTGCGCGAGGTACCGTTATATCACAATGGTATAGCAGGGGTATTATTCTGGATCGTGTAAGTTTGTTTAGGGGTGTGGTAGGTTCCCGCTTTCTGATTATGGACGGCAATGGCTTGGTTCAAATGGCTCTGAGCACTATGGGACTGAACATCTATGGTCATCAGTCCATCAGAACTTAGAACTACTTAAACCTAACTAACCTAAGGACATCACACAACACGCAGTCATCACGAGGCAGAGAAAATCCCTGACCCCGCCGGGAATCGAACCCGGGCGCGGGAAGCGAGAACGCTACCGCACGACCGGACGGCAATGCCCGACCACACAGGACAGCTGAGGTGTGGGACACACTGGAGAGTGAAGGTACTGAACTTCTTGAATGCCCTGCGGATTTCCGAGACCTAACACAATAGATGAGTACTGGGATGCTCATGGAGAACTTGTTTCTCAACAAACACCCCCTCTCCCAACTCCTCAACAGTTGGTAGCCAGCATGAATAGCAGGTGCAAAATGTGCATTAGTGCCCGAAGAGGACATATTCGTTACTGAGAGTCCGATATCGACCACTATGTTGGGAGTCTGACATTTGTCAAACACGAACGTTATTTATGTCTGTTATCCTGCTTTCTCATGTGCTAAAATGTGTACCATATTTCGTTATAAACATACCACTCCACCTCTCACGCATGCACTGTTTTATGTCACCCTTCATCGCTCCTCATTATTCCTGTCCAACAGTGTCTCTCTTCCTTAGCAACTGTCAGTGTATCAACTTTAGTCTAAAAAACGAAACTCCGCCAGAACAGGCCACGGAGCCTAACGGTACCGACAGACCGCCGTGTCATCCTCAACGGAAAGCGTCACTGGATGCTGATATGGAGGGCCATGTGGTCAGCACACAGCTCTCCCGGCCGTATGTCAGTTCACGAGGCCGGAACCGCTACTTCTCAGTCAAGTAGCTCCTCAGTTTGCCTCAAAAGGGCTGAGTGCACCCCACCTGCCAACAGTGCTTGGCAGACTGGATGGTCACCCATCCAAGTGCTAACCCAGCTCGACAGCGCTTAACTTCGGTGATATGACTGGAACCGGTGTTACCACTGCGGCAAGGCCGACCAACATTAGTTTGGTAATAAAATATTTTCTGCACCCTTCGGCAGAAGTCAACAAAGTATTGTTGGACGTAACTAGAAAATTAGCGGCCAGTCAGGCGGCGAAAGGGTGGCGAAGTTGAAACACTGTACAGAAAGCAGCGGCGTGGTGGTAGTAATACAGCAGTGGAAACCATGCGCCGAGGCGTCCCTTTAACGTGATGGAGACCACCTCTCCCGCCATTGTAACTTAGTTACCAACATCGACGCGTTCAGAAACTCATTTTGGAACTTTCATGCACTAGACTGTTTTTAAAGCGAATCTGTTAGCAGTGCCCAAAAGTACATACATTTGCCGTCCCGCGTGAGACGTACACGGGACGGGCAGTGACACGCCTAAAAATCGGGACACCCCGCGGCAATCAGGTCACCTGCCAACGCTAGTTTAGAAACTGCACACTCAGAGTTATGGGATAACTAAATGCACATTTACAGATGGCATCAGTATCGCGTACACAAGGTATGACCGCAATACCACTTTCAGGTATTACCTCTCACCGCGGACCACGCAGTGGCCGATGGCCTTCACTTAACGACAGAGAGCAGCAGCATTGGTGTAGAGTTGCCAGTGATAACAGACAAGCAACACTGCGTGAAATAACCGCACAAATCAATGTGGGACGTACGACGAACTTATCCGTTCTGCAGCGCCTCTCCTGGTCTCGTGACCACATCGGTTGGATTCTAGACTGGAAAACCGTGGCCAGGTCAGATTAATCCCGATTACTGTTGGTAAGAGCCTATGGTAGGGTTCTAGTGTGTCGCAGACCCCACGGAGCCATGGATCCATGTTGTTAACAAGGCGGCTCCATAATGGTGTGTGCAGTGTGGACACGGAATGGACTGGGTCCTCTGGTTTAACTGAACCAATCACTGACCGGAAATGGTTATGTTCGCCTACTTGGAGAGCATTTCCATTCGTTCCCAAACAACGATGTCACTGGCTCACAACTGTTACGGATTGATTTGAAGAATATTCTGGACAATTCGAGCGAATGATTTGTCACCTAGATCGTCCGACATGAATCCAATCGAACCTTTCTGCACCAGCAGCCCTTTCGCAATTGTGGGCAGATATAGAGGCAGTATGGCTGACGGTGTGTCGCGGAGGGTACTCTAAGTACCTCTGTTGGTCCTCCCTTCTATTCCAGTCTCGTGTTGTTCTTGGAAGGAAAGGTTGTCGGTATGCCTCTATGTGGGCTCTAATATCTCTGATTTTATCCTCATGGTCTCTTCGCGAGATATACGTAGGAGGGAGCAATATACTGCTTGACTCCTCGGTGAAGGTATGTTCTCGAAACTTCACCAAAAGCCCGTACCGAGCTACTGAGCGTCTCTCTTGCAGAGTCATCCACTGGAGTTTATCTATCATCTCCGTAACGCTTTCGCGATTACTAAACGATCCTGTAACGAAGCGCGCTGCTCTCCGTTGGATCTTCTCTCTCTCTTCTATTGACCCTATCTGGTGCGGATCTCACGCTACTGAGCAGTATTCAAGCAGAGGGCGAACAAGTGTACTGTAACCTACTTCCTTTGTCTTCGGATTGCATTTCCGTAGGATTCTTCCAATGAATCTGTGTGGCATCTGCTTTACTGACGATTAATTCTATATGGTCATTCCATTTTAAATCACTCCTAATGCCCACTCCCAGATAATCTATGGAATTAACTGCTTCCAGTTGCTGACCTACTATATTGTAGCTAAATGATAAAGGATCTTTCATTCTACGTATTCAAATGGTTCAAATGGCTCTGAGCACTATGGGACTTAACAGCTATGGGCATCAGTCCCCTAGAACTTAGAACTACTTAAACCTAACTAACCTAAAGACATCACACAACACCCAGCCATCACGAGGCAGAGAAAATCCCTGACCCCGCCGGGAATCGAACCCGGGAACCCGGGCGTGGGAAGCGAGAACGCTACCGCACGACCACGAGATGCGGGCATTCTATGTATTCGCAGCACATTACACTTCTCTACATTGAGATTCAATTGCGTGAGACTTCCAACGGCTTTTTGAGTCCGTTCTACGTCGAGTTGCTGCACTGTGCCGGGCAAAAGGAGGTCCGACACGATATTAGGAGGTATCCCATGACTATTGTCGCCTACGTGAAGATCGGTCAACGTTCCGTCGCCAACGGCGCGCGCGAATCGGGAGATTGTCGATCGGTTGGCTGTTATGGCGACGACGCGATGTCATTGTGCGCTCGACTCGAGTCGTCCCGGCGATTGTCGTCCGAAGTGGGGCGTAACAATTAGTCCGGGCATTTTCCGGCTGGGCGGCTATTCCTAGAGGCGGGCCGTTGTGCGGCGCGGCGGCAGAGCGTGCCCTGATAGGAAGCCAGCCTCATTACCTCCGGCGGCGGGCCCGCTCTGCCCCTGGCTGTTTTTGCCAAAGGCCGCTTGTCGGCCCAGACAAACGGCGCCGCAGGTGCCGCTGTTGGCCGTCTGCCGCGGGAAAAAACGAAGTCTGCCTCTCGCTGCCCTCGCAGTCACGCGCCCAGCGTTTCCCTCAAAAACTGCCGTTGTCCCAATATATTAAGAACGCGGTGAGCTTTGAAATATGATGAATGGCCTGGCACGAACGAGTAATCCTCCTTTGAGTGTCTTTCTCTCTGTTTGCTGTGAAGAATGTGTCGTTACAAATGTATTGCCAAAGTCGTTACTCGTTCCACAGCTTCAGAGAAATGCGGTTTGATGTTGACATCTCGGTCACTGCGCGCAGAAATTGTCAGGATCGGCGACAGCTGTTTCATAGGAGGAAGAAAAAAAAGAGGTTAGATTTTAAAGTTTCGACGGCGACATCGAAAACGTTGAAACTGGAGCACTGATTCAGTTGGAGGAAGATGCAAGCGTTGTTTATGTAACAATCCCAGAATTACACTGTAGCGATCGCGGAAACCACTGGAAACCTGAGTAGAGATGAAAAGGGAATATGAGGCCCAGTCAAACCCTTTCCTAATTCCGCCATTTGCTTTAAACATGTTTGGGTGTTAAAGAAAAACAATAATTTGTGGACTTGTAGAAAAGCGGACCTATCCTTAATTCATTATTATAAACACCAATGTTTTGAAACCGTTGGGTTGTTTCGGGGAGACCAGACAGCGAGGTCATCAGTCTCATCGGATTAGGGAAGGACAGGGAAGGAAGTCGGCCGTGCCCTCTCAAAGGAACCATCCCGGCATTTGCCTGGAGCGATTTAGGGAAATCACGGAAAACCTAAATCAGGATGGCCGGACGCGGTATTGAACCGTCATCCTCCCGAATGCGACACCGTAACACAGCGGGGACATCTTTCTAGTGCCGTCGTGCTCCAACAGGCGGCAGCACAGTGTGTCGGCTTCCCAACATCCGGTAAATTCACTCAGTGACACGGGCAGAAGTACCGTCCTTCCTCAGGAAAAATGCAGTAGAACCCAGACAGAGAGTTTCCAAATGGCACTTAAAAAGTAGAACGATATTGCTACAGGAGATAGTAAGAGTCAAGTTTAGCATGAAGGCCTATGAACATACACCATCCGTCCAAAAAGTTCCGGAGTATAAGCGATGTCAGCGCCGTAACTTCGGTGGGAGCTTGAACTAAAAGGTGTAAACAATAGACGTGCATTCGACTAGTCAGTTGTGAGCAGGTAGTTTTAAGCAGTGGACGTGCCATCGTAACGTGTCAACGTCGTTGTCACATATCGCAATGAAGCGACATCTTTAAATCAAGTACTCAAGACATCCTCCAGAATGTCTTGAAGAAAGCAAAAGTGTGTGGAAAGCCTATCTCGCACATCTTGCCTCCCGAACGACGACGCGTTGACGGTTACTGCGACTTTATTGAAATGCAAAACGTGGTCAGTTACTATTTTCTAGAAAAAAAATCTTCACGGTTAACGACACTCGGTCTTAATACAGATCTACCACAAAAACAACAAAATGTAGGTACTCACCTGAAGGATCAGCGCTTGGACAACATAACCGGTATTCAGGCCGATGTGACGTACGTCTTGAACATCACCTCAAAGGAGGGCTTTTCTGACAGTATCACGCGATTGTGTGTATGATTTGAGAGTTCTGTTTAAACGGGGGGAGCCTATGTAAAACATCTTGAAGCATTAAAAGCAGGATCTGAACTTTTTTTCTCTTGTTTATTAATCCAGTCTCTACGCTTTTTGGACTGGTGGAATGTCTGGAAACAAACATTAATTGAAATATGGACCATTTTACTCGCATCGAAAAAGTTCAGATTATTTTCCCGTTAACGTTCAGTGTTTCTTTCTTGTTGATTATCTCTGTCTATATTTAGTTCTGTAATTGTAGTGCTATTGTTAGACAAAGCTTCACAGTTATCTCCTACCTCAGTCATTCTTGACGTATCGTTCAAACAGTGTGCTGGCATCAGAACACGATTAGCGATTCCGTGGATTGTGATTGAAGTAAAGTGACGTGGCGTCGTCCTTATTTCGTGAGAGAAATGGTGGCGAATTGCGTGAAACTCCAGGAACGAATTATTGTTTACTACATTCCATTTGAGCAGGACGTGTCCAAAAGAACAGACACCGCACGTATATAATAGTGATATCCGATATTATGAGGGACAGTAATAAATAATAGCGTGTTCTTATTTTACTTTTATTTGATAGTAATACTAGCAAAATGTTATACAGTTTACAACTCATATTTAATGGCATAAAAATATAATAATCACAAATAATTTGTATATTTTGTCATACAGAGACATGGTGCAATCTGCTTCACTTTTGAGAAAGAGTTTGAAGCCATGTTTTTCTTTCGCAAGACATGTACTGCTTACATTTTTATACACTTTCAGTTCTACTATTGCACTGCTCATATTGACATGTTCGTGGTGACAAAATGTCATCCGCTGTGGTCCAGTGTTTATACCCATCGCATCGCCTGTCCGGCCGGCCGAAGTGGCCGTGCGGTTAAAGGCGCTGCAGTCTGGAACCGCAAGACCGCTACGGTCGCAGGTTCGAATCCTGCCTCGGGCATGGATGTTTGTGATGTCCTTAGGTTAGTTAGGTTTAACTAGTTCTAAGTTCTAGGGGACTAATGACCTCAGCAGTTGAGTCCCATAGTGCTCAGAGCCATTCGTATCGCCTGTCCAGGCAAGATTTTGGGTGAGGGCTGTATATTTTTACATTTTTGACGTGCCAAACTCGCGCTCTAACAGTGCCTCACACTCAGCTGCCCCCCCCCCCCCCCCCCATTTTTTTTTCCTGGACAAGCCTCTGCTAGTGACAGACATCCTAAATTTTATAAGAACAATAATGTTCTTTCCCGCAGTCTGGTGTTCGCGGCAGTGTTTTCTGTACAGAAACCAGCACTTGACAATTGAAATATCTTCGGAGTGCAGTAAACACTGACGGAACGCCACTCAAATCAGAATACTCTGACAGAGAAAGAATCTGATCTTATGTTAGAACCTACTTATTACAAAGCTAATGTGCATCAAAGCTTTTTCATTAAAGAAACGTGCAAAAAGCTGTGATAGTGTGTGCACACAACTGTGTCCATTCAAGGCTGAAGTTAGGCAGTAAACACCTAACCCCCACAATCGTGATAGTACAAATTCAATGCAGGTTTACGATCCATAGGTAATGAGATTAATAGTTATTGACGACAGTACAACATCATATACTCCTTTTCGAGAGACAATACCAAGCAGATCATCGAATAAACTCAATATAACGTAATTACGAGCTACTGACGGGGCGACGACATGCTGCTTTCGTCTTGAGAAACCTGTTACATGTGCCGCGGTATACTGGCGTCGGATGACAGCATAAACAAGAGAAATACGTAGCGCAGAACAAGCACAATCATTGAAGGTCAGTTGGAAGCTAGGTAAGAGACTCAGTCTGGCAGAAAAAAAGAAATAAAAACTGAACTCGGGCGATCGTGTGGGCTCAGGTGGAAGGGTTCTACCCGTAGGCTGAACCTGTGTTTCGTGGACTACTAGGGTAAATTTTGCGATCAGTAAACAGAAATAATAGCCTTTTAGAATAATTTCCCAATTAGAATACTGTAATCCAGCATTTTTTGTATTGAACTTTACTACACTATTTATAGTTTAATCAATGTGTTACTGAGATTTAAAATATGAAAAGAAGTGAAATCATAAAAGTATGGACTGATGACCACAGCATTTAAGTCCCATAGTGCTCAGAGCCATTTGAGCCATAAAAGTATTAAAATCGATTTAGTAACATCTCTATAAACAAAAATATTAAGAAATAACAAAATGTTAAGATTTATGTTCATAAAACAATCAGTATTTCAGTTTTACAAATAACATTATAACTACGCTGCCGGACACGGTCGTATGTCAATGTCAGCTATACACACCGTCGGAGGTGGGTAGGTGGGGAGGGGGTTTATGTAAATGATGATAGTTGCAATTCTCTGAGGCTGGTAGAATTTAGTTGGTTGGTTAATTCGGGGGAGGGGACCAAACAGCGAGGTCATCGGTCCCATGGGATTAGGGAAGGATGTCGGCCGTTCCCTTTCAAAGGTCCCATTATTCAAGTGTTTTGGAGAGGCATGAGAGGTACTACTCCCGGGATCATAGTGGGAGCCATTGGGTATGACATGATGATGATGATGATGATGATGGATCCAAATCTTTTCACTGTCCAGTCTCGCCACGTTCCTGAATGATGATGAAATGAGGACAAAGCAGACACTCAGTTCCCGAGCGGACAACATCCCCGACCCGGCCGGGAATCTAACCAGGAACCCCGTGATCCAGAGGCAGCAACGCTAACCCCTAGACCATGAGCTACGGACGGTATGACTTCTGGTCACGGCTAGTAGTGAATTAGGGAACACTGACGGCACAACAGTACGTGACGTTCACCCTGCGCCCTCGTGTGTTACATCTCGTGTCAGTATCGTGTTGCCGTTCTTAAATAGAACAATCCTCGTCCACGCGTTCACGTGTCCGTATGAACCGTCTGCATGATGTTGAGGAACTCGCATGACCAGCACGACGCCTAGATCTGTCCCCCATAGGGACCATCTCGGACGTAAATTCCGTCCCAGTGCCAGGAGCATAGAGGATATCGCTAAAACAGTTGTGAGTCAGCTTTCCTGGCAAGACAATACAACGGTTTTGACACGCTTCCAAACCGAATCAATGCATGCATACAGGCCAGAGGGAATGCAACGTCATAGTGATAAGTGGGCTCATAATGTAAAGTTCTTTGCCAATTTGACTCGAGTGCGTAATCACTGGAATAACGCCATGCACCCTCTCAACCCGTAAAGTTTAGTGTCGATCCTCCTCCCGTTCTGGGAGCTTCACTTTTTTTTGTCAGGCAGTGTATGTGCAAACATGTTTGTTAGGCAAATGCTAGATAAAAAGAAAATTTTACTTGGGTTTAATTCAAATATAGTGCTTTCACAACCAGTCAACCATAAATTGGATGCTTCGTATAATCTTACTTGCGTTCTGGTTTCTGCTTGCACGGCTAAGTTTTAAAATTACTTAAAATCATCATCAATACTGAACGAAGATAGAATTTACCGCTGAAACGCCCAAGATGGTCGCTTGACCTTGTATGTCTTCATGACTCATCGGATTAGAGAAGGATGGAGAAGGAAGTCGGCCGTGCCCTTTCAAAGGAACCATCCCGGCATTTGCCTGGAGTGATTTAGGGAAATCACGGAAAACCTAAATCGGGATGGCCGGACGCGGGATTGAACCGTCGTCCTCCCGAATGCGAGTGCAGTGTGCTAGCCACTGCACCACCTCGCTCGGTAAACAAATAAAGTTATCTGAAAATAGTGTTCCTCAGTTTCAAGGGCACAACCCATGTCTGACGACAGGAAGTGTGAAGTAATTAAGGGATCTTGGGTTGAATGGAATCGGGTTTAGAAGAAAGTGGCCTTCCGTGAAAACGAACTCACTTCACAGTGCCAAAATTCCATTAAGCATTCTTTCAAAAATCTTGACTATTTTGCCAACTAAGTGCCACGTGTTTGAGCGGGCGCCAGTAAGCATTTGACTATAGCTATCTCGGTATTTAAGAGCTGATTGGTGTCGTAATTAAAATAAAGTGCGGGGATCACGCAAAACATGGGCCTCGCAACAAACTCGTGACGTCACAGTAGTAGGCTTCTCCGCCACACGTCGCAAGTGCTCGGCTCCGTACAGGGACCACAGGAAATCAATATGTAATTGAAAAGGTACCCAGTAAAGGTCTGAACTTTGTCATGTGTTATCGAAAGCTTGCCAGCATTTAAACACGCAGTCAAGAAAAACTTATCTGAAATACCCTCATGTTCAGAAAAAAACAGAACGCCTTGAACGACTAGAGATAGGACGTTCATATTCACAGGACATGTACATTACTATGCTCTGCAGAAACGATTAGCATTTGAACCATGTCGTGTAGCGGGTTAATGGTAAACATTGATATCGCTGGTCAACAGTCGCCTGCAGCTGTGAATGCAGCTCCCGTTGTCTCTATAAACTGAAGGTAATGTATCGGTGTGACTTGAGCAGGCGTGCAGGATGCTTCGCAGACGTACCGTAAAATCAGTGAGTTTGAAAGAGGGAACATTATTGGAATAAGAGAAAGTATGCATCCATCCAGGAAACTGCTGCTCGTCTGGGACGAAGAGTTACGGCAGTGCAACGGGTGTGTGTAGGATGGTTCAGGGATAGTCATATAACACGACGAGATGGGCCAGGTTGCACCACCGAGACCATGCACCCGAGATGATAGATAGCTCATCCGAATGGCATTGCAGGACAGGGCTCCCTCGTCCTCGGCTCTGGCACAACAGTGGAACACATCGTACACTATCAGGGCTGACAGTCTTATTACGGCATGGGTTACGTGCGTATCATCCACTTCTCTGCCTACCTTTGACGAATGTGCAGAAACATGCTAGACGGCAATGGCGCATGGGACGACATCACTGGGGACAGGAATGGCATCAGATAGTGTTTGCTGACGAATTCAGGCTCCGTTTGCTTGAAAATGATGGCTGCATTTTCGTTCGCCACAGACAGGGGGAGCGGCATCGCAGTGACTGCATTCGCACAAGACATACAGTGCCAGCTCAAGGCCTTATGGTTTAGGGTGCTACTGGGTACAACCGCAAATCACAGTGTCTAGGCACACTGGACTCGCATTCGGAAGGACGACGGTTCAATCCCGCGTCCGGCCACCCTGATTTAGGTTTTCCGTGATTTCCCTAAATCACTCCAGGCAAATGCCGGGATGGTTCCTCTGAAAGGGCACGGCCGACTTCCTTCCCCATCCTTCCCTAATCCGGTGAGACCGATGACCACGCTGTCTGGTCTCCTTCCCCAAACCAACCAACCAACCGACCACAGTGTCTAGGGCACTGTGGTTCAAATGGCTCTGAGCACTATGGGACTTAACATCTATGGTTATCAGTCCCCTAGAACTTAGAACTACTTAAACCTAACTAACCTAAGGACAGCACACAACACCCAGTCATCACGAGGCAGAGAAAATCCCTGACCCCGCCGGGAATCGAACCCGGGCGCGGGAAGCGAGAACGCTACCGCACGACCACGAGCTGCGGACTAGGGCCCTGTGACCAGTGTGACCTCCGTGAATAACATCCTGCGACCTGTAGTCGTACCCTTTCTACACAACACCACAGACGCCATTTTTCAGCAAGACAATGTACGACCACATGTTGCTGCACGAACACGTGCCTTCTTGGTGCCACAGGATGTCAGCCTTTTCGTTCTGGCCCACGAGAGCATCAGACTTGTCGCCAATCGAAAATGTCTGGGATGTGGTGAAATGATGGGTGCAGTGCCACCTCAGATGAACTGGGGAACCATGTGAAAGCAGCATGGTGGCTTTACCACAGGACGCCATTCACGCCCTATACACGACGACGCCATCACGCATGGAACAAGTTACCAGGTCCCATGGCAGAACTTGTGCCTACTAGACAATAGGACACATGCAGAACCAGGGTGTTTAAAATGCTAATCATTTCTGCAGAACTTACTAATGTACATGTCCTATGAATATGAACGTCCTATCTCTAGTCCTTCAAGGTGTTTTATCTTCTTCTGGACATGAGTGTAGATACTCTCTCCCTGCTGGAAACGGCTGCTGACACTTGCAAGACCTGTTGTCACGTGCTGTGACGTACGAGCCACGACCTGTCTTTCTTGTGAGCCTTGTATCAACTGTCCACTGGGCAGTTCAGTCGAATAAGCCTATACAAAAGAATTAAATCTGCGTTTTTTATAATTACAAGAGAGCTCCGTAAAGCCTTGCTTTGTTAGGCTGCACGCTTGATAGCCTCAGTGCAAAAGACAAGCCATATTTTTATCGAGCATCTTCCCATGCTGTGTTTTCTGTGGTGATTTGTACTAATGTATCGTCTTCTTTTCCCCTCTTACATAGTTAAAGATCTAGAGACTCCTTTACGTAGTAAATGGAAATAAATGCTGTGCGAATAAGACGGAGTTGATACCTTGAGGAAGGCAGTATTCGTAATGTTTGTGATGCGCCTCGTGTTGGAATATTTTCTGAGAAGAAATAGAACAGTTGGGAAGGTTACCTCATGCTCTGCACAAAAATCATCGGCCTCAAGAAACGGTTGCCAAGTCGGGCACACTGTACTAATGCTGAAAGCTGCTGACAGCGTGTCAGGCATCATTAACAAAACACGGCAGCACAGCAACCTGTTGCTGAATGCCAAAAGGTTTCTTCATTGTGTCCGAGACTATAATTATAGCGCTTACGTAATTTTACCCTGTCCAGGCACAGGTTTACAAATCGAGAGATGAAGTATGTGTCTTCAATTGATATACAATATTTATCGAATTAAAAGCTTCGGCGTTTCGTAAGGCTTTTAGATCTCTCAGAAACTTGAAAGATTAGAGTTGTAACAATTCAGAACAACTGGCAGGAGCTATAACGTAACATTAGTTTCATAAATTACACTAGTGGCCATTAAAACTGGTACACCACGAAGGGTGACGTGCTACAGACGCGAAATTTAACCGACAGGAAGAAGATGTTGTGATATGCAAATGATTAGCTTTTCAGAGCATTCACACAAGGTTGGCGCCGGTGGCAACACCTACAACGTGCTGACATGAGGAAAGTTTCCAATCGATTTCTCATAAACAAACAGCAGTTGACCGGCGTTGCCTGGTGAAACGTTGTTGTGATGCCTCGTGTAAGGGGGAGAACTGCGTACCACCACGTTTCCGACTTTGATAAAGGTCGGATTGTAGCCTAACGCGATTGCGGTTTATTGTATCGCGACAATGCTGCTCGCGTTGGTCGAGATCCAATGACTGTTAGCAGAATATGGAATCGAAGGGTTCAGGAGGGTAATACGGAACGCTGTGCTGGATCCCAACGGCCTCGTATCACTAGCAGTCGAGATGACAGGCATCTTATCCGCATGGCTGTAACGGATCGTGTAGCCACGTCTCGATCCCTGAGTCAGCAGATGGGGACGTTTGCAAGACGACAACCGTCTGCACGAACAGTTCGACGAAGTTTGCAGCAGCATGGACTATCAGCTCGGAGACCATGGCTGCGGTTACCCTTGACGCTGCATCACAGACAGGAGCGCCTGCGATGGTGTACTCGACGACAAACCTCGGTGCACGAATGACAAAACGTCATTTTTTTTTTTCGGATGAATCCAGGTTCTGTTTACAGCATCATGATGGTCGCATCCGTGTTTGGTGACATCTCGGTGAACGCACATTGGAAGCGTGTATTCGTCATCGCCACACTGGCGTATCAGCCGGCGTGATGGTATGGGATGTCATTGGTTACACGTCTCGGTCACCTGTTGTTCGCATTGACGGCACTTTGAACAGTGGACGTTGCATTTCAGATGTGTTACGACCCGTGGCTCTACCCTTCATTCGATCTCTACGAAACCCTACATTTCAGCAGGATAATGCACGACCGCATGTTGCAGATTCTGTACGGGCCTTTCTGGATACAGAAAATGTTCAACTGCTGCCCTGGCCAGCACATTCTCCAGATCTCTCACCTATTGAAAACGTCTGGTCAATGGTGGCCGAGCAACTGGTTCGTCACAATACGCCAGTCACTACTCTTGATGAACTGTGGTATCGTGTTGAAGCTGCATGGACAGCTGTACCTGTACACGCCATCCAAGCTCTGTTTGACTCAATGCCCAGGCATATCAAGGCCGTTATTACGGCCAGAGGTGGTTGTTCTGGGTGCTGATTTCTCAGGATCTATGCACCCAAATTGCGTGAAAATGTAATCGCATGTCAGTTCTAGTATAATATATTGGTCCAATGACTACCCGTTTATCATCTGCATTTCTTCTTGGTGTAGCAATTTTAATGGCCAGTAGTGTAGTAATGTCCAGGACTGTATAGTGAATGTGTTGGCTATAGATTCTCTGCGCTGGCAGCACCTGCTCCTCGTCTATCGAAGGCAATGTGTAGCGTGGGCGACTGGCAAATGCCGCAGAGGCAACCGAAACCATCTCAGGTGTCCGGCAGTATTTGTCCCGTGGCGTGCAGCTAGCCTCTAATATACTGCACAGCCGAGTTTCAAAGATAAGAATTGGCACCTCATTCTGCGCGCTATGTACAGAAATAGCAGCCAGTACTCTTAATTGAGAACACGTGGCCGCCTCTTACAACGCCCGCCGCCATGAGTCTTGAGGCAGCGCGGTGTTAATAAATTTTGTCCCAGTGTGCTATGATTATCTGCCGCAATTCGAGCTTACTACAGTTCCCTGTTCTCTATTTGTTTCATTCAGAAAATCGCTGCTGTGAGCACTGATACACTGACTGAGTCTGCCGAGCGTGAGGCTTAGTCACAGGTTGAAAATAGTGCTTCATTATTATGTGAATATTTTACGGTGGCCGTAATGACTTTTCTTTGCTACCCGAGAAAGTGAAATAAATGTCAAGCTCTAATGCATAACAACAGCGTACTTATTCGCCGGAGTACATTTAGAAGCACAGTTTCATTCCCCTACAGCTGTGTACTGAGAAGCTCTCATTGCGTTGCCAAGACTCCAGTAAGTCATAATTGTATCTGGTGAAAGCGGAAGTAAAACGAAGAAATTACCGAAAATGCTGTTGGCGCACACAGAGAATATTTAAACTTTCATGTACCAGTGAATGAATGATGTGCCGCTGCTGCTGCTTCGCATATGAAGTCAGTTTCTCCGTTAGGTCACTTCAACTTCCCACTGATACGCGCTTCGTTATGTGGACATATCGGAGGGTTTCTCAGTAGTCGGTTGAAACCCCCCCCCACCCCTACCCAATTAGATCTGCTATGTAGAGTGCATTGGTTCAAATGGCTCTGAGCACAATAGGACTTCTGAGGTCATCAGTGCCCTAGAACTTAAAACTACTTAAACCTAACTAACCTAAGGACATCACACACATCCATGCCCGAGGCAGGATTCGAACCTGCAACTGTAGCGGTCTCGCGGTTCCAGACTGTAGCGCCTAGAACCGCGCGGCCACTCTGGCCGGCTAGAGTGCATTGGGAAATAAGTTATTGTAAGATACGACGGGATTTGTTATTCACTTTTTCAATGTGTGAGGCATCTGATAGCTTAGTGACAAAGTAAAGTATTCGCGACGCGCCGGAGGTGTGGAAGAGCGGTTCTAGGCGCTTCAGTTTGGAACCGCTACGGTCGCAGGTTCGAATCCTGCCTCGGGCATGGATGTGTGTGATGTGCTTAGGTTTGTTAGGTTTAAGTAGTTCTAAGTTCGGGGGGATTGATGACCTCAGAAGTTAAGTCCCATAGTGCTCAGAGCCATTTGAACCATTTTTTACTCTCGACGCTTTTGTTTTCTATATGTTAGCATTTATAACACAACTTTGACATTATTTTAATTACAGTTTCAGTATTACTGCCACGCATCTCGTCTTGCATTTTTCCCTGTAGAGATACGATTATTTCTTACAAGTCTCCTGACGTTCTGGCGTTTGCAACAATTTTGAGTAGGCTTAGTTTGAGCAAATAAGCCCGCTGGGGCAAATTTCAAAACGAGATAGTCGTTTAGCAAGGGGTTACATGAAATCCTTCGAAGGTTGTGATGTATGGGGTGAAACGGAGATTCCTTATCTGAAATTGAAGAGCATTGCAAAAGAATTAGAAAATGACTATTCTCTACGATTTTCAATTAACAATTTATGGTTCCACAACTATCGTAGAGTATGTACTCAGAGCATAACCATAGTGTGGTAGTCACCAATGAACATTAGTACGGTACTTCCTGATTCATGTGATCCTACGTTTCAGTGTCCTGGCCAGAGCTATATTGCAACGTGAATTTCTAGGAACAGGTAATGCGTATCTACTCTCGCGTATGCAGACTAGATAACAAAATGCCTTTCAGCCATTGTGTCAAGAGAAATAAGGTTAACAAGAACATGAAAGAGATTGTGAATATTTCCGCACGCCCGTGTAATGATAGAAACCTATCTTCACTTCGTTCTTCCGGTAAGATTACCAAATTTGGTAACGGCTACATGAGCATAGTGGTTTTTTCTTTAAGCTGTGATAACATATCTTTTGTTTCGTTGCAGAATAATTTGCGCTAATTCTTGGATGAACTGTAACTTACTTTCTTTGATTTCTTGCAGTCTGCTCACAGATTAAGTTGTAATCAAAAGGCGGCAGTCTTAGGTGGGTTGGTTCAAATGGCTCTGAGCACTATGGGACTCAACTGTTGTGGTCATAAGTCCCCTAGAACTTAGAACTACTTAAACCTAACTAACCTAAGGACAGCACACAACACCCAGCCATCACGAGGCAGAGAAAATCTCTGACCCCGCCGGGAATCGAACCCGGGAACCCGGGCGTGGGAAGCGAGAACGCTACCGCACGACCACGAGATGCGGGCTCTTAGGTGGGAATGTGGGTCTGTGAACACAGTAAGGAAGCACATTAGGCAGTAAAAATTGTTTAGCGCTTTTTTGGTTAGGCTCCTTATGTAATTATCTGTAGAACATACCTGCCAGAATTTTTACGCATGGCACTGCTCGTAAATTCAAGCAGTAAGCATGTCAGCCGACACTGGAGGTTGTCAGGAAACGCGTCAATGGTATCGAAGTACTGGAGTGTTCCATGCTTGTGTGAGACATGGTACGTGGCTATCGTGAGGACACCGAGCTACGGATATCTTTCAGCAGACATGGAAAGCCGTCGGCGGCACTGAGGCTGCATTCTATTAGAGACCCGGGACATGGTACTAGAGCAGGTCCTCCTCTGCAGCGAGATGCACTTTTTGGAGAGTGTCCCGGGTATTTAAGCTATTGGCGGGCGGCCGACAACTGATGTAACTCTTTCACAACACCGTCTAAACAATCCCGGAATTTGGCCCTGCTCCGCTTTCCTTGTGCACCGAGCTATTCACTAGATGTGCTGTTGATTGTATGACGGAGGCTCCCCTTCTCACAGTTAGTGGATGGCAGCGCGCGGCACGTATAGAACGGTCGTTTTCACGGGTGTTACCAGCTCAAAGCGGTAAGTGGTTAGGATTATACCGATCCGTCGCTAATTACATCATTGCCGACAGCTTTTAAATGCTAACGAAATGAACAGGACTTTGAACTAGATAAACGACATTCTTATTTCTTCTTGTTAACTGAGCATTCGTGATTATTTACCTCTGTGTGACCTTTCTGCTTGTTGTACGGATTGTGATGTGTGCGTACAAAATGGTGAGCTTTTTCCGAGCAGTTTGTTATTAAAACATTTGAAAGCTAGTTTTAGATAAGTAATAGCAGTTAATTATACTATTACATATCAAATGTGATTTTTATTAGGCATTTCTGTGTGACACACTACTATGGAAATATCATTAAATAACCAGCGCCTTTAAAAAATCGGGAATATGACGTAAAGCAATAAAAAGTTGAAATAATTACTACGACGACGATAATTATTATACTTTACTTAATTTTTCAAACTATGGGAAACGAACTTGGGAAAGTATCGGTTATTGCATATTGGTAGAAATCATTCAGGCACCGATTTAAAGATATTTGGAAAATTAATCGGAAGGAAGGAAGATTGGGTTTAACGTTCCGTCGACATCAAGGTCATTAGAGACGGAGCACAAGCATGGATTGCGTCAGGGATAGGGAAGGAAATGTGCCGTGCCCTGTCAAAGGAACCATCCCAGCATTTGCCTGCAGCGATTTAGGGAAATCACGGAAAACCTAAATCTGGATGGCCGGACGCGTGCGTGAAGCGCCGTTCTTCCGAATGCAAGTCCAGTGTGTTAACCACTGCTCCATCTCGCTCTAATAATTAATCGAAAAGCTGGATCAAGACCTGTGTAAGAGATAAAAAAAATTGAGCCTTCTGTTCTCTTTAGTTGGTTTCAGTGAGAGTTTGCGAAGAGAAAAGCCTTTAACTTGGGTTTCAAGTTCCACGGATTGTCACTAGCTCTCGTGTAAGATTGTTGAAAGTGTGTATTGCAGAACACTGCACACTGCTGAAGCGTAACTGAAGATGTGGACACACGATGAATGTAGATCAACTGTCCTGCGTTCACTGAATGGATGCTCTATATTTGAAAGAAATATATGTAGTCAACCAGTAGAGGGACGTGAAAAAATCTTCAGTATAGTAAGTGGAGACGTTGGTGAGGTACCAGAATTAACACCACAAAAGACTTGATCGGTCGCTTTTGAGCTATAAACATTGCTTGTGTCCGACTTAGGTTTCCCCTAGGTTTTTATCCTTTACTCCGCCGAGGAGTGTAAGGCTGTCAGTCCATTTTCACTGTAATAATAATGATGATTATGATAGTATAGAGCCTCATAATAGCGAAGATGTGCTTACGATGCAGAAGGTTAGAAATTTATGATGGCCACATCACGTTATCAGAGAGCCCAATAAATCCTCGTGCTCAAAATGTGTCTTGACTGAGATATTTCAAACTGTCGCAGCTTTTGAAATGATTTGTAATGTTATATGAAATGTAAATATTGGCTACTTTTATACGTCTAATTTTAGACCTGAGTAATGTTAAAGAGTTCGATCGTGTGCTACAACAGATATGTCATCTAAACATAAGACTTTATCTTTTTCACTAACGAAAATTTCCATACAATCGTCGATCGGCTATTTGCTATTAGCAACACTTTGGTGCTAGGTTAGTGTTCAAAAGTAGTTATTTTTCTAGACCATAAGATTACGTGGAGATTAATATTTTTACTGAAACTTGTTTCTTGATCAGAGTAACAGTTCTGTAGAATCAGTTGGCCATCATGTTAGAATGATTTCCTGGAAACATCTCTTCGCTCTGACTTGTCCAATCATTAGAGAAAGCTGTTTGTCACCATTTAGCTCACAAATACCTACCTGTCTGTATGAGATGAAATTCAGTGACTGAGTATGTTGACAATGCGGGTGTCCACGCACCTCATGTTTCTTTGGAGACGGTCTTAGTGGAGGGCCTTTCTCATTGCCTGTAAGTCAGAGAGGTAACTGTGTCATATGGCGTGCCATTAGTCAATTTAGCTCCGTCTCCATGGAGTCACTGAGCAAGGTGGTCAACTCATATTTAAGATAATGATGGTTCAAATCCCATCTAGATTTTTGTCGTGTGGTTTTCCTGGATCACATAAGACAAAAGCTGGGAGTATTCCTTTGATAAGCACAAGGCAGATTTTTTTTTCTTGACTCTTCGTCAATCGAAATTGGTGTTCCGTTTCTAATGACCGCTTCGTCGACGGGATGTTAGTATAATCTGCCCTTCTTCAAGCTGGAGTCGAACCATGTGTTCATCTCAGTTTCACTTTAGTTCTTAACGATCACCTGTAACTTCTGTGACGAACGGGCAGTTCTTACCACATTTTTAGGTTCTACGTCTGACTGTTAACAACAGAAAATATTAGTGTTCATTAGAAGTTTGTTGAATAAAACACAAAGCGTGATATAAGAATCCAGCAACAGTTGGTCATCATCTTCGTTTTATAATCTCTCGACGTTAACAGATGGCCACGGAGACGTGCAGAACAAGAGTAGCAGGTGGTGTCGAGGGCTCACCCTTACAAAACACACTCCGCTATACCTGTCATCAGTTTCGTGGTATGAGTTAGGATGATATCCTAACTTACGCTACTAATAGACGACTATTCAAACCGATGATCAGTGGGAAAGATTTGCTTCTTCCCTCACTGTGTTCACATATTGCTATTAACGAAATTGGAAAGAAGACTGGTCAATCTCATCGGTGGGCTTAGTATATGAGGGGCCGACACGAGTTTAGCAAATTGGCGCGGCCGGCTGGAGTGGCCGTGCGGTTCTAGGCGCTACGTCTGGAGCCGAGCGACCGCTACGATCGCAGGCTCGAATCCTGCTTCGGGCATGGATTTGTGTGCTGTCCTTAGGTTAGTTAGGTTTAATTAGTTCTAAGTTCTAGGCGACTGATGACATCAGAAGTTAAGTCGCATAGTGCTCAGAGCCAGAGCCAAATTGGCGCTGGGAGGCTTGAACCGGATGTCCTTCCCTCCGCGCTTTGTTGAAACAGGTGATTTCGCGACTCGCCAAAAAATCTGTCATCTATGCCCACAAGAGCTCTGGCAGCCGCTACACAACTGCATTTTCCCACTCAATGTCTCAACACGCATACATAAATCTGATTAATTACGCGAATAAGCACAAGTAAATGAGGAGCTCCGAAAACAGATGGAGCATGTGTAATTTTCCAGTATTGCTTATGAATACGGAAGTAACGTGACGGGAAAGAGCCGACCCCTGTGGTTGGGCGTAGCCCCGTTGTGTCGAAGCACAGCAATACTCTCGTTCAACGAGTGAATGACCATTGGCAGTGTGCTTTCTCTTGCGGGCATAATCCAGTGATAAACATTCCTTGCTCCTCCAGGATTTTACCTGTTACCTCAAGGTCCCAAGGTAATAAGCGACTCACACGAGTACATATAATCTATATGGCGTTCCTATTATATCCTCTCGTCTTTTTTTTCTCAGTCTGGTGGAGATTTCAAGACTCTAAACTTCGGACGTAACTGCGTACTTAACTGACGCCGTAAATCGGAAGATGAAAGTAAGAGGGTCACTCCAAAAGAAATGCACACTATTTTTTTAAATCCATCTTTTATTCTACATGTTTGAAAGTTTTACAGTGTGTAGATACATCCCTTAGGAACAATATTTTCATTTCTCCACATAATTTCCATCTCTCTCAAATGCCTTACACCATCTTGGAACCAGCGCCTGTATACCCCCACGGTAAAATTCTGGACCAACCTGTTGGAGCCACTGTTTGGCAGCGTGCACAAGGGAGTCATCATCTTCAAACCTTGTTCCACGAAGTGAGTCTTTCACTTTCCCAAAGTACAAAAGTGAATGCACGACTTCGTTTTATTGGGAGAAATTTGGGAAAGTGTAGCTTATCTATAAAAGAGACGGCGTAAAAAACGCCATTGTGGCCCATTCTTGAGTACTGCTAGTGTTTTTGCGATCCTCACCTGGTTGAATTAAAGGAAGACATCGAAGGAATCCAGAGTTGTGCTGCTAGATTTGTTATCGGTTGGTCAATCAACACGTAAGCATTACGAAAATGCTTCGTGACCTCAAATGGGAATCCCGAAAGGAAGACGACGCTCTTTTCGCGAGGCTGTATTGCGGAAATTTAGCTAACCGGCATGTAAAGCCGACTGCAGATCGATTCTACTATCGCCAACGTATATTTCGCGTAAGAACCACGAAGTTAAGATCAGAAAAATTAGGGCTGGTACGGAGGCGTATAGATAGTCATTTTTCCCTCTCTGTGTTTGCGAATGGAACAGGAAAGGAAATGACTACGAGTGGTACGTGGTGGTCTTGGCCATGCACCGTACGCTAGCTTGCGGAGTATGTACCCAGATGTCGATGTAGATGTATCACCTGAACTTATCCCCGCGCATTTTACTTTGTCTGCTTCTCATCTCGAGCATTTGGACTTCGGACAAGTTGAGTGTGCGCCTGATCTGTTGTAATGCTTCTCGCAAGACAGGTGTGTCAACGATGTGCCTAGAGCCCCATTTAAGGACAGAATATGGGAAGAGCCGGCTTTTATTAAATTAATTGCAGCGAAGCTCTAAAACGGGTAAAAAGTATAAACTGAAAAAGAAGACATTAGTCCTGTCGTTCTTTCTGTTCCGACGTATCCCAACGTCGTGGTTGTAACTAAATTTTTCGGACACTACTCCACAGTAGCTGACTAGCGTGTGGTATTCCATTGTTCTGGATTGAGCTTTGGAAGTCTCTGCAGTGATCCTGTAGCTTGGCAAGACACTGTTGGCGTTGATGTTTTCACGGATAACATTGTTAGTATCTGCAGCCTTATTGCTCGTTACTGATTATAGTGATATACAGAGTTCAGTAAAGGTTTTCTTTCACTTCCATCTTAATTCATAACACACAGATTTGCATAAGTCTTACACACAAGACAGCTCCACTGCCATATAAGGGCTTCGACGTGGAAGGTATCCTAAATCAAAAAGAGGACGGCATGGAAGAAGGAAACGAGGAAGTACTTGCAGTAGGAACTTGATACACCATCACTCTAATAAGCTATAGAACATTTCACAAACAGGAACTCTCTCAGCTACTGGTGGGCTGCTTGAAAGTATAAAGAGAGAGATTGCTTTCCGCTTCATCATTTATCACGAAGCCAGACACGTTAATTTTGTCTCGTGTTACGTCTGAAACGGATCCTCTCACCATAATGACAATATACATTATCGTAGCTAAAGACTGCGTAAACCAAAGATTTGGTGATAGTGTGGCAGCTCCCACATTTATCTCACGGGAAAAACGTCTGGAGGTGTTTTTTCATTGCAGGGCTGAGGCATGTATGTTAATAATGAAGTTAAGTTACGTGAAATGAAGTTTAATATTGTCTTCCGTAGTTTTGAAGGATTAAGAGGGAAGCTATAGCTAGGGAAGAGAGCTCGACGTTGTCATCTGACGTAGTTGTATCGAAAAGTATGGTTAGGATTGCCAAGCTGAAGGTCACGTTCCCGTCGTGAAAGACTGTCCGTGTCGTCACTCCAAAGGAAAGTGGAATTTAATCCACACATCCGCATTCTATTAAAGGGAAAAAACAGTGTCGCCCCTTTCGTATGTCGGAATTTGAGCCAATTATCATAGTCGGGCGTCATCGTGATACAGGCTCGTGGTGTTTTTTTTTTGTGTTGTCAGTATGAAGTGTAAGTCTAAATCTTTACAGTGAATCCAATAATGACTGTGGAATATAAATGTCCCGATAGAACTATGTGTTAGACAAGAAACTGCTTCAGTGTGGCACTTTGTGATAGTTCTGATGTTATAATGAACTAGCTTTATTGTACCGCGCGATTCTTCCGACCAATGTGTGCTGCAGCTTTCTAACTTATCTGATTTCTTTGGAGGCAGCTCGGGTGGCTGCCAGTGCGGGTGTAGCTGCAGAGATTTTAAAAGCGGCCAGCGCCGGCCTCCAGATTTAGCTTCTGCCATCGTGTCCCGTCGATTCTACTGCCTCGCTTCCTCGACGCGTTTGCAGGAAAAGCTTCGGACGATTCTCTCAAAATGAAGCTTAGGTTACCATCTGAGTAAGCAAGGAAAACAGCTCGCGCCTTTCAGTATACGAGTAACAGGCATACGATAAAATTATGTATAGGTTTTAAACTTTCTGAAGACTTTGAAATATCTGGAAAACTAAAAGTCGGATCCAAACAATTTATGGTTAAAATATGCTCGCATCGAAGGGGGACATCCATTGATATCAAACTCGACCGCCCACCTCATCCTGTGTGTGGGGCTGAGGGGAAGAGCCAATTTTGAAATCTGAAATCGGAACCACCTTTTTTTTTTTAACTGCAGATTCGGATTCTATGGAAAAAAATTATAGTTTTTCGTTACGCGACGGATGGGGCTGTAATCGTAAAAATAAAAAATGGTTACAAAATCGTATGTTTCAAAATGGTATCCATTGAAACTTGAACTAACTCCCACCTACACACTGCAGGGTAGGACAGCAATTATTTCATAACTTTTAATGGGAAACCCCATTCTCAGCGTTGTATTCCTCCGACAAAACGAAAAGCGGACTGCTTGACGCGTAACTGTGGCCGTGTAGCGAGCTAAGACTTATCGTAATAGGCCATGCAGTCCCATTAAAGGTTGTGAAATAATTACCTGTCCTGCCCTCGCACCGTGGCGGTGAAGGGTTAATGCAAGTGCTACTGGATAGCATCTTGAAACACACAATTTTCTACCCATTTTAATTTTTTCGATTAAGGCGCCATCTGTCGCGTAATGAAAAAAAAATATTTCAGACAAAACTTAAGTGTTTTTTTCCGTTGAATTCGAATGTGTAATAACAATGGAGGTTCACATTTAAGAATTCAAAGTTGCTCGCTCCCCGCCCCCACACACGGGCTGGGGTGGGAGGTTGAGTATGGTATCACTGGATGCCCCCCACAGAGACGAACAAATTCCAGTTGTAAATTTTTTAGATTCATTGTGTTGTTCTTAGAGGTATTTGAATGTCTTCAGATAAATTGAACTCCCTGTAAAACTAGTGAGACCATAAGAGAATCAGTTCAAAAATATTAGTAATGCGACGTACATATTTTTAGCAATATGTAAATGTTCAGTAATACCAGAGAATCACGAGAAAAAGATGGACTGATGCATATACTACTTACTTTTTAACTCTTCCATTTAAACGAGCAGTTACATTAAAATAAGTATTTAAATCGACCGCACAGAGAATCCTACTTTCTGAACAGCATTATGTATAACAACGTCCAGACATCAGAGCACTTTCAACAAGTATCACGTAAAAACTTGCCTATCGTCACACTGGTTAGAAGTGTAATCCGCGATCAAGACTGTATCATTAACCTCAGTAAATCGCTGTTATACGGCTCCGTGACTAAACGCCGTACAAATTTGCCTTTCATATTTTTCGTTTATGCAGACATTAAAAATATTACTTACCAAAGAAACTCCTAAGTTGCATCGTTGTTCCGTTTCTTCCACCAAGAAACTGAAAGGCTGAATGAACTATTTTCTTATAATTTACATTATGGTAGAGGGTTAAGACAGAACAGAACACTCATGTCTGCTGCATTGTGAAGCGTTACTTCAGCGCAAAAGAGTGCAAAGCACTCTTCGAGAATCGAGTGACCGTTATTTGAAAATGTAACGACCAAGTCGTCCTATAGTGAACGAATATCCGAAATTTCAAAACACTCATTTATGCATGTCATTCATACGTCCCACGTTATTTCGACAAAGCTGCAGCCATTCATTGTCTAGCGCGCAAAGATCCTCATTGTGGTTCAATGAAATGTGATCTTTCTCGAGGTACTACTTGTTAGGGTGCTTAGATACATAAAACGGTTCAGATTTTACTTTGTTTGACGGTGGGGTGTTCAGAAGCTGTTGTTATAGCACAAAACATTTTTAGAAGATATCAGCTTTGTGGTAGTGACATGTCTGTATCGTTCTTAGACTTGAATCCTGTAATTAGATCAGTACTCGTGGTACGAATTGACAAAAAAGCGCAAATTGGTTAAAAATGAACCGAAGTAGAATAAATCTGATGAAATAACTTTACTGACAGAAGCTGAACCATTACAATTTGTCTCTGAAAACATAGTAACATAAATTTTTCAGAAGTTCTAAACTACGTTGAATTGGCGAGATTAAAATCTGTCTGTTTATAAACTCGCTTCCCACGTTTGTTAGCCCATGTTTGGTAGCAGAATTCAGATTCCAACCAGTGATCGTTTCCGTTCAGTTCTTGCGCGATCTGTGGTTTTTACGAAAGAAACTTTACATCTATACAGGGAGTGTGCCGAATGCAGCCTTGGGAAACTTGGGTCACAGTTGGTTGCTTACGCAATGACACTGTGAACTGCGTGTGAGTGAAATGTATACAAACTCGTATTATGTGGAATGCGCCAGTTTCTGAATAGTCTGTGCTTTTTTCTCCGCAAGGCCGAGCCAATGTCTTTAAAACTTACCATTAAACTGTTGATCATGCATTTAGAACCCGCCTGATCTCGTTACCTAACTATAAAAAGCGTCGTAACGCCGTTTGCGCGATCTCGAAACTGTTACTGCACTCTTTCCATAAACAGCTCTACAAAAATAGTGTTACTCCATTTCTCCACGATGGCTAAATGTCAAGGCGGTGTGCAACTTATTTTATTAGCTCACGGACATTTCTATATTCATTTTAGTTCGTTTCAACTTGCTCTTAAGGCCCGCCTATGTGGCTGCGGCGTCAACGCGGCAGTTGATTAGCTTAAAGAGTCCGGGTTCGATTCCCGTCTAGGTAGATCTTTTTTACACTAAGGGAGTGGGTGCTGTGTCGTCCTTGTCTTCGTACTGTCGTAACTGAGACGGCAATTGCCTACATGACGTCACATGACAAGTCTAAACCTACGTAATGTCGTTCCGGGGTACGGCTTGGCCATGATGAGTACTCTTAATTGTTGAAATACACTGACTTATCTTCTACTGTTGAAAACCTTGTCTCAGAGCTATACTTTTTAGGCGGTACTTCTTTCGTTTTGTAACTCGCGGTTCCGCAGTGCTGCTAATTACAAATGGCTGCCATGACGCATTCTGAAGGAGTGCGCTTCAGTTCGCCTTGTATGTGCCTTCAGTTTTCGAGCACTTTACAATTATTCAATGGCGATAGAGCTAGCGTGTCTATGGGGTATATATGGTTCAAATGACTCTGAACACTATGGGACTTAACATCTGATGTCATCAGTCCCCTAGAACTTAGAACTGCTTAAACCTAACTAACCTAAGGACATCACAAACATCCATGCCCGAGGCAGGACTCGAACCTGAGACCGTAGCGGTCGCGCAGCTCCAGACTGAAGCGCCTAGAACCGCTCGGCCACTGCGGCCGGCTATGGGGTATATATACTAACGGAAATGGTAGTATATCTAATGAAGCAACAATGCTATATTTATTAAACTTTGTGGAGATCTTCGTCAAATAATGTAAATTACATAATTCAACTTGCATTCCATTCTGAGCTGATGTCCATCATCATCATCATCATCATCATCATCATCATCATCACTTTCATAAGCATGAAGCATGACCACCCCCCACCGCCGCAGGGACACGAATACACTGTTGTGGTGGTGGTGGTGGTGGTGGTGGTGGTTAGTGTTTAACGTCCCGTCGACAACGAGGTTATTAGAGACGGAGCGCAAACTCGGGTTAGGGAAGGATTGGGAAGGAAATCGGCCGTGCCATTTCAAAGGAACCATCCCGGCATTTGCCTGAAACGATTTAGGGAAATCACGGAAAACCTAAATCAGGATGGCCGGAGACGAATACACTGTTGTATTCTAGGCGCCGTGGAAGCAAATAGCCTCCGAATGGCGTCTTTAGCAAATCCCTATCATGCTTGAAACACGACCTGCGTCACTCGATGCGGATTATAGCTTGGAGTGTGGTATGAAAGTACACCTTCCCATCGTATCCCAGACCTGCTCTGAGTGACTGATCATGACGCAGGGCAAGCCAACGACGCGTACAATCAAGACGTTCGTGGTGGGAACTAGAAGGTGGGGTCTTGCACTATCCTGCTGGAACATGCCATTTGGAACCCTGGTCAAGGAGGATATGACAACGGAATTTACCATTCATGCCACAAACTAGCGAACATTTGATCGCCCTTCAAAAGTTACCAGATTAGTAGTGCTGTCTTATCGAATAGCTCCTCACATCGTAATTCCACCAGCTGAAGATATGTGTTTCAAGAATAGCTGCTTCCCGTGACTTTTCTCCAAGTCGTCTTTGGACACGTTGGGATCAGTCTGACGGCCACAGACAGCAGGGAGACCAGAGAACGCCGCTCAATGTCCCAGCTGACCCTGGCGCTACCCCACGGAAGTATGACATGCGTGTATGGTGTGTGCGGTAAACGACGCAAGCCAACTTTAGATATCAATTCAGCTACTAGTAATGTGTGCCAGACACTACGCCTGTAACAACTGCCTAGATTTCACCTGTTGTCATCCGTATGTTCGTCAGAATCAGTCGACAAATCCTACGATCTTCTCGTGGTGTAGTCATTCTGGAGGAACCCGTGCCTACTCTCCTTAGCACGCTGTCGTCCTGAGTCCATCTCCTGACTGCTCCTTTTTAGTCATTGGGCTACAACGCTGTTTATGGGATCTGTCGGTATGATGCTCCACTGTCCCTCATGACAATGATTCGGCCTTTCTCAGTGTCCAGAAGACGGCGATATGTTGTACGTGTACAGCCTCAGTGTATGCTGTGTTGTGGTCTCCGCGTCAAAAGTTCCAGTAACTTTGGACGCAGCCAATAGCCGTCATGCACTCCCACCATTCTTCATTTGTAGTAATGGGTTTCTTCTGTACAGAAAATAATGAAGTTAAGCTATCATAAGGATGAAGGAAAAAGACGGAAGACTAAGAACGAAGGGTGTAAGAAAGGGATGTAGTCTTTTGACCCGAACTGTTCACTTTACACATCGAAGAAGCAATGACAGAAATAAAAGAACAGCTCAGGAGTGGGATTAAAATTAAAGGTGAAACGATATCATTGATAAGAATCGCTGATGACATTGCTGTCCTCAGTGAAAATGAAGAAGAATTATACAGATAGTGTTGAATGGAATGCCCAGTCTAATGAGTACAAAATGTGGATTGAGCGTAAATCGAAGAAAGACGAAAGTAATGAGAGGTAGTAGGAATGATAATTGGTGATCACAAAGTAGATGAAGTTAAGGAATTCTGCTACATGGTATGTCCGCAGCTCGTGGTCGTGTGGTAGCGTTCTCGCTTCCCGCGCCCGGGTTCCCGGATTCGATTCCCGGCGGGGTCATGGATTTTCTCTGCCTCGTGATGACTGGGTGTTGTGTGATGTCTTTAGGTTAGTTAGGTTTAAGTAGTTCTAAGTTCTAGGGGACTGATGACCATAGATGTTAAGTCCCATAGTGCTCAGAGCCATTTGAACCATTTTTGCTACATGGGCAACAAAATAACCCTTGATGATGGACGGACCAAGGGGGACATAAAAAATAGACTAGCACTGGCAAAGAGAAGTCTGATAGTATCAAACACAGACCTTAATTTGAGGACGAAAAGTCTGAGAATGTAAATTTGAAAAACAGCATTGAATGGTGGCGAGACGGGGAGCTGGTATAGCCGGAACAGAAGAGAAGTGGAGCATTTGAGATGTAGCGCTACAGAAGAATGTAGAAAATCAGTTGGACTGATAAGGTAAGATGTGGGGTGGTTCTCCGCAGAGTTGGCGAGGAAACATATATATGGGAATCACTGACAAGAGGGGACAGGATGTTAGGGCATTTGTTGAGACATCAGGGAATACTCCCATGGTACTAGAGGGAGCTGTAGAAGACAAAATCTGTAGAGGAAAACAGAGATTGGAATACATCCGGCAAATTAGTTTAGGACGTAGAATGCAAGATAGAAGTTTGCGCAGGAGAGGAATTCTTGGCTTCCGCATCATACCAGTCCCAAAACAAATGACTCAAAAGGATAAGAAATAGTAGTAGATGAAATTCATTTTCACAAATGAGACAAGTTTGTCTATTTGTTTTAAATTTGGCTTTCGGACGGCATTCATTAAGATGTTCGACTCCAATGTGCTGTACGATTTACTTTCTAGTTTATTTAAGGGATAAGTGCAGTAACATGAGATTTAGAACTGACATTTAATTCCCAAGATGGGTCTCGAACTCACAACTTCCGCTTTACGAGGCAGCGATACTACTCGAGCTCAAGACCGGTGTGTCTGGGTAGATGAAAAGTTCTGCCGTTGGGGACTTCAAAGCATTTTTCGTGGCCCTGTAGGTTCTGTGTCTGCTACACTCCCAATCCAGTGTTCGTACAATTTTCGGGTATACCCATTGTTTATAGTTGAAGACTAGTGGAATAAATTGTAACTTAGAAAAACATAACTGTGTCGATGAATGCACTCGGCAAAAAAGTAAATTCTGTTTGGTAATAGGTACGATTAGTGTAGCTCAGTCAATGTTGAGAAATTAAAAGTGTGAATGACGTGTGTATGGAAATGGGTGTAGGCCCAATAGATCAGTTTGCTCCGTGTTGGTTATGTTATATTTTTGTCATCATTAGGAGTAGTGGAGGCTACATGACGGGCTGTGCCAGCTCATCTCGACGGATATATGAGCGCCATCCGTTCTAGCCACCTGAACTGAGGCTGTGATTTATGCCTGGCTTGCGCCGTATAAACACTGTAACCAACGTATTTGAATCCCGTCGCGTCGTTTAACTGTCAGAGCAGCTGGCTACTGTACGTGCGTGATAAAGATTTAGGCAAAGCATGTCATGGAAATGGATGCTGCAAGAGCGGTAATTTACTGCAGAGCCGAAATGGCGGACTCTTGAAAGCATTTCAGTGTTTTTCCGAAAATAAAATGCTTGGAAAAATGTTAGTGCACTTTAAGCGTACACGGTCTTGTGTGCAGTACTTGCGATCAGTGTGTGGTGTACGCAAAGAGTTTGGTTTCCAGAGCCGCCTAAATACAGATAAACTCTGGGATCTGTGTGGGTCTTAGCCTAGGATTTACGTAGTAATAGACAAGAGCTTGTGCGATAGCAAACGTCTTGTTGAACTTACAGCTCGAGTGTTCATACATTCTTGACTCTGTAGCATCTGATAAACAGTCGGCGGTATCTGCTCTGCACAATTTGCCCTCTAGAAGTTTAGCATATTTACGGGTCTCAGGTACCAGGAGTGAGTCTAAGGTGCTGTGGCAAGAAGTTCCATTGTTGAGTTACTTAACCTGTATCTGCAATTGTTTTTGTCGTAAAAGTTAAATCATTCATGGTGTTCGGTCTGAGGATGCTAACCGACGGAAAATGGTCATGCCAAAATGTGACTTGCCTAAGTTCACTCTGTATTTTCCTTAATCTTCAAAGAAAATGGTGGAACGGTTCCTCCGAGTAGGCCTCCGCCTGTTTCATACCTAACCCCTCTGGAATCTGGACTGGCGCCGCGTCGTTTGATGACGCAGCTATCGAATGAACGTTAAACCATAACATACAAAACTAGATTTTCTACGAAGGTCTCACGTTCCATTTACCACGATTTCTTCAGATCCGAATGTTAAGCCTCCTGTACGCAGCTCTAAAAAACTTAATTCCGCGCGCTGCACACCCAATACAAACTCGTGAACATTTCAACCACAGCGGGTAGTTAGGCTCCCTTACAATTGTGGGTGAAATCTTATGGGACTTAACTGCTAAGGTCATCAGTCCCTAAGCGTACACACTACTTAACCTAAATTATCCTAAGGACAAACACACACCCATGCCCGAGGGAGGACTCGAACCTCCGCCGGGATCAGCCGCACAGTCCATGACTGCACCTTCCAATTCATGACCATTACCAGCTCAGCGAAGAATATTGCCTTGAGGCTTTTGCCGCAAGTGCAGTTTTTTTTCTTTTTTCTTTTCTTTTTTTTCAACTAGGGAGCCGTGTAATTGTGTGTCAGAGAGAGCCTAAATATAGGCACGTGGGAATTAATCGTGTAAATTAATCTGAATCACGCTGAATGGGGTCAAATAGTTGAACGACTGGAAATGGGGTGGACCCAAGGGGAAGTGGCTAGCGAATCCATGTGGAGGTGACGTGTTCACGGTACATTACTGTTTGCGAATGCGTTACTGTCACGGAGAAGGCAGACATTCTCACTTTTTCTGCAATATACCGTGACAAGAAAGGCGTGATCTCAACTGACAGCTCGTCACAGGGCGACATGTGAAGCTTCTCCCAGACTTAGACAATGTGCCATTGACCTCCGTGAGGTTTTGCGTGATCCCCTGCTCAGCTGGAATGTGCCTGTCGCGGTTTGCTCGACTGCTGTCGAGGGGCACTTCTGACACTCCCTCGCATTACCGAAAGCCCACGACGGGCGCAGCGCCTGCTACCACATTGCATTTGTTTCGCCTTTCCCCTCTCCCCTATCTACCACAGCTGTGAAACACGATGGAATGTCAGGATTACTAGTAGGTATCTGCTTCCTTGTCCCTTCTTGTCGACTTAGTTGGTTATGCTAGGGAAGCCATGGCCAGGCCTCACGTGGTCGACCCCTGCCCACTCCGCCCTGCCATAGAGCCAGAGCCCCCCCCCCCCCCCCCCCCCCCCTCTTGCGACGTACTCATCCCACATCGTCCCTGCCTTCGTTCTGCATAAAAAGAAGTCAGTTTTCCCCATTAGCGTTTTCAGACGTTATCTGCTGACTTGATGAAACTTTTTTGGAAATACCGTCCTCATCTTCTCTCAGAAAAACAAGTGGCCAGCCTTGCTGACCGGCATGTGGGGGACCTGGATTCGATTCCCGGCCGGATCGGAGATTTTATCCGTCCGGAGCTGGATGTTGTGTTGTCATCATCATAACCATCGACACGCAAGGGGGCCGAACAACCTCAGATAGGGTCTCCCGGTCAAAAATTTCATTTAATTTGGAAATACGTTGATCAGTTGGCGTTGATACGCCAAAGAATCAGGCAACTCAATTCAGACTGTACCTCCTTTCTGCCATTCTGTCGCTTCTCCGCGTCGACAAATTTTACTGTGCTCATTCAGGGCCTAATGTTTCGTCGGGTGAGATTGTTTGCTGGAAGACTGTAGGAAATACAGTGCCTCACAGGACTCATCACGCGCTAGGGTCGACGTCATTGCAAAGAGAAACGGTTCGTAGATGTGTCGTGGTACCGATGAATCCAAATAGGCGGACTTAACAGCTCTTAAGGCAAAAGAACAGTAGCTTCGGTGACTTGGGAGTCGAGAAGGTGGTTCCCTCGTTAGCCGAGTAACTTTACGCATGAAGATACAAAGAGTCAAACTGAAAATGCAAAAACAGAATGAGTGTCCATTAACCGGGTGGCGCTGTCGGCCATAACACAGTGTGGTCCATAGTGTTCTCATGGCAACATCCCAGTAGTGACTGCAAGTGCTCGTTGCAAACTTTCAGTATTGTACCTCAGTTTTAAATCAAATTGTTAATTGATATTCGTGACTGATACTCAACAAGATTTGTTGAAACAACCACTGCGGCTCCTTTACACGTTGCTCTCGAGCCATGTGCAACACAACAGCCGTCTCGTTGTTCTGTCGAATTGATCCAGCTCCCACTGTGAGGCATCATACTCACCTACCACGCAGGGTACGTTTAGTAGTCTACTTCATTCAGCACCTCAGTTAAGAGTGTATCTTCGACTAATATATTAGCAACATACAGGGAGTCCCAGGACGAATAGTCAATATTCACGGATATGACTGGAGTGATCATTCGAAGGAGAAGAGTCTAGTTAACATAAGCTCTAAAATGCATACCTTAAGCGCTATGAGCACTTACTGCGAAACACCGCTCTTCTTGTGGACGAAAAAAAAAAAAAAAAAAATGCGCATAGCTCTTAAGGTACGCATTTCAGTTCCTGTGTTTACTACACTCATCTGCTTTCGAATGATCACTCCGAACATGTTCCTAAATATTCATCATTCTTCCTGGGGCACCCCGTATTAGCAGGCTGACTGCCTCATACCTTCACCTGACTGCTTACAAAGCTTTCGCTCAGTGACAAAGAAAGGAAGAAACTGATGCTTTGTCTAGCGATACAAACTACGCGTAGGATCAAATTGTCAAGAGAGCTTACTAGTGGTATGTATGTTTCACAGTGTGAGAATATGTGCGGCCAGGTCTTTACCGATCAACTCAAACTGTGGCAGACATGAAAACGTTGGTGACTTTGCCTTTGAACAGCCGTGTCTTTTCAGAATAGTGGCTGTATTCCCGGGCGTAAAGCCAGGCAGCCTATGTGACCGCGGCCAAATTTTAATTTCTGTAGACTGCAGCCTGTTGAGCTGTGTACCTATTGTGTCGCCGTATTGCGCCACCAGAACATTCGGATCAAGTGATTCCAACAACAGTACACCCCCTTGTCTCCTAGTACAATACAGATTCGATGGAAGCAAAATTGACACAGTTATCAGTGCAGATTAGGTCTTAGCGCCCCGTCGACAACGTAGTTGTTAGGTGCAAAGTAAAAGATCGGCTTGGAGAAAAGAAAAAAAAAGTTCAAATGTGTGTGAAATCTTATGGGACTTAACTGCTAAGGTCATCAGTCCCTAAGCTTACACACTACTTAACCTAAATTATCCTAAGGACACACACACACACACACACACACACACACACACACACACACACACACACACACATGCCCGAGCGAGGACTCGAACATCCGACGGGACCAGCCCCACAGTCCATGACTGCAGCGCCTCAGACCGCTCGGCTAAGGCTTGGAGAAGGTTGAGGAAAGAAATTGACGTAATACTTTTGAAAGAAACCATACTGGCATTCTCGTTCCAAATGCGTGTCCAGTGTCTTACCCCACCGCACCAACCCGCCCAGTCATCGCAGTAATTATGGGACTATATCGTTGACGTCAATCTGTTGTAGAATTATAGAACATACTTTATGCGGAAGAATTGTGACGGTTTTGGAGAACGAAAATCTTTTCTATAAAAATAAAATTGGAGTCTGCAGACAGAGATCTTCAGAAACTCGGCTCGCTGTGTTCCTCCACGAGATACATATTGCTGTAGACAACGGTGCTCAGACTGATGCGGTGCCTTTGGTTTCAGGAAGGCATTTGACGCCGTAACGCACTGCCGTTTAACGGAAAAAATGAGCTTACCGGGTATCTCACCAGATTTGCGACTAGATTCAAGATCTCAAAAAGTGTTCAAATGGCTCTGAGCACTATGGGACTTAACATCTGAGGTCATCAGTCCCCTAGAACTTAGAACTACTTAAACCTAACTAACCTAAAGACATCACACACATCCATGTCCGAAGCAGGATTCGAACCTGCGACCGTAGCGGTCGAGCGGTTCCAGACTGAAGCGCCTAGAACCACTCGGTCACAGCGGCCGGCTTAAAGATCTCCTTGCAAACAGATGTAAATGTAATTTCGGTGGGACCCGACCGTTACTGTTTACACTGTGCATATATGATCTAGTAAAAAAGCGTGGGATGCTGCTTAAGACTGTTTGCAGAAGATGCGGTTGTCTGTAAGAAAGCAGCAACGCCAGATGCAGTATAGCTGTGCAAAATGACCTACAGAAGATCGGTGAATGGTGCAGTCTCTGGCAATTGACTCTGAACGTCAATAAAAGTAACATACTGCGCGTACGCGGGAAAAGAAATGCGCTACTGTACAACTATACTATTGATGACATAGTGCTGGAAACGGTATATACCGTGGAATATCGAGAAGTATCTATCCAGAGCGACCTTACGTGAAACGACCACATAAAACAATTAGTAGGAAAAGCAGATGCCAGACTGAAATTCATAGGAAGAATCTGAAAACTCCTCCACTAAAGAAGTGACGTACAAGGCACCTGTTCGACCAATCCTTGGCTATTGTTCATCAATTTCGAGAGAGCACTTTCCGGGGAGAGTCGGACAACATGTTACTTCCATCCACATACGACGAGAAAATTCGAGAAATTAAACGTATTACAGGTGTTTACCGACAATAATTCTTTCCACTCGCCATTCGCGAGGGAAGGGCGGATCAGGTAAAGGTACCAAAAGTACCCTCCGCCACACAGATTCAGGTGGCTTGCAGAGTTGTTGCAGACGTAGATGAATTTATGAAAAATGTTGCGTGTTTATCATCATGTAAAATTCTGGACTTACACTCTTTACTCGTTAAGCGATGTGTATTACTCTGATACTTCCCTCTGCCTCAGGAAGAGGTAAGTTGCAATTGATTTGCTCTGCCGCGTCCACCAATTGTTGTTATTACCTACAGCTCCAGTTTTGCGATACTATGAGAAATTTGTCACTGTCAGAGGTCACGAAACGAAATCTTTTCGTGTTACGCGTTCAGTGAATAGTTTAACGATGTTTTAACTTCTGTAACTTAACTACCTTCCTTCGAAAGCGCAGTTAACATCCTATTTTCTCCGCATCCCGCAACTGTTGGCTGGAACACGAAAATATGCACCGGCCTTTTAGTAAACATCGGACGAAATAAAGCTGGGACCAGGATCCGGCTGCGAAGGGACACCAGCGCTGCCAGCAGTCAAAGCACGAGCTTACGGCTGCCGCCGCTAGAGGGCAGCAGCGTTCAGTGCGTCTACGCTGTATCCGTCCCGCTGTTGTAACAAACATACGGACGCTCTGCGGCTGGCGTTTTTCTAACAATAGTCTCACTGTTTGGTCGGCTGCGGTTCATAAAGGACCTAACGGACGGACAAGAATTTTGTCCCATAGTTCATTCTGCTGCTTGCGTTTCGTGGACTAACTAATACATTAATTTTTTTTTCTCTGAAAGAAGAGCCATGTCACACACTTTGATCTTTGATATTTGACGGAAGAATGTGGCAAAAATGCTGCAAAATATAAACGGACAAAAAAAAAATCACCTGGAAACTTAAGTAAAAATTTCCCAAGGACTTTTTACACGCGGGATCTACATATCACTCCCGATGGGGAGATAAAACTCGATTTGCAGAATGTAGATGCCATTCTCTCTCTCTCTCTCTCTCTCTCTCTCTCTCTCTCTCTCTCTCTCTGTGTGTGTGTGTGTGTGTGTGTGTGTGTGTGTGTGTGTGGGGGGGGGGGGGGGCGGGGGAGGGGGGGTCCGGACTTGAGATTCCTTTATTGATTAGGTATGAAAAAGCTAATAGTCTGTTCTGTTCACTTTGGAGCCAAAAACACACGAACGTGCGCGTTGCTTGGACGCGAAAGGTCGAATTAGCGATGTAAACAAATTTCCATTGCTGGGCTGTCATCACCAACCGACGAAGAGTGCCGAGGTATTCTTTCCTTCCTTTTCTCACCACTATGTTATGTGATCGCTTCATTTCGTATTTCCACACGTCATTATTCCCAGATGTTTTTACGTCGTCAACGCTTTCAGCTACTACTCATGACCGGGAATTTCTCACGCTGATTCTGCAGACAGCGAATCACAAACGTATCGTAATAAAATCATCCATGCTCTATAAACACTGGTGAATGGTGAAAGAAAAGAATCCAGGAGGGATTGCTAAATCTAAACAAAGCACGCTTAACCATTTACGCATTAGACGCCCCAAAATTTGAGTATAATTTTGATTCCATATTGTTTCATATATCGTTTTGGGGTATTCTCACCGTAACATTCGTCCAGTCTCGATTAGACGTAACGTTCATTAGTGGTACTTGTACGTTTTTTGGGTATATAATTGGCAGTTTTGTAATGTGATTCCGTAAGACACACACAGGATAATCTCCGTCTGATATTAAACAGGAAGGAAGGAACATACATACATACATACATACATACATACATACATACATACATGTTCTGCACCCGTATCACCGCGTGGTTTTCTCAAAATCTAGATAGGTGAAAAAGTTAAGAAATCATACGTAAAAATATTAGCCCCCTTCCTTCGAGACAAATAACGTATCGAAAACTTTATTTCGATTTCCTGATTTCTTTTCGAAATATTAAGAGTGCGCGTGTTGAGTGTTAGTTTTCTGCCTGGTTACGGAGAAGCAGGGTATACTAAGACGGCGCCTTGCAAGGTGGAAAAGTGGTTAGCACTCTCGACTTGCGTGCCCAGAACGGCGGTTTAAACCCCTGCCCGCATATCCAGATTTAAGATTGTTTTTTTACTGAAATCAGACAAGGCAAGTTCCGGGATGATTCTTTTGAAAGGGAAAGTATGTACGCAGCCTCTTAACCACCCTGTCGCGGATGGGACGTTAACCCTAATCTTCCTCCGTTCCCTTTTCTTGCTCAGTGGAGTCAAGTGAATTAGCGACATATTCGTTACTGCTGATATATGTGCTGTACGATGCTCCAGAGCGAATACTGCAGCATGAACTTAGACACCTCTAGTGGCATAAATACGAAGCAGACTGGCAGCCCGCCGTGTTTTACATAGCGTAGTGCTGTAATCTGGACTATGCTGATGACCACTTGTGCACTAGTAGACGATATCGCGCTAAGCAGCAGGCTCCAAGTGCGCTTCGGACGATCAAACAACAGGCGCAACATATGGAGCTCAGAATATCCCAACTCCTTCCTCAATGCAATAGGTTTTCTAGCTTCCCTGTTCGCCAGGTTTGTTGACAGTTGAACTCGTGCTTGATATTGCCATCTTGCAACACTTAGCACTGATGAGCTACAGGCTCGCAACGAGGTACTGTCCCGGTAACGTACATTCATGTGCAAAACATAAGAACGAAAGTAACATTAGCTTGCTGTGTCATTGCCAAGAAACGTAGCTCGATGAAAATTGGACCATATATGGAGAGAACAACTGCAGTATAGTACAGAAGTAATCGAAATAAATACACAATGAGACAAACAGAAATGATAGCTTTATTGAATGGAAATAAGAGGGCTGTTCGAAAGTAAGGTCCGATGGGTCGCGAAATGCAAACCACAGTGAAAATTAAAAATTTTTTGTTCGCAACAGCTAGCCACTCCTTCCAGCCACCTCTCTAAATAGCTGCCGCTCCGACTTTGACGTTTATCGTGGCGTTGTACAAACTTTTCAGTACCCTCGTCACAGAAAGCAACCGCCCGTGCTTTCCGCCAATTCTCAACGCTGGTTTGCCTTTCGTTGTTTGTGCCAAAATGTTGTCTTCGTAGCCAGCGGTTCATGTGAGCAGAGATGAACAACAGAGGGAGCCAATTAAGGGCTGTATTGTGGGTGCTCACACACTTCCCGTGGGAAACGCTGCAGCAGCGTCATCATTGCCCCTGCAGAATGCGGTAAGAAAGAAACGCAGCCGGCCGCTGTGACAGAGCGGTTTTAGGCGCTTTAGTCCGTAACCGCGCTGCTGCTACGGTCGCAGGTTCGAATCCTGCCCTGGGCATGGATGTGTGTGGTGTCCTTAGGTTAGTTAGGTTTAAGTAGTTCTAAATCTGCGGGACTGACTACCTCAGATGTTAAGTCCCATAGTGATTAGAGCCATTTGAACCATCTGAAAGAAACGCATGGCAGTAATGTTAAGTGGGCTGCATAGCTTCAGGCGATATCTTTCACCAGATCCACATACGCTGTTGTTTCACGCATTTCTACGTGATCACTTTGCGCTGTGAACTGAAAAGAGCGACGTGAAGCGATCGACAGGCAAATTAAGGACGTGCCCAATACATATGCGCAAAGTTCCATCGGATTTTCACAGTGGTTTCCATTCCGCGCCTAATCGGACCTTACTTTCCGAATACGCCTCGTAATTACACTCTACTCACCGTGATTTGTGATAGTCCTCTGTACGTTACAAAAGGCGGGAAATGGTTCTTAAGAGGGTGTGTTGTCATTACAGACAGCAATTCGTCCTCCGCAGTGTAGTCAAAAAAGGTCGGTAAGGAGTTCAAGTAGTACAGGGTTTCACTCTTTCATTAGCGCGGTTTATAACTGTATCATCGTTGGTGCACGTAGACATGCTGCAATAGGTCTTCGCAACACAAGTCATACGTGACTGATGGGATTTAAGTCGGGAGGAACGGGCAGGCCAATTCATTCTTCGAATATCCTCTTGTTCTAAGAGTTCCGCCAACTGCGCTGTTCAGTGCGGCCGCGCACTGTCATCCATAAAAATGAAGTAAGGGCCGAATCTATTCCTGAAAAGACGTACGTGGGTAAGGAGTACAGTGTCACAATAGTGCTGATGGTGAGTGTACTCTGTTCAAAGATTTGACGGTCTGTACGCCCATGCAACGCCCTAACACCTGGACCAATTAGACCATCTTGTTCGACAATGTCCCAGGGTACGTTATGTGTCTGCACCAATTGCCATATGAGGGTACGCCCGGTACTGTCGAACATGTTCTTTCTGGAGCTCCAGATGTTACGGTGTGGCGAGACATTATGTTGCACGGGTCTACGGACTTCAGAATCTTTGAACACGGTAGACTCACCGATCAAAATTATTGTGACACTGTGTGCCTTCGCCATGTACGTCTTTTCATGGGTGTATTCGGCCCGGAATTCATTTTTATGCACGACAGTACTAGACTGCATCGAACTGCGCATGTGTAGGAGCTCTTGGAACTAGAGTATGTTCGTCAAATAGACTGGCCTGACCGCTGCCCAGAGTTAAATTCCATCGAGCATCTGGAACGAATGGGACGCCGTATCACAAGAACACAATCTTGAGGCCAACATGGGAGCGCACACCCGATTAAGAACCATGTCCAAAGAATCGTCATAAATCGCGGTGACGTCAGTGAAATTATTGTCTTTGAATAAAAGTGTCACTTCTGTTTGTCTCATTACATATTACTTTCAGTTACGGTGTGCCCTGTACTGTGGCAGTTCCTTCTAGATGCGGTCCAAGTTTCATTGAGCCGTGTTACTTGGCAATGACACGTCATGCGAAAGTTGCTTTGCACACCAGTTTATCTACCACGTATTTGACCGTATACAAGCATCCATCACTGCCAACTAATTCAAAAAATGGTTCAAATGGCTCTGAGCACTATGAAACTTAACATCTTAGGTCATCAGTCCCCTAGAACTTAGAACTACTTAAACCTAACTAACCTAAGGACATCACACACATCCATGCCCGAGGCAGGATTCGAACCTGCGACCGTAGCAGTCCCGCGGTTCCAGACTGCAGCGCCTAGAACCGCACGGCCACCGCGGCCGGCCCCAACTAATTCAGCTACTACGTCTGAGAACTTGTTCCGGTCCAGGATTACTGTTCCTCTGTGCTCCCCAAAATTTCTTTGCCTGTCGGCCAGTAACCAATGGTTTATTTTGGTTGCCGCGTACTGCCCTTTCGAAGGATATGGTGTACCCGTTTTTGCCTGCATTCTTCCCATTTTTTTCTAGTATTGAGAATATCTTAAATTCTCTTCTGGTGTCTTCATTGCTCATTCGGTCAATTCTGCTACAACTTTAAAGTCCTCTAAAAAATTTCAGTCCTGTTAACGTAAATTAGACTCCTGCTGTTGGCCCAAGGGCCCACACTTCGCCGCGATACAGAAGACTTCAGACGACCATGTCTTATAGAATTACAGATGGGTTTCTGTGTAACAGGTCTTTGACAGTGTTCATCTGATTTGCTGCACGTTCGTGAGAGATTCATTAACGTTTGCTCGATGCCTCGTATTCATATGGGATATTGCAGCGTATATAATGAAAGTTTGATGTTTGTTCAAACATGTATTTGATCTTATAGTCTCCTTTCGGTTAAAATTCATAACTTTGGTATTAGTTTTTGAGACTTCAGTTACATTTTTTGGCCATGTTATGCAGAAAATAAGACAGCTTTCTGTAAATTACCTTCATAGCGGACGATAATAGCGTGGCCGTAAGCAAAAATTAATGTATTAATAGCTTGTGTTGTTGGAAACCAGTACCTCTAGAAGAAACTGATTTCCGTGGGTTGAGCATGTCGTCTGTATGCAGGAGGAACGAGATTGCGGTTTATCGTATGGCGACATTGCTGCTCGCGTTGGTCGAGATCCAATGACTGTTAGCTGAATAGGGAAACGGTGGGTTCAGGAGGGTAATACGGAACGCCGTGCTGGATCCCAACAGCCTCGTATCACTAACAGTCGAGATGACAGGTATCTTATCCGCATGGCTGTAACGGATCGTGCAGCCACGTCTGGATCCCTGAATCAACAGATTAGCAAGACGACAACCATCTACACGAACAGTTCACGATGTTTGCAGCAGCATGGACTATCAGCTCGGAGACTGTGGCTGCGGTTACCCTTGACGCTGCGTCACAGACAGGAGCGCCTGCGATGGTGTACTCAACGACGAACCTGTGTGCACGAATGGCAAAACGACGTTTTTTCGGATGAATCCAGGTTCTGTTTACAGCATCATGATGGTCCCATCCGTGTTTGGCGACATCGCAGTGAACGCACATTGGAAGCGTGTATTCGCCATCGCCATACTGGCGTATCACTCGGCGTGATGGTATGGGGTGCCATTGGTTACACGTCTCGGTCAGCTCTTGTTCGCATTGATGGCACTTTGAACAGTGGACGTTACATGTCAGATGTGTTACGACCCGTGGCTCTACCCTTCATTCGATCCCTACGAAACCCTACATTTCAACAGGATAATGCACGAGCGCATGTTGCAGGTCCTGTACGGGCCTTTCTGGATACAGAAGAGTTCGACTGCTGCCCTGGCCAGCACATTCTGCAGATATCTCACCAATTGAGAACGTCTGGTCAATGGTGGCCGAGCAACTGGTTCGTCACTATACTCTTGATGAACTGTGGTATCGTGTTGAAGCTACATGCGCAGCTGTAACTGTACACGCCATCCAAGCTCTGTTTGACTCAATGCCCAGGCGTATCGAGGCCGTTATCACGGCCAAAGGTGGTTGTTCTGGGTACTGATTTCTCAGGATCTATGCACCCAAATTGTGTGAAAATGTGATCACATGTCAATTCTAGTATAATATATTTGTCCAATGACTACCCGTTTATCATCTGCATTTCTTCTTGGTGTAGCAATTTTAATGGCCAGTAGTGTATGTTTAGAGTAAACGACGTTGTCGCACCGCTGCGACGCACACGAAGTAACACAGTGTAACTGCAGGACGAAATTTTCCGCTCTTTTAACATGTTCACTCGCATGTAAATCCTATCTTCTGTAGCCTTTTGTGAGAGCTATGACTAGAATTCACGGTTCGCCTTACGCTTACAGAGGTGTTTACTTGTCACGGGAAAACAAGTTTAGCAGCCATTGTAGAGACAGACGAAGCGTACGTTGGCAGTATTTAAAAGCAACTGTGTAAAAATAGAAGAGCCATCCATAAATTTGTCCAACTGCTTGGAACGTCAGAGCAGCCCGTTGACAGGTGGTTTAGTGGGGAAGTGTCTCGGAGGGTGCTGAAGTGATTCAGTGTGGCAGCGATGGTGTGAATGGACAGGCGCCGAGGTATGCCATTGTAGCGCCAGCGCCCTGCCAGGCGAGGCGCGCCAGGATTCCGCGGCTGCTTCTAAGGCGTCTCATTACCATCGCTGCGCTGACCTGACCTAACCCAACCTAACGACCTGTGCACATTCTTTCCCCGCTTCCATGCGCTTTTCGTATCTTAGCTCTACAGTTGTTTTAATTGCTCATTCCCGAGAGGACAGAGGTGGAATACCCCAACGCAGGACAGCCAGAAGCTGGTCCGAGGCAGATCAGCAGTTCTTCCTATCCTGTGTCGTACTCGGCATTCCCGCGTGCCCGATACTAACAACAAATATGGAGATAAAGTTTACGGCCACAGGACTCCACTATTCAGGGTGCGATTGAAGTTACGGGGGGTGGTCAGAAATATGGAAACACTGCAAACATTACCATGCCTTGTAGGGTCTAGGAAACGCGCTGGCTTTCAAAACCGCCTCCAGTCGTCTCAGAATAGATAAACACAGTCCTGTATGGTTTTCGAGGTAATCTTATACCATCCGTTCTCCAAAATAGTGGCAGGTTCAGGTAACAACGACAGAGATAGCTAGGGATTATGCATACACAAAAAGCACTCCGCCTTCAGGCCAGAAGTGGCCCATCGGGACCATCCGACCGCCGTGTCATCCTCAGTTGAGGATGCGGATAGGAGGGACGTGTGGTCAGCACACCGCTTTCCCGGTCGTTATGCTGGTTTTCTTTGACCGGAGCCGCTACTATACGGTCGAGTAGCTCCTCAGTTGGCATCACGAGACTGAGTGCACCCCGAAAAATGGCAACAGCGCATGGCGGCTGGATGGTCACCCATCCAAGTGCCGGCCTCGCCCGAAAGCGCTTAACTTCGGTGATCTCATGGGAACCGGTATGCATACACGAAGGCTCAATAATATTGAGATTTGGTGGCTGTGGCGGCAGGGGAGATGCGACAGTTTACCCTCGTGCTCACTGAACAAGCCCTGGACAATGCGAGCAGGTGTCGTCTTGGAATACAGCACCACCATTGGGGAACAAACATTGTGTCATGCGATGGGCATGATCAGCCAAAATGGTCAAACTCTCCTTGACAGTAATGCGACCTTGCAGAGTAACCATGAGGCCCATGGAATACCAAGATACGGCTGCCCAAACTACCAGCTTGTTTCACTCGTGGCAGCAAGCAGTCTGCATCGTAGCCTTGAGACGCCGTACGCCAGACGTAACCTCGGCCAGAAATTGGAAATAGCTTCAAACAAGACTCGTCCAACCAAATGACTTTCTTACGTTGCTCCATAGGTTTTATAACTTCGGTACCACATTTCCCTGTTCCCGGCATTTGCATAATTGATGACTGGTTTTGGAATTTCAGCTCGTCTTGCAGTTCCGAGCTTATGGAGCTCTCTTAATGTTTCGTTCAAACATGGCTCTGAGCACTATGGGACTTAACTTCTGAGGTCATGAGTCCCCTAGAACTTACAGAACTACTTAAACCTAACTAACCTAAGGACATCACACACATCCATGCCTGAGGCAGGATTCGAACCTACGACCGTAACGATCGCGCGGTTCTAGACTGTAGCGCCTAGAACCGCTCGGGCACCCCGGCCGGGTAGTGTTTCGTGCCGACGGGATTCGCGAGTGCAATATTCAGTTCTGGAGTGACTTTCGCAACTGTCGTCCTCTTTGTGCCACAATCCTCTTCAGTGACTATCCGTCACGATCACTCGACACACAGTTTGGTCCGCGATGTGACTTTGCAGATGTTTATCCGCTTGTCCGTGATGTGGTATAAATCCTCGATATGGTGCCTCTTCAGACACTAAACACTTCGGCTACCCTGATTACAGAAGCACCCACCGTGCGGGCGCAAACTAATTTCTCCCACATTCGAATACACTTGCCTCCCGCATAACACACTCACGACTACGAAGGCGTGCTGAGAAGTAATGCCTCAGACATTTTTATGCTGCTCTCAGTATCGGTTGAGATATTTCTTGTTATGCGTGTTACTTGGTCGACTTTCCCGCCTCGCTGACGCAAGTTGTAGCCCTCTGCTACTTAAGGACTTAGAATTGTACCGTGTAACACGGAAGTGCGTAACGTAATAGTCGATGCGTGAGAAAAAGCGCGCTGTAATAGTGTTTCCAACAGCACAAAAATTTTTCGTAAACGAAGCATAATAAAGCCAAACTACACACGAGCACATCATCATCTGCAACAGTCCCGCGCCTTGTGTTCACTGTCATCGATTATCCTCCATACGGTCCCGACTTGGCCCCATTCGATTTTCATCTGTTTTCAAAACTTACAGAACACCTTCGAGAACTTCGCTTTGATGGTGATGAAGCGGTGCAAGGAGAGGAGGGGTTGTGACTCCCTCAACAAAGTCAAACATTCTACATGAATGGTATCAACAAACTGGTCTCTTGTTGGGAGAAATGTGTTCTTTGCCATGGTGACTATTCCTCGTGTCTACATTTTTTTTTTCTCAACCATAAAGATGCAAAATGTTAATAACGTTTGTCTTATTAAAAAAGCTTTGAGTTTCCAGATAAAAAATTCGGAGGAATTACTTTTCAGCGCGCACCCGTACACAGAAAATTGTTCTGACCACCTCCGATACTCGCTGCGTATTGAGGACACTGCACAGGTGCCATTCGTGGTCTAATAAAACAGCGTAGCCTGCAGGCTTGGCTATCATCTGCATTTGTGCCTAAGCATGCATTTTTCGCTGTGTTTCCCTATTGTTGTCCAACCCCTGTAATACACCCTTACCGTACGCTGACTTGTGAATCTCCTCCAGGTGTATACAGGATTTTCCAAAAATTCTATATTTTGAGACGTATGCACCAAAACAAGAAAAAAGTTCAGTAACGATGGGGCCTAAAATGCATACCTTAAGAGCCATGAGCAGTTGTTTATCTTCGCTGCTGTGAAATACATTTCTTCTACTGAAAAATTGCTCGTAGCGCTGACGGTATGCGTTTTAGCCCCATGTTTACTGGACATTTCTGTCTTGTTTTGGTGACTACCACCTCTCAGAATGTGGAATACTGTGACTGATGCGAAGAATGTTTTAAATGATGGAAAGTAATACATTACACTGTACTAGATGTGAATGATCAGCAAAAACGAAAGTAACGTAGGGTGTGCTCCAGAAAAGCCTAATAGGAGCACCAATGTTGTCAAAAGTACATAAAAAAATTATCAGACAGCGTCAGCAGCATTCTTATATTGCTTCTGACGAAACTATTGCCTATGGAAAATGCAGAACGAGTTAGAAACTGTTTGATCTTGTTGTAATGAATAATATATTCGAGGTAGCATCCACAGAAAACAAAGTGAACCCAGAAATCTCAGATTTCAGGATTAGTTTTAAACTTTCGGAGCATGTCAATTGGTTTAACGCGTTCGCACCTTCGTGTACGGTCGGTGTCTCACGCTCGACTCTACCAGTTATGCTACCAGCAGCACTCTGACGTATGAAGTGTAACCATATCAGCCAGGCGTAACGAACATCCGTGAATGCAACTGTGTGTGACATTTCAACGAGAGCGATTTCTGAACAAATATCACTTAATTTGTGATTAATTTAGTGTAAAATTATTTTTTGATCTGGTTTTTTTAAAGAACAAATTTAGCCATTATGAAATAAAAGGTTAGCATATTAAAATTATAGCCTAAGGCGTTAGATTACGACCGCCGCCCAACGGCGAGAAACAGGAAAAGCTGTGCCGGTAGATGACGTAAAGCGTGAATACGTGCGCGTCGCCACGGCGGCGAGATACACAGTTCTCAGCGCCGACTTGAACGCGTTGAACACAAAGGGGTAACATTACGAAGAGTATAAAATATAATGTACACGTGAAACCAGTATTTGGTGGAATGCCTCTGTTAAGGAGACAGCAGGCTAAGGCGATATTACGCCTTGTTCTAAATAAGACTACTGAACACTTCAGTAGCGCCGCATCTGTTCTAAGGTACAGCATTTGTAATATCTCAATCGCAGTTGATGGAAAGCGCCAACGAAATAGTGTTCAGCAGCATGTGGAATGCGCAAAGCACACACAGAATAAGAAACTACAATGTGACAGCATTACGGTAGTGGATTACTGGCATCCCAAAGTTCGAAAAATAGCAAAGATTTCTTTTTAATGGCACACCTGTGTAATTTCTAATCGTGTTTGGAGAAGTATACTGGAAAGAAAGGAAAAACAGTCTTAAATAAGACGAATCACAGCTGATGATTCGTATGTGAATGTAGGTTTCGCCAGAAGACTAGTATGAAACTCTTCCAAATGTTGCCGTATTACCATTCGGCTGGAAACCCGAAAGCTTTTCACCAGCAGATGCTGAACAAGTGGAACTCACGCTTTTGTTAATTTCTTGAAGAAACAGGTAGTGCATGTCATGTGTGGTGACCTGATAGAGTAAAAATGGACGAAGTATAGACATTGCTCACAGATTAAGCTTCTAAAATGTTGCATGCACTTTCCTACCTCAAGTCCGTTACGTAGCTAAAAACACATGAACAGCATTGCGCGCGATGTTCATGAGGTTTCTGAGATATGAAAAGAGGAATGCTCATACATGAACAAATTTATAAGCCCATCAAGAAAATGTTGAGAGAAAAAAAAGGTCCCTGCCAAAATATGAAGGTACATACAAATTACGGGATTTACTTTACCACCTTTCCCCATCGCCACTACACACAGTAACCGGTTGAAACTGCAGTGTGTATCTGTAGTAATAGTCAGACTTCGTGTAGGTTTTTTGAAGTTTTGCCGAATAAGAAAATTAAAACACTACCAGGTAAATAAGACCTAAGAGATGCGGAAATTGGAAGAGGAGTGTATTCATAAAAAAGCACAGTGGACCATTTTGGCACGTAAAGCATGCGCTTGAAGGTATTGGAAAACAGAAATTCGAGAAAAGCTTAGCCAGAAAGCCTAATGTGGAGGACGTCGCAATGAACAAGCATACAGATAACCGTTTAAACAAAGTCAGCACCACTTACGTCTGTTAATATAGAACACTCCTTTTCTAAATACACATTCGGAAGGACGACGGTTCAAACCCGCATCCGTCCATACTGATTTAGGTTTTCCGTGATTTCCCTAACTAGCTTCAGGCAAATACCGGGATGATTCCTTTGAAAGGGCACGGCCAACTACCTTCCCCACCCTTCCCTAATCCGATGGGATCGATGACCTCGCTGTTTGGTTCCCTCCCCCAAATCAACCAACCAACCTTTTCTAAATAAAAGTTTTTATTGAGTGATTGCAGATGCAGTCTCGTTTTAAATATTAGATGTTATTTCTTTCAACATTTTTCTGAATGAGTGAGTGAATTCAGTGTGTTCAGCGATGTGTTTCACTAGAATTTTAAAGTCTTGAGTAAATTAAACTTCCTGACAAGAAAATGAAGCACCGAGAAAGGAAGGAGGAAAAGAAGTGAAAATTCGAAGTTGAGAAGGCATGTGATGTCACTGCAGTGGTTGCAAAATCGAATGCAGTTGGCAAAGAACTTGTCAACATGAGCCCACTTGTCACCACGTATGACGCAGCGCCCACATGGCGTAGATGCATGCACTGGTTCGGTTGGGAACGGTGTCGTAAAGCCGTTGTAGCCTTTGCTTCGGCAGCTGGTCCACAACAGTTGTGACTGGCCCTTGACATTCTGCCATCGAGATGACGTCAGAGCTGCTCCCACGAAGATCTTTCTGTCAACGCTAGTTCCTCAACATCACGCACACGGCTCAGACACGCGCGCAGTGTGTGGACGAGCATTGTCCTGTTGAAAAAATGACACAATGGTACTGTCGCATGACAGATAACTTATAAGGACGCAAGATGTCCGTGACGAGCCATTGTGCCATCAAAGGTCCCCCAATTACTCTAGTCGTGACCCAGAAGCCATACTCCATGACGCTAGGAGTAACACCGCTGTGTCTCCAAAACATTGGTAGAATGGGAACTGGTTCCCATTTCTCCGCCATACACGCCGACGATAATCATCCGGGGTAGTGCTGAACCGCGATCCATCCCTGAACGCTATTGCGACGTCATTCACCAACAGTCCGTGCTTCCCGAACACAGCACCACTCCAAATGCAGCCGTTTGTTCTGTGTTAACAGCACCCTGTGCATGAGACTGTAATTCCCTAGTCCGGCTACTGCTACTACTCTACGGCCACTGATGCGGGATGATGCAGGGAATCCTAGGATGGCAGGCGCAGATGTGAGTGGGTTACTATGTGCTTGGTGGAAATTACTGCGATCCTACCTTGCGGTGGTCATACGTGGCCGACCAGAACCTTCACGACTAGTGTGCCCGCCCCCACATTCCAATGCAGTCCAATGTTGGACCACTATCACATCCGGAAACCTCGCAAATTTGGACATTGCACAATTTGATCAGCCAGCCAAATGGAGACGCACAATGAGACCCGTTTCAAACTTGTGCGCATGGTATCTCCGTGCTCTTCAGGTCTACCTCTCTGAGAACTGCAGCTCTAATCATTTACATACCTTCATATGGAGTGTACGTGTACCAATTTACATTGACATCCGATCGTGTCTTCTGGGTGCTTCACTTTTTTTGTCAGTTAGTGTGTTTTAGGAAGTTAGTGATTCCATGACTTGTACATGCGTTTCGTAATTTCTATTCTTTGAACTGGTACCATTGTGACACCATTTTTGACGCAATTTTTGCATTCAGCTCTGCTCATAAGCCTAGTATCGATGGGCTCTTAAACTCTATCCTTTCATCTTTTACCAAAGTTACGATGTCTTAAACCACTTGACAGATTCAGATTGTGTGACTGGCTTCTGTTGGAGTGAAACGGACTTCACGTCCCAATGTGGCCTTTCTGGTTTACTTCTCGCGATTTTCCAAAGTCAAGCAAGGCAGTTGTCAGGATGGTTCCATCTCAGCATTTGTCAGCGATTCCTTTGATGAATATGTTTGCTTAGTCTCGGACATTTTTCGAGATACTTACTGGCTTTTCACCTATGTAACTGAGACATTTTCTTGTGACTTGTGTATTTTTTTTATCTGTTTTCCCCAGTTTCACACTTCAACAGCGAATATAAAAATAAACAAGAAAGCGTGCTACGTTTGTTTAGTTTTTAATGGTTGAATGTGTATCGGGTGATAACACGTTCCATTAAAACAAATTACAGCAATAAGTTATACGTAATAGCATTCCACAGTTAAGGAAATGTTTTTATAATGGAAGGGAAATGTTATATAATTTTAAATGTTAGAAAACGTTGAAATAATAATTTTCAAGCATTAGCAACATAAAAACGTCAGCAGCAATACTTTCCTGCAAGAAGACTTTTCGTACTGTTTTATTAAATTTCTTTTAGCTAAATGATGACTAGTTGTAGCACATAAAACTATCGGTGAAGCTAAAACTGCCTGATAAACCGGCGGTACTTCGTACACCAGCGGTCTGGAGGATCCTCCATTTATCTTAAACAAGAGCGGGGATCCGAAACGGTTTGCAGTTTGTCTCTGACGGCCGAGTATACGGCTTTCAAGCGTTAGCCGAGGCATTTTGTTAACTGCAATAGCCTGAACTAGTTTCACAGGCGCATTCATGTCAATCAACGTGCCGTCCGTGAGAGAGAGAGAGAGAGAGAGAGAGAGAGAGAGAGAGAGAGAGAGAGAGAGCTGAGGAAAGTTGAGTAGATATTCCTTCATAGTAAGGGGGGAGGGGGCGATGTAAGTCAAAACTTATGTATGGTAGCCACTGTGAACGTCGCTGCTGTGTCTCCTGAATTATTGGCAGCAATTTTCTCGTTAATTGGAAGGTTCATTTCTCGGTCAACGATCTTCATATGACAATGATGTAATATACAGTAAGATTATCTTCTGGAACGAACTTACGGTCCGCGAGACTCGAGCCTTCTGGTTGCTTCGGTGGTCTATTTTTGATCAGCGCCCGCTGGGTCTGCATTAGAGTGGTCCTGGCGTATTGTGGGTAATTCGGGCGCTATATTTGTGACTGGGCCAGAGGCTATGTTCGCACTGTCTCAACACTAAAAATAAATAATTGTTGTTTCTCACTGGCTCCTTTCGTTCACCGTCTCCTGGCACAAATCCTGGCCTTGACCGTGGTTTTACCTCGGTGGCCAGCTGAGGACCGGTACCGCGGTAATCCTCGATGGATATCGGGATGACGGTACTCCTGCCAGCCATTGTTTTCATAGAGAAACAATAGAATCGGGGTAAAAGAGGGCTTAAAACGCAACAGGCCTACCGAGAAATGTCGAAGGGAAATAACTGTTAAGACACCTGCTATCAGTCAGTCTACAACCCACTACACATTTAAACAGGAGCATGGCCACTTTACAGCCTCAAGAGCGTGCCATGAAGGACAGCGATGCATTTCGTAATTACTTGAGTAATATTACAATCGGAACGTGTTTGCAGAATATCCTCGCGTATTCTTTCTTCAAGAAACTGAATAACACCCCGTGAGAGAGGGCGTACCTATTATTCCCTTATTCATTTGATCACACCACAGGAATAGCTCGATTTTCGTCTAAAGCGCAACACTGTACTATATTACCCTCATCGCGAGGTACGCACTTCCTTGGTGAGGCTATACATTTCGCTGAATGGAGGATACAGAGGGGGAAAATGGAAGAACTACCCTCTCTTTTTGCTGCCACTGAACCACCTAAGCAAGACTTGCACCGATTTCCATAGAGGCTGCAAAGAGCGTATGCTGGTGAACGTGATGAGTCCTCCCAACCGTTACACAAATTTCAGTTCCTTAAATAGTAATGGTCCCCCACAGGTAAAGGGAAGACTGCTAGTGGATTGTAGACATCTATAACAACAGTTTGACATCTAGGCTTTGTTGACTTCGTTTCATTCTTCATCCTTCGCCCTGCACTGTCGCGTCGGAATAGTTTGCGCCTGCAGGTATGCAACTAATTGAACAGATTTGCAAAGCGGGGTGCTATGCTGCTTTCCCGGACAATTCATGTAACTGAGCTGCACATATTTTCCACTCTCCACGTTGGGAAATGAAAGGGCAGGGAATATTTCTTCGCATTGTTACTTCTGACCACGACATCCATTGAAATAAACATGCATTGTGATTCACTCCGAAAAAATTGGTAATCGCAGGGCAAAGAGAAAAGTCTCTCAAATCGCGAAAGTAAGGTGACAGTTTGCGCGAAGGGAGAAATACTTTGCAGTTCGCTTATGATTTCTTGTGCGTTCGTGGCGAGGGATGGCTGGGACTTGGATAGCCAGATGTCGAGTGATAGCTTCCCTAATATTCACGACAGTATTAAGACCTTTTATCTATAATATTTTTTTCACTTCCTGTATATCATTTGCTACAACTGTCCGTTGTTTCAATATTTGATGCTGGCCTAACATATCGGTACTCTGTCGTTACTGTATGCACGTTAGTCAGTTACCAGTGAGGATGGAACCAACACTACTTTGACTGATTTGTCTAGTAACAGCATCCTTGTTCCTGGATGCCTGACACTTGGAGCTCTGCTGTAGTGGGTGTTATATCAATGTTTGCTTTTAATTTAGCATCGTAGTTCTGTGTGAAAAATTTCACAGGAATATCTTGCAATGTTTGTTGCCAGTCACATTTTGGATCCAATTCCACATTTATTAATTCTGCTCCTCGTTGCAGGGATTTTGTTCGTATGTAGGTGATCTGCATGAAAAATCTTTTTAAAAGACACTGGACTCGCATTTGGGGGTAGCGCGCGTTCAGATCACCTCCAGACCAACCAGATTTGTTTTCTACGGTTACACTAAATGTCACCTTAAATATGGCACTGCCATCTCGTTTTCCTCGTTCTCCTCAATCTGCGCTTGAGCTACATCCCTTATAACGATGATATCGACGATACGTTAACCACACGTTTCCTTTACACACGACGTGTGCAGTATTTTGGGTCATTAATACTTACATGAGATTCATGAAAAGTTCACGAAACATGAGTATATCGTGGCCCATATTTTTTTCACAGAATGTAGCCTGACGTTAAGATCTGCTAGTACTGTTAATGACGGGCTAGGTTTCTTCTTAAATAATTTTTTGACATAAACCATCGATAAAATCGTTGTTTTGTTTCTGAATTTCAGCGCGATGTAACGTAATCCTCCCGCAGAAACTCCGCGCAATCTGTGTGTACAAATCAGTGTTATATTGTGTAGTGCACTGTAATGCTGAAAATGAGCAAACATTTAGCAACGTGAATCATACTTGATAATTAAAAATATAAATTCAAGTTGTGATACGTAAGCGTCATTCAAAGATACTCATTCAGTACTCAGAACAGTTTCAAATATTTACCGAAAATTGTGAAAAAATATAATATAAAAATATCGGTATTCGAGATTGCCATTTTGATGTAAATGTATTGTGGATGTAAATATCGCATATATATATATATATATATATATATCTCGACGTATCGATATTTTATAAACAGTCCTACTTGCAACCTATTACTCGAAAAAGTAAATTTTGGTGGCAACCGCAGAGGGGGCAAGCATTTTGACGAGGTATAGCCACGTTCTTGCTTAAATGAGCAAGCCTGCTACTCCGCAATCGTCAGGCTGCTAGACTTTCCGTTCAGTGCTGATGAAGAAGGCAACAGAACGTGCATGCAAATTTTTAAGATTAGTTAAATGGATGACACAAAAAATTACGGAAAGAAAGACGCGATGCGGATCGTCTATTATACAGAAGCAGCAATAAAACCTTCACGATATGTGTAAATAAATTGTTAGGCAAAAATTTCTGTCATGTGCGTCCAATCGTTCGGTTTGTTCGATTTTCAGTACTATATTCATCAGGCTCGTACTGTGTGTATGCTGCGAAAGCGTCATTGGCAACGAGGTGGGAACACACTCGGTGTTACTTATATCCTTTTTGATTACATTTCTGATCAGCTGCGGTAAGGCTATCAAGACACGAGGCACGTCGCTCGAGGTGAGTAAAATTACTTTGCATCAAAAAAAGGACTACAGCGAGAGCGATGCGATAAACACGGAGCAGCTGTACTAGCAATGAGGTGTTGGCCTTGTGTACGTACGCGGGTGCCGTCAGAAGCGGTGTTTTGGTCGGGTCGCCTGGCTGTGGCTGCCGTGTGTAACATCTGGAGGTGGCCGAGTTTAAACTGAGATGAAAACAGTGCACGGGCCCCGCCGCTACCTCCTCATTCCGAAATCCTCGTAACTTTTCCACTTACCAGCTTCTTCGATGGCCAGTAAAAGTACCAAATAACTCTGGAAAAATCAGTTATTCCATTGAAGTAATTCATCCAATTCAATATACATACACATTCCACATCTAGTCACTAATAATTTTAAGTAACGTATACTGCTGTTTCGTATCCTATTATCTATTATGAGGAAAGAAAGCATTCACTGAAACACACGAATTGGCAGTACAACGTGATGTTAGTACATTTATTGACGAAAAGCGTGAATGGTGAGGGAAAAGTAGAGGGGAAACTACATTAATACAATGATAAATTTTTATACTTTCCCTACGTTAGACGACAGGGAAAGCGGTATGTCTGTTTGGTAATATGTGATGAATACTGGAATACACATGGTTTTATAGTCACTGAAACTTAAAATACAGTAATCCGAAGCTGATATTTGAAATTGATTGTCATTTACGTAGACTCTTTGGATGACGGTCCGCAGTCACAGATGCAGAAGATACCCATAAGAAATAATTGCAACACCCCCCCCCCCCCCCTCTCTCTCTCTCTCTCTCTCTCTCTCTCTCTCTCTCTCTCTCTCTCTCTCTCTCTCTCTCTTTCTCTGGTGTAGACATGATGATCTTGTTACTGTCACCGGATCCACCTAAGGTTCAAAATGGCTCTGAGCACTATGGATGGGACTTAACATCTGAGGTCATCAGTCACTTAGAACTGCTTAAACCTAACTAACCTAACGACATCACACACATCCATGCCCGAGGCAGGATTCGAACCTGCGACCGTAGCAGTCGCGCGGTTCCAGACTGAAGCGCCTAGACCTCTGGGCCACCGCGGCCGGCGAACCACCTAAGGACTTGGTGGCTAATATGTAAATCAGTCAAATGCACGTTTATGGTTGCTTGTCTACATATTGCACACAGTTACAGCTGCAGTGTCGTGATTAGAAGCAACACGTACTGCGTTTTACCAGAGTGCGTAAGGGGGACGTAGAAGTACTGGATGGAAGTTAAATTATTTATGATGACTAACTGAAACCCTCAGCTGCCGACAGGTGTTGTTGATATACCTCGATGTTAGTCATCATTTATTCCAGGGAAAAGCTGCACGGTCATCAACAGTATCCGTTCTTTCGAGAACAGTTACTGTCTTCATATATAAATTATTTATATTGTAATTTTAGGTCCGAGCTAGCTTCTCAATGCTAAAAATATAATTTAACCCACAACTGACAGAGGAAGCTGCGTCAAAAAATGCTAAAGGTTTACTAATATTTTTTTATTATTCTAACTTTATTGTAGGAAAATGTGTATAAACAGTGAAGCTTAATCCATAGTAGAGTGTAATGGCTATTTCCTAAACCTACCAATTTCTATGAAATCAACCTACATTCACAAAACCATGTCCTCAATTTATCTGGCTGTGTAAGATTAATTTCAGCCGAATGATACAACAGACAGCACATGTTATTTCTAGCTATCAAAAGTACATCTATTGTATGGAAAAGATACGTATCGCCATACAACTGCTGATCCTTCACGAATGTCGATGACCTGTTCACGAATGTCGATGTTTATAGAACTGTAAGCGAACAAAGTTGTATTTCAGTTTGAAAGATGCACCGGAAACTATACCCTAAAAACACAGCGTGCAAAAGAGTTATGAATGTTCTCTTGTTCTCGATTCAATACACGCTCGTGAATTCGTTCCAAAATTAAACATGTTGTAATGGAAAAAAAAAACGCGAATCAACATACTGGAGAGAGGTCGTTGGAAGTTTTCTGTTTTAATGGAAAATGAAACAAAAATTATTTTACGTCAGGACAGTTCATAGTCACATCAATGAAATATGTTCTACATCTTGAAACAAGTTTTACTTATTAGAGTGTATCCACCAGGTAGCTGCTAATAATAAGTAATCTTTATTTACGACAGACTGTTTTGGCTTTGTCGCCATTTTCAAGTACCTTCAATTACAATTTTGGCGAGAACAGGTATGGATGCCAATGTCATTTATATTAAAGTACTGTGTTGTAATCACGTCTAGTTTCATGTGACGTCCATGTTACGTCGTTAGTGGACTGTTTTATAACTGTCACTGCTCTAACAAGATGGTGAATGATATCAAGATGTTGAAAATGAAAAGTTAATTACGACGAGACAGCAGTTTGACAGTTCCACTCTGACGACGCTGTATGTTTACAAAGGTTGTGCAGATGGACAGGGATATTATTTTACTAACTAAAATTTGTTAAGATTGTCTTCGATTGTTGCGTATGTTACATTTGCAGAGAGACGTCTACAGACGTTAAAGTAACCTCTGGCGTGCCACAGGGGAGTGTTACGGGACCATTGCTTTTCACAATATATATAAATGATCTAGTAGTGTCGGAAGTTCCATGCGGCTTTTCGCGGATGATGCTGTAGTATACAGAGAAGTTGCAGCATTAGAAAATTGCAGCGAAATGCAGGAAGATCTGCAGCGGATAGGCACTTTGTGCAGGGAGTGGCAACTGACCCTTAACATAGATAAATGTAATTTATTGCGAATACATAGAAAGAAGGGTCCTTTATTGTACGATTATGTGATAGGGGAACAAACACTGGTAGCAGTTACTTCCTTAAAATATCTGGGAGTAAGCGTACGGAACGATTTGAAGTGGAATCATCATGTAAAATTGATTGTTGGTAAGGCGGGTGCCAGGTTGAGATTCATTGGGAGAGTACTTAGAAAATGTAGTCCATCAACAAAAGAGGTGGCTTAAAAAACACTCGTTCGACCTATACTTGAGTATTGCTCATCAGTGTGGGATACGTGCCAGGTTGGGTTGACGGAGGAGATAGAGAAGATCCAAAGAAGAGCGGCGCGTTTCGTCACAGGGTTATTTGGTAAGCGTGATAGCATTACGGAGATGCTTAGCAAACTCAAGTGGCAGACTCTGCAAGAGATGCGCTCTGCATCGCGGTGTAGCTTGCTGTCCAGGTTTCGAGAGGGTGCGTTTCTGGATGAGGTATCGAATATATTGCTTCCCCCTACTTATACCTCCCGAGGACATCACGAATGTAAAATTAGAGAGATTCGAGCGCGCACGGAGGCTTTCCGGCAGTCGTTCTTCCCGCGAACCATACGCGACTGGAACAGGAAAGGGAGGTAATGACAGTGGCACGTAAAGTTCCCTCCGCCACACACCGTTGGGTGGCTTGCGGAGTATAAATGTAGATGTAGATGTATCCATACCTGTTTCTCACCAAAATTGAAAATGGCGATGAAGCCGAAACAGTCTGTCTGGTGCATCCACTGTAATAATCGGGTCGTTATCAGACATATATTACGCTGCTGGCCCTAAAGAAGAAAAAAGTGTTTCACTTACATCGAGGTATGTGACTGAATTACGGTGAGGTGCAATAACTTAAAAATAACTGAAATCCAGTTCCAGATGTATGTCGTACATAGAGCCATGTCTGCTTCCTAGCTTTCGTCATTGTAAAGCACAATGTTCAGCCTGCAGATTTATGTGGCTAAATGTTACGCGCACCGCTCTTGTACCACGCATGCGGTTACGACCCAGCGATTGGTACCTGGAAATTTTGACTGAAAAGTTCCGAAGTTGAGGGGGTGAATGTCTGGCAAACGGCAGGTGGTTTTTACTGCAAAGAGTCGCGCGAGATAGATCGGGTGTGTGCGCCACGCATTCTTTACTCTGTCGACCGTAAAGAACGGCCAGCAGCGTTCGTGGACGAGTGCGTGCGGTATGTCGCAATCGTGCGTGTGCTGTACGCGCGCGGGGTCCGGCAGAAGGGAAGCCTTCCCTTCCCAGTGGCGCGCCCTGGCGGCAGGCGGCGACCGGATTTAGAAGGCGGAAGGGAAGGCTTGCGTAGCGCACGTGGCAATGACAGGAACAGTGCGCGCCATTGAGCGGCGGCGACCAGCATGCGCTGCACCAGGGTCAGCTTCCACAGCCGCCAGCGGCCGCCTAGCTTCCCCTGGCGGGAGCCGCCGCCCGCTTTCGCCTGGAACTGGCCGCCCTCGGTGAGTCTCCAGCGCCTCTCCACTTTTGCTCGCCTTCCGCACGGTTGTATTTCAGCCCCTTTCACACGAGTCACTTCTCGTCTCAATTGACAACTCGCGGCAAGTTAGTCTACTGCACCGCCCCTGGCGTATTATTCACGTACTAAACTTCACGTCACTTCTGGCCGTATTTAGACTTAGGCGCCAAAATTGCGTGTGTTCCGAGTGTTGTGTGCTTTCAAAGTGAGGGACCATTCTACTTCTAAAAAAAAGTTGGAATACAGGAACTAGTAGTGGCACAGTTTGTTAATAATCGAAACCAAATTCGTAGTCAGTGTTCCTCAGACTGGTGTTTCTTAAACACCCCCACAATGCTGAAACCTGAAATAATCTGAAAAGTGTTGTCCAAACATTACAAAAGATCATTTATTTCCTCGAGAAAATAAGTACATATAGGAACTGCAAACAGCTTTTAGAAGGCAGTACGTAGCATCTTTTTACTTTATCGTTTGTGTCTTGTTTTCTAAGTGCCAAGTAACATCGAGGACTATTTCTCCTTAAATAAAGCTGACTTGTTCACTGTTGAAACAATTGCCATTAAAATGTTTGTCTATTTACGTGTTTGTCTGCGCACAGTGTAGGCTTCTCCTCTGTCCAGATATTGTAGAATTTAAGTGAGGTTTCGCCCTCAAATGTTAGCTATTTTTTGGGGGCGGGTAACGTGCGCTGCTTTTTCGCCACCTTTGAATTGCGTGTATATTCTAAGCAAGGACTGGCCCTTTCCTAAACATGTAACAAAATCCCTTTTCGCAGAGAAATCTTGACCATAGAGTATAGCGATTACTTCTCTTTTCTTTTCTTTGCTTTTTCCATTTTCATCTTTGCTAATCATGTTTGACACGTAGACACTGGCGTATGCGCCCAGTTACTGCCGATTAAAATTTTTTTTAATTGTAGGTGGCTCTTCTTTGGTCCCTGCCCATTCCCACCCATTTCCTCTCTCTCACTGTATGGTGATGTGTAGTTCAAATGTTTGTAACTCATGCTTGTGAAATGTACTACTTCTGTTACCAGGGGAGCCGGCCGGTGTGGCCGAGCGGTTCTAGGCGCTTCTGTCTGGAACCGCGCGACCGCTACGGTCGCAGGTTCAAATCCTGCCTCGGGCATGGATGTGTGTGATGTCCTTCGGCTAGTTAGGTTTAAGTGGTTCTAAGTTCTAGGGGACTGATGACCTCAGCTGTTAAGTCCCATAGTGCTCAGAGCCATTTGAACCATTTTATTACCAGGGGACAATATGGAAATGGAAAAAATGATATGGAATTGATCTAGACGGAGTACTATGAGCGTCGTCTGTCTTACCACTCACGAGAGACTGATTATGCCTTCACATCGGAGATCATATTATCGCCACTCGGCCAGCTCAGTTGGTTTTTATCGATACCTTGCCAGTTGTCGAGCTCATTATTCGTTGGTACACAATCCCGCATGATCACTTCTGTCAATTTTAATTCTGTGTATGTGCAAATATATAGTAGCGACAAACGTAAAACCCACACCAACGACCGCGACTTCAACATTTTTGAAGTAGCGATGTTACGCTGTGCCACATATGCCAGGCTTCCGAGAGTATGAAGGGTAGTTTCGAAATCTAAACTGGGACATCTCGCAGTCTGATGGCTAGTGATCACCGCTCACTTTCTCCTTGTGCGGCAAACAGCTATGATGAGATGCCAATATCAGTTATTTCCAGATATACTGGCATCGCGTCGCGATACGTGTCTGCCGTTTTGGCCACCAGGGCTAGTATACACGATATTACTTTATTAAGGTAACTTAACGTTCATATTATATTTTTTAAGTTCATTATGCTCCCTCTGTTGTGCCATGTCTACTTCTAATGACGTATAAATTTTCCATTTTGTTCAGCTGTTTAGAGCTGCGCGTTCAATGTCTTGTTCCGTAGTCAGAGAACTGTTATGAGACATGAATTAGGCAGCCGAAATAACATTTGGATGTCTGAACCGAACACTAAAACAAAAGAGAAAAGACTGAAATTATTCGCTTGAATGACCGAAAAATGGGGATGGGCCCGTGACTGATTTCTTTGATTTGTACAGCCAACTGGGTGATTTTGATACTGCTACATTTACAATAGTTACTCAAAATGGCGTCCCTTAGCGTCAATGCGGACATGGCAGCGTCTCACAAAGTTCTGTCGTACCCGTTATAATATGCGCATTGATGTTTGAACAGTGACACGGGCAGCGAGAATGCTTGCTAAGAGATTCTCTTCAGCCTCGTCAGGCTTCTCGTACCCAAAGATTTTTCATATGGCCTCACAACAACAAGTAAAGTAGCGTGAGATCAGGTGAACGTACTGGCCACGAAACAGGACCAGCTCCGCCTATTCACTTTTCAGGGACTGTCTGATGCAGGTGTCCACCAATCCTCAGACCAAACTAGGTGGGGCTCCAACGTGTTGGAACGACATGCGTTGACAAGTGGAATTCTTTTCATAAACCTTTTGTGGTACTCGTTTGCCTCTGATAAACACTGTGTACACTGGTACATTTAAGCAGGGAGGAAGAATTAATGGGCACCAAAAATGGTTCAAATGGTTCTGAGCACTATGGGACTTAACATCGTAGGTCATCAGTCCCCTAGAACTTAGAACTAATTAAACCTAACTAACCTAAGGACATCACACACATCCATACCCGAGGCAGGATTCGAACCTGCTACCGTAGAGGTCCCGCGGTTCCGGACTGCAGCACCTAGAACCGCACGGCCACCACGACCGGCTAATGGGCATCGTACGTAGTCATTCACTATGCCGGCCCTCACATTGACTGATAATCTGTTGAAGGCTCTTCACAACTGTAACGTGGGAATTCTCATCGGCCCAAACATGACGAATGCTACTATTTAGGATTCCGTCTATAGTGAAACAGGCTTCATCCGTGAAAAGTACACTCCTGGCCATTAAATTTGCTACACCACGAAGATGAAGTGCTACAGACGCGAAATTTAACCGACCGGAAGAAGATGTTGTGATATGCAAATGATTAGTTTTTCAGAGCATTCACACAAGGTTGGCGCCGGTGAGGACACCTACAACGTGCTGACATGGGGAAAGTTTCCAACCGATTTCTCATACACAAACAGCAGTTGACCGGCGTTACCTGGTGAAACGTTGTTGTGATGCCTCGTGTAAGGAGGAGAAATGCGTACCATCACGTTTCCGACTTTGATAAAGGTCGGATTGTAGCCTATCGCGATTGCGGTTTATCGTATCGCGACACTGCTGCTCGCGTTGGTCGAGATCCTATGACTGTTAGTAGAATATGGAATCGGTGGGGTCAGGAGGGTAATACGGAACGCCGTGCTGAATCCCAACGGCCTCGTATCACTAGCAGTCGAGGTGACAGGCATCTTGGCATCTTATCCACATGGCTGTAACGGATCGTGCAGCTACGTCTCGATCCCTGAGTCAACAGATGGGGACGTTTGCAAGACAACAACCATCTGCACGAACAGTTCACGACGTTTGCAGCAGCAAGGACTATCAGCTCGGAGACGATGGCTGCGATTACCCTTGACGCTGCGTCACAGACAGGAGCGCCTGCGATGGTGTACTCAACGACGAACCTGGGTGCACGAATGGCAAAACGTCATTTTTTCAGACGAATCCAGGTTCTGTTTACAGCATCATGATGGTGTTTGGCGACATCGGGGTGAACGCACATTTGAAGCGTGTATTCGTCATCGCCATACTGGCGTATCACCCGGCGTGATGGTATGGGGTGCCATAGGTTACACGTCTCGGTCACCTGTTGTTCGCACTGACGGCACTTTGAACAGTGGACGTTACATTTTAGATGTGTTACGACCCGTGGCTGTACCCTTCATTCGATCCCTGCGAAACGCTACATTTCAGCAGGATGTTGCAGGTCCTGTACGGGCCTTTCTGGATACAGAAAATGTTCGACTGCTGCCCTGGCCAGCACATTCTCCAGATCTCTCACCAATTGAAAACGTCTGGTCAATGGTGGCCGAGCAACTGGCTTTTCACAATACGCCAGTCACTACTGTTGATGAACTGTGGTACCGTTGAAGCTGCATGGGCAACTGTACCTGTACACCCCATCCAAGCTCTGTTTGACTCAATGCCCAGGCGTATTAAGGCCGTTATTACGGCCAGAGGTGGTTGTTCTGGGTACTGATTTTTCATGATCTATGCACCCAAATCGCGTGAAAATGTAATCACATGTCAGTTCTTGTATAATATATTTGTACAATGAATACCCGGTTATCATCTGCATTTCTTCTTGGTGTAGCAATTTTAATGGCTAGTAGTGTATTTACGTTCATGGTCAACTGCCAGTCCTCGCACCCATCATCGATCCTGCACAGGTATTATCAAAGCACGAGCGAAAGTAACATCTCCCTCTTAAAGCTGGTAAGCAGAGTAAACCTAACATAAGGTAAGATGCTATACTCACAGGATAGAGCAAAGGTGAGAGTGTTATATATCATGAGCAGTTTTCAGTTTCGTAAACAGCAGCTGACTAGTTTAGAGGAAGCTTTAGATACGTCAGCGATTTTTATCGTCGGTGTGATGAAAGGAGACATAACAGAAAAAGGTTCGTGCGTATAAGAAGCGAGCGTGGGCACAGAATTCAACAAAATGCATAAGAATCGTACTGAAGTGTCAGGTCTCTTCCCGAATGGAACGCTACACCTGCTTCCGTTTGCGTTCTTTTCGACCACTGGGCTCTTATACCGATTATAATAGAAAACGAGCCCAAATTTTTAATCGAGGACGAAGAGAGGGTAGCAATGTGGCCTACACGATTGGTAGCAGAGCGAATCGGCGCGCACATCTTGGCAGATCACGAACTGCGTTCAGAAATAACCCGCAGGCGTCCCGGCTGGCGGGCGCGGTCCAGGCAGAGGTCCGCCTCGCCACATTACACTGTGGGCCCCATGTGGAGGGAGCAGGCTGGTGACGGGGCTAAAACACCAACAAACGCTTTTGTCGTAAAGGATACAGCCATCAGTTTGCAGCAACTGGAACGCTATTTTCGGATCAGGGAATTGGAAACGAAGTATTAGAGGACTGAGAAGCACAATAACAGTGGGGGATTTTCTAAGCTATTGGTCCTGTAAAGATATGACTTGTAAGAGCAGTTGCACGGATTGGAAAGGGTGTTATAAGATGGATATCAACAAAAGTAAAGCAAAGGTAATGGAATGTAGTCTATGCTTGGAGAGTTTGATTAGAAAATGGGACACTGAAAGTAGTAGAGTTTTAGAATTTAGGCAGCAAAATAATTGACGATGACCGGAGTAGAGAGGGTATAAAGTGCAGGCTGGCAATAGGAAGAAAAGCAATTCTGGGAAGGAGGAATTCGTTAACACCGAACATAAATTTAATGTTCGTAAGTCTTTCCTGAAGGTGGAGTGTAGCCTTGTACACTAGAGATACGTAGACGATAAATAGTTCAGACATGGAGAATACAGGCTTTTCAAGTGTGACGCTACAGGTGAACGCTGAGTATTAGATGGTTAGATCGGATAATTAATGAGGAGGTACTGAATCGAACTGGGGAATAAATAAATTTATGCCATAAAAGGTGACTGGTGGCTAGGACACATCCTGCGGCATCAAAGAATGATCAGTTTGGTATTAGAAAGTGTGTGTGTTGAGGGAGGGAGGGGGGGGGGGCTTAAAATTGTAGAGGGAGACCACGGCCTGCTTACGGTTAGCAGTTTCATATGGATGTTGGTTGCAGTAGCTATGCAGGGCTGAAGATACCGTACTTACACAAGACAGACGGGAGCGGATAGCTGCATTGAGAGTTTTCGGATTCAAGACTAAAACAGCCACAAGAGCAACAAATATGATATGAATGTGACAAAAATGTTAGTTTGCTCGAAAGTATGGCTTTTTATACTGCGTGAGTTGTGCGAATAGTTGAGTCTTTGTTGGGACCGAGCAAAAAAAAAAAAAAAAAAAACAAGTTCGTGAGAATTCATAAAATTGGATTGCGAACTGTGATAAAATACTTGATTTTAAATGGCTGAACACCAAAGAATATAAAAGAGGTTATAAAGTCGACTCTTGAACTTCCTTTTGAACCCTTAAATAGTGGATGTCTTCGTCGTCGTTTTCTAGATCACCAAAACTTGCACGTCCAACGTCCAATGATAATGTGGCAAAAATGTCAACATCAAGGATCGCCAATTGAAGGTACAGGACTTTACCGACATCTGAGTCCACCATATTCCCTACGAGGTAATGTGCATGACAAAACTTCTACTTAACCATCCTGAAAAAACGAAATCGAATGAACATTACTAAAGTGTGTCCACACTTGCTTAATCGCAAATCCTGTGCGTTTGTCCACGTCTAGGTAACATTAGAGGATGACTTAATCATGCTTTGGACAACAGGGAAAAAGGGGCAGTGGGAACAATGACCGAAAAAATTTAAAGTGCACCAAAGAAATAAAAGCTGTTCCATCTGCAGGAAAAAGACATGACTGCCATTTTCTGAGACTCGCTTTCTGTCGTGCTCACACACTACCACCGCGATAGCAAAATATCTCCGGGAAATATTATGTCTCACTACAGAGCAGCCTGAAGGGCCGTATTCCTGCTACACGTGCGCGTCTTGCAAAGAATAAACTTCTGTCATCGCGACAATGCGTCCTCAAACTCGCCTTGAGTTTTTGCTACAATACTGCACAACCTTTTCTTTTCAGTACTTCCACATCATTTGCGTTTGCCGGATTTGACTCTCAACTTTTGAATCAATCACGTTCCTTAACTATGCTGAGTTAATTTTGGAAATTTGTGGTAAGATCTTATGGGACCAAACTGCTGAGGTCATCGGTCCCTAAGCTTACGCACTACTTAATCCAACTTATACTAATTTACGCTAAGGACAAAAAAAAAACACACACACACACACACACACACACACACACACACACACACACACACACGCCCGAGGGAGGACTCGAACCTCCGACGGGGCTAGCTGCCCGCTGAGTTAACCTCACAAAGCGATATAATATGTAAAACAAAACATTAGAGAGGATGAATAGAATAATACTATTTATCTGGGGGAATGGAATATCTGCAATAGAGGCAACGCACAAGGCTATTAAAAAAAAAATCTACTAGATGCTGCGTGAAGGTCTGGAACCCTCATCAAATGGCCCTCACTGGTGAAGAAATTTAAGGACAGGAGACATATTTAATCGATATGAACATTTGGAGGCGTGGTAAAGGTATTTAAATGCAAATCGCTGGAGCTAGGTAGGTCATAAAATATTTCGAAATTTTAGTCGCAATTGCGAATACTCGTAATTTTGATATCAGCCGCATTATGTACTGAAAGGATGCCAACTTACGATACATGGAAAATTTGTGCTGAGCCCAGGACTCGAACCGCAAGCAGCCGCCTTAACCATTCAGATATCCTTGTACGCTTTCAGGACCTATCTAGATTCCATATGCCACAGTGCTGCGTCCCCTTAGTGCTCGCAGCTTTAAGACAATACGAGGCCGACAGTGAGTTGTATTTCATCCGCCCCGTAATTACCGATTATACTGGTTGTTTTCCTGTTAGCGTTGAAAATATCTTTGCAGTGAATATTACCTCGGCCCAATTTGAGGTCATTTGGCATATAAAATTAAACTTTCAAAGAAGCGAATTTTTCGCAATGCAAAGCAGTATGTCGTTCTCCTTCGACTTCAGCGCCCCATAGAAAATCGTACGATCAGTTTTCTCTTGCGGAATCCGTCTGCAAATCCCAAAATTTATCGAACTGACACGACGTTACCCATTGTTTACCATGAGAGCTCGCCATTGAAGATTTCGTAGATGATTCAATCCAAGTACTCTTGGAGGCAGTTATATGCATCGAAAGTGTAACTTCACATTTTCGTATTTTTATCAGTAGACAGCCCTGAACGAGGAAAATGTTACTACATATGATCTAGCAGAAGTTTTTTATAGCTGATTTGGAATACTTGGTAATATGTTGATGAAAGTCGTTCTCGCTTTCAGGACAGCATAGTTCTTTTTAGATTACCTGCAAGGTCTCTCGCGGGTGTTGTTTTGTTGCTGTGTGTATCTTCATTGGCGTGATCGTTCAAAGAGACCTTTAAGTAATGGAGAAACTAATTAGGTTGAAATGAAATGTTGCTGAGACCCTCCTACATACTTCGGCCGAGCCTTTGGTTGCCCGTATCACTGAAGAAGCGACTGCGTAGTTTCTATAAGCAGTGTCGAATTCGCGGAAATGTGTTGCAGATCCTTCTGGCTCTACCATATTGAACATTGACCTAATAAATAAAATTTTCTAGACGATTTCGTTCTAGTGGATACAATAGGAATACTTTTTGTATTTCGGTCAGTTAAGCAAATTTTAGCGCGACCTTTTTCTGTCGACACCTGCAGTTGTATAATAGCCTTCCGGCTCTCGGGTATTTTAATAGCTTGGCAAGCGAAATAATTGCTGATTCGCTATCACGATTTGTTTCCTCAATCTATAGATGTCGGATATAATGTGTCGCCCAGCCAGTGCGCGTCCCTTCACTTCTGAACGCAAGCCAAGAGTAATAGGTCAGAAGTCGTGCCAGTGCTAGAATATTTAAATACGAAATTGGCCTCTAGGATGGCGCCAAGTAAATCTGGCGAGAAACTCTGCTCTTGCTTACGATCCCGAGGCCGCGGTACTCTAGGAGTGCACTGCTACACGATCTACTCTCCCGTACTGCGTCACAAACCAGCGAAAGTATTACACGCAGCGTTCTGTTTACGAACTAAATACACGTTGTTAGTAACCCACTCCATCCATCTCCCCTCCTCACACCTCTTACTTCATTCTCGCAAGATACACAATGGCTACATAAACCAGTCTCCATCGTTAAAAGCCACCCTGACATTAGGCCTTGAAATAAGACGACAAGGTTTTCCAGATGCATTAGACAACCATTAATTATCGAACTCTGCGCCTGTTACATCACATCCTCTTCTAAATACGAACCACAAGCAAACAAATCGGCGGCAGCGTGCCAAGCAACGGGTGGTTGTGTGACTGCTACTAGAGAATTTTAGTCCTACCTCCAGTGATTCATTCTCTACACTCTAAAACTGATTTCTGCTTTATGAACGTCCCACCGAATCTATTCGCATGTTTTCGGAAATTGAAACAAATTTTGGAGCGTATCGATTTTAGGTAGGCCTAAAACAGGTAGAGAGAAAGGCACTATTCATTCCGGCGGTACTCGCAAGAAATCATCTAAAAGGCAACCGATGCTTGGCGTTACACATTGGGGTGCTTGATGTTATTGGAGAACACTGTTGAGATCTAGATTGTTTTGTTGAGTCTTACTTGTTTGCACCACGTTTCCTTTGCTTGCGCTTCGTGTCAGCCAACATAAAACTGCAAAATGTAAACACATTTAGAGTTGATTAATGTAATTACTAAACTGAAGAAACAGGCAAGTGAAATATATTTTGAGAATTAATTGGTCGCAATAAAAGTAGAAAAATATCGTGGACTTCTTTATTTTTTTTTTTTTTTTTTAAGATAAGCTTAAAGCAAGTTTGGCAGTTTATCATAATTTTTGTTCAACTTTTATGTCGAAGAAGTAATGACGGGGTGGAAAAAAATTTCAGAACAGCGAAGGGGTTCAGATAGAAAAACTAAGGAAATGTAGCGCTTACAGCCGAAAGGAAGTATAATTGTACGGAAGTGAGAGCTTGCTTGACACACAAAAACGGCGAGAAAAGGTGTGACAGTTCAGTGGGGCAATGATACAATATTCAGAAGTAGTATAGCACAGGCAGGAGTGTCACGGGGCAGACAAAGACCAGGTTATCGAACACGTTAGACGTAATAGATACGTAGAAATTAAAAAGATTACCTTAACGAGATGGAATAGATGTAGGACAGCATCAAACCTGACCCACTTAACCATCAGCAATGCTTAATTCTCTTAGTCATGACTATGTCTACCCCATTGCAGTAAGAGCGGCAGTCGTTAGACATATCCATGTTCACTGCCACTAAATTCGTGTGCCACTTAGGTCGTGAAGTCTAATTTTAATACTGCTCGTCGACAGTTAAATCGGGCGACTTATTAATGACTGCAGTAGTAGTGAAATTATACTGAATACATATTACTTAAATCTTAGCCGCGGGAGTAGTCTTGTTGTATGCCACATGAAAACAGGATCTTTTTCGCTGCATATAAACTAATTTAACACTACTGTAAGCTATATATTGGCATTACAGACCTTGCTGAAATAGCATTTGTTACTGTCGAAGATGCTGATGTTTTGAATGGAACAAAATTCGTGGACTCTGATTCAAAGACTGCATCTTTCTGAAGAGTTTCAAAGGTTTTTTTTACAAAGACTTTGCATGTTGTTAGTGCTCAACAAGAACGTTAGTTCCACAACAGTCCATCATTTTACAGAGTACCTCCGCCTTTATTTTTAGTGGTGAAAAGGCTGACCTGATACCATGTTTTTGCGAATATGGTTAGAAAGGTAGAAATAAGACTATAAAGCTGGATGTCGAGAACGGCGTAATAGCTACATGAAAGTGATTTTACCGAATATCAGCTTGTCTGCCCGCTACAACAGAGAACGCATTTAACACACACAGCTAATCCAGAGCGTCAGTGGAATGCGCTAACTCAAGCTCGAGACAATGGAAACGGCAATCCCTCAGAGCAGCATTTCTAATTAACGACTGCAGTTCAATGCAGGACAAAACAAATGTTACCATTTCGCTCATGCAGGGACAGTATGTTCACCGATTGCACACAGTAAATTAAACTGGTAGACTCCTTTCCTTCATTTTTTTCCCATATAGTTTTCCATTTCCAATAGCCTCATCTTCGACGAGACGTTAATCCATAAATTTGTTCATTTCAAGTTAGATCACTCTGATCATTGTTGTCACTGGCTACTTTAGATTAGTTTTTTAGAAAAGTTTAGAAAAAAATTGTTTCAATCTAGTTAGAATCAAATAACCACATACTAGTTTTCTGATACCGATTGCAGCTAGGTATACGAAATAGTTTTGGGATTTTTGAGGGTGTGTTAATTTGAGTTTCCCTTTTAAAATGTTTTCTCTCTGGCTCTGATTCTGTTGTTCAGCTTGAACACCTACTTTTTTTTTTCTTCGATGAAGCCTGTAGGAACTGTATTTTTTCCAATACCAAATGCTTCTGGTCCTATTATGAATTTTCACCCTTGGGTAACCTCAAATATTTACCTATTTTTCGTGCAGGTTTAACTATCGCCTGTACACTTGTTTCTATAGAGGCCTTGCAATGCGATCAATTATTTTATTCACGAAAATGTTTCCTTCTCTTTGACTGCTCATTACTGACCAAGAAAAGTAATTACATATTATTTGCACTTCAGTGTTAACGTCAATTCGTTGGTTGTATACTTTTCAATGGCAGTCTGTTTCGAAATGATTAAATTGCCTCTTGCAACTGTGTCAGGTCGCACATACCCTCCACCCCTATGAAGTAAGGTCTTGGGTTCCCCCTCATTGGTTCTATACAGAGGTTACGATCTATGTCCAAATGTAGGGCTTTCCTGTAAAGTGTATGGCATGTTGTACCTCGTATTGTTATCACAACCACTTATTGAACAAAATGAGTGAATGGTTAAGACAGTGATTGAAAGCTCTTACTTAGGGGGAATGGGATAAAATGCACCGCTGGTTACGCTTATTTTGGTTTTATGTGGTTTCACAAAAGCACTGGATGTGTATGTAAGGACGATAAATTGAACGATTGGCTGCTGTTGGTAGCTTGTTTTGACGGTGGAGCGCTCGAAGTTAACATCTTCTCGACGTGTTCACTCTTGTCATAGGAGTGGATTTGGTGTAGTCTTAATTTTTATTTTGTTGTATGCTTTGTGCCCGCGACACATTTCGAAGGTTTCGCGAGTACTATTTTTTCTTTGAATGTTCTTCCACAAAAGCGACCTGATATCAGGGAGAGAGGAAAAGAATTGAGTTTTACGATACCTGGACAAAGAAAGAGTCTACATTCTTAGTAAATGAGAGATATAGTTTTCTTAAATAAAAATAGCTTCAACAATGAAACACTGAACTAGTGAGTGAGAAAAATACAGTAGAGTTTATTAAACAGAATCTACACGTTGCTGGGATCTGATAATCATCTATTTTCTCTAGAAAATATATACTTACAAACACAACAAAAGACATTTAAAAGGCTGTAAATGTCATCTTTTTATAATCTGCCATTGTTTTCTTTCTAATTTCCAGATAATTAAAAAATTATATTTTGCTTAATCTTTATAACTATTTCGCTATCGAAGCTATTTTCATACAAAAATTATCCATTCTATGCTAGCAGACTGCACCACCGTTAGACCACAAGTTTAAATTGTGAACAACAACAGTTAGTCAGCGAATGAAACCGGCCTATCGCGATCCGCCCGTGATATCTTCGCCGTGGCCTTCAATTATAAGGAATCATGACCGTTCAGCGGGGGTCTTTCGCACCACATTTAATCCACACACTAAATTGAAATTCGATAACTAACTACCGTGGAAGCCCGATCTCTACTGATTCGGTAAAAATGTATTAATACTTCATACAAGGTGGCGACTTACCTGGAAAACGTGGAATTCTCAGGGAAATTGAATTTGCTGCAAAAATCATGGAAATCTTACGGACTTCATAAATACGCAGACAATTCACAGAGTTAGGACGCAGAAGTGCTAGTTGACGGAAATAAGCATCTAGATTCCTTTCGTAACAAATCTCTGAGATTCTGTTTCGGAAACAATCTCTTTGTATAGTGACGTAATGAGAGACGGAGAAGTGCTTCGAATTGTTGCAATGCTAGTTACTCGAACGCGGCTACATCCGCCGCCCGTGCGACTTCAGGCACCTTCGGTATTGTTCGTCGATTCTCAAGCTCCAAGATCGTTTCCTATTTTAGGGTTGCGTGCGTGACTGAGTGTATCGTGCACGTGAGAATTTGTCCTGCAGCTGTAAACTGCTCATCAACACAGAAGCAGAAGTGATCGTTCAATATACGAGGTGTGGTCAAAACAGTTTTGTTTTGGTTTTTCGAAAGAATTTTGTCTACATCAGTGTTGTCACCAATATAACAGTTCTCGTTAGATATTATACCCTTCTGCCAGCGCTTTTTCCAATCCCCGAAAAACTTCTGACTTGATCTTTGGGGCCGGCCGGGGTGACCGAGCGGTTCTAGGCGCTACAGTCTGGAACCGCGCGACCGATACGGTCGCATGTTCGAATCCTGCCTCGGGCATGGATGTGTGTGATGTCCTTAGGTTAGTTAGGTTCTAGGGGACTGATGACCTCAGAAGTTAAGTCCCATAGTGCTCAGAGCCATTTGAACCATTTGTTTTTTTATCTTTGGGATAACTTTTATCTGTGTCGCCGATGCGGTTTTAATCTCATCTATGGTTTGAAGGATTCATATAGTTTTGGGAACAAAAAATATGCATGATGCCATGTCCTGCGAATATGGAGGCTATGACTTCACTACAGTATTGTTTGTGGCCAAAAATTCACGGACATGCGATTTAGCGTGTGCACGTGCAGTGTCATAGTGCAAAATTGTTTCATCATAAATCCAGGCTGCTTTTTTTTCAGACTTTGTTCAAGCAAACGCGTTGAACTTGTAAGTTTTACTCTTTACTGATCAGTTGGCCTTGTGGCAAGAACTGAGTGTGTTTGGCTGTTTAAAGCGAAGAACAGAGTGAAGTCTCCTCATTTGGCCGCATTTGTCAGTCTTTTCTCGGTCCTGGCGATAAAGAATGCTTGCTTCCAATGGAACTATTAAGCCTTAATTTGGAAGTCCGTGTACCCATGTTTCGTCACCTGATATGACAAATTTCGGTAGTTCTGTATCATTCCTGAGTCCATCTAACGACTGCTGAGCAGCTTTCATCTGCCGCTGTCTTTGTTCGAAAGTCAACAGTTTTGAAACAAATTTTACTGTCCCTTGTTTCATACCCAAAACATTTGAAAAAGTTTCATTTGCAGGAACCAGTTGATATGCGAACGTTGTCAGCAACTTTTCTAATTCTGATTCGGCGATTGTTCATAGTAGTTTCTTCCACTTTCTCCACGATTTCATCGTCTGATTACATGCAGAGGCGTCGAGAGCGCTCGTTATCTTAAAGGTCGTCACGGGCTTCGTGGAAATGTTTGTGCTACGAGTTAAATAAGGGTTTCCGAGTAGTACACTCGCAAAAAGATATTTCTAAAACTTTACTTCACTTTATTCCGCCCTTGCAGCAAAATTAAATGCAAATTCTCTGATTAATTTTTCAAAGTACATGTAACCTTTTTAAAAGTTACAGACTAAATATCCGATGTGACTAATACTGTCAGACATGTTTACCAACATGAAAACGAAACAGGCTAATCGCACGAATCGGACTAACACAACATGCGAAATTCCAAAATTCGCATTATCTTTTGAACATATCTCGTAAATACGGGTACGTATGTGAACATAAATTAGCAATAAATATTCAATCTTAGGTCCTTCTTCACTGATTTCAGTGGAAAGTAGTACTTTGCCGATTTTCGCTGTGTCATGTTTCAAGTCAACAACGACCATAGTGTGAAGAGCCAAACATAATGCGTCGTTGCCATGAAGGTCTATTGAGATCAAATTGACAATGGTTCGAAGCGTGTTTCTGTGAGGATTTCTCATATACTTGACGGTATCGCAAGGTACGGCACGCCGTGGTATCGGATAACGGCAACAATGGGATTGCCGGAAGTGACAATAGCTTATAACTTACAAAATATTTGATAAAACAGTAAATCGTACCATAACTTGAAAAAAGTATCGTCAGGGTTGTCCCAACGAAGTGTGATAGGACGGCAGTAGTATATATATATATATCAGTGAACAGCAATCTGCGATTGTTTGCTGATGTCTCTTGTTATGTGCGGGAGACAGACTACTTTGAGTGACTAGGGTGATACAGACGAACTTGGATGGAACTTACATTTTCCCACAGTTAGAGCAAGCTGACGTTCCTCACATGAACTAGAAGCCAATGTTAGACTACAGTGTTAGTCGCGTACTGCTTGACTCAGCCACGTCGATTAAAAATACAGGATATCCCAGGAGGAATGGTCAGTATTCGGGGATATGGGAGGAACGATCATTGGAAACAAAAGTCTAGTAAACATGGGCTCTAAAATGCATAGCTTAAGAGTTATAAGCACATGTTCAGTAGAAGAGATGTTTTTTTAGAGCATATGTTTACTATAGCTTTTTGCTTCGAATGATTGTTCTTGTCATATACCTGAATACTGACCATTTCTCCGGGAAGATCCTGTATTGCCATATTGTTTCAAAGGAACACGAAATGGTGCAAGAACGTAATATATGACTAATTTGTGGGACGCTCAACTGCGCCGTTATCAGCGTCCGTACAAATGCCCCGTCTGTACATTGTCCAGTCTCGCCACTAACTCGACTGATGATGAAGTGAGGAAGTTAACACAAACACCCAGTGTCCGGGCGGAGAAAATCCCCGACCCGGCTGGGAACCCACGATCTGCGGACCAGAGCGAAAGGTCGTTTGTAGGAAAGTCGAATTGTCGATTTCGGTTCATTTGGAGACTTCTAGAAAAGTGGAACATGCAGAACACTTGTGCTGCCCATTCTTGATTACTGCTAGTGTCACCGGGTCGGACAAAGGAAGACATTAAATTGTAACAATTGAGGCGTGTTACTAGATCTGTTAACGGTGGGTTCGATCAGCACCCGACTGTTGCGGAAATACTCCGTTAACTCAAATGGGAATCCCCATAGGGAAGACAACGTTGTTTTCGAGAAATGCTATTGAGAAAGTTTATATAATCGGCATTTACGACGGCCAACACAACGATCCAACTGCCGCCAGCATATACGCCTCGCGTAAGGACCGCGAAGACAAGCTAAGAGAAAACAAGGCTAGTACGGAAGCATATAGCATCTTTCCCTCGCTGCATTTGCGAGCGGAACAGGAAAGAAAATGACTAGTAGTTGTACAAGATACCATGCACCATATGGTGGTACGCAGAGTATGTACGTAGATGCAAATAATCAGTAATAAGCGATGTGACAACTTAATATAAAACTTGCTGTCACGCACAGTGAAAATAGGTTCTGGGAAATTTGGAATTTCCAGCCTGGGCATCTCTGGGAAATCTTCCGATGGAACTAAGTCGTCGCGCTGTAAATCGTAAAACTGGCCGTGCACGGAGGCCGCGAAGGTGTGGAGAATTTAACCTCGAAACGAACGCTGAAATGAAATGAGCGTACGGCATTGTAGGCCGGGAGTCCCTCATTCGGGGAAGTTCGGCCGCCGAGGACAAGTACTTATTGCATTCGACGCCACATTGGGCGACACGCGCGCCGGAGATGAGGATGAAATAATGAGGACAACACAACACCCAGTCCCTGAGCGGAGAAAATCTCCTGCCCCAGCCGGGAATCGAATCCGGGCCCCTTGGCGTGGCATTCCGCCGCGCTGACAACTCAGCTAACGGGGGCGGACGAAACGAATGCTGAAGCCACAAGAAAAACGCCTTCTCCACTTCAGCCCCGGTGTGTGGCTTTACAGACCGCGGCGCCTGCCGCAACACAGGTGCGAAAGTCTGGCAGCCGCGGTGCCGGAGAGGGAAAGAAGAGGCATTGTTTACGAGTGACGTGCGCGCGGCTCGGCCGGGTACAACGAACGGCCTTGCGTTGTATCCAGGCAGCCTTGACAATGGCCCGCTGTGTGGGCTGGCAGCCGCCGCGTTGGCCGCCTGACAAATGACTCGCGCTGACGGGCCGGCCCGCCGCTCCCATTGTTTACGCAGTCCGATGCCCGCTTCCGGAACCCTTCGCACCTGCCAGGAGGCCCTAAGGAAAGAGCAGTGCTCGGCTCCTCCCTCTAAAGCTACAGGAATGACTGGGGGCGTAACTCAAGTGGTTCAAATGGCTCTGAGCACTATGGGACTCAACTGCTGAGGTCATTAGTCCCCTAGAACTTAGAACTAGTTAAACCTAACTAACCTAAGGACATCACAAACATCCATGCCCGAGGCAGGATTCGAACCTTCGACCGTAGCGGTCTTGCGGTTCCAGACTGCAGCGCCGTTAACCGCACGGCCACTTCGGCCGGCCGGGGGCGTAACTCCTCGACGTGAGCTCGTTAGGCCCAGCAGTAGCTCAGCACGGCAAGGACAGGGGAAGAAATCGGTCGTAAGCTTAGAGGACTCACCGGAAAGTCAAGTCAAGAAGGCCACGTGAGAATATGGCCTCTTTCGAGAAGCAGATCAATGTCTTCACAGTCCTGTTCAGTCACTCCAAAAACTAATGCTAGAGTTACAGTACCGCGGAAGAAATGGGATTTTAAGCCAAGTATTCAGAGTCTGGCATGAAAAAGCCTCTCCTCTCCGCCGCACACGCCTTAACACTACGTTATAAATAAGCTCCGCGAGCCGTTGTACACTGTATGCCGGAGGGTACATCGCACCAATATTATCCACCTTCTTTCCCATTCCATTCGCGTACTAAGCGAAGGACAATGACTGTTTATATGTCTTTGCAGGCCAACGGCCTTGTCGCAGAGGTAACACCGGTTCGTGTCAGATCACCAAAGTTAAGCGCTGCCGGGCTGGGCTAGCACGTGGTTGGGTGACCATCCGGTCTACCGAGTACTGTTGGCAAGCGGGGTGCACTCAGCCCTTGCGAGTCAAACTGAGGAGCTACTTGATTGAGAAGTAACGGCTCCGGTCTCGTAAACTGGCATACTGTTTGAGAGCTGTGTGCTGACCACATGGCCCTCCATATCCGCACCCATTGATGCTTGTAGGCTGAGGATGACACGGCGGCCGGTCTGTACCGTTGGGCCTTCATGGCCTGTTCGGGCGGAGTTTCGTTTCAGTTTTTATATGCCTTCGCACGTGCCCTAACCAAAAAAATACTTCAAGAGCACTATGAGACTTAACATCTGAGGTTATCAGTCCCCTAGAACTTGGAACTACTTAAACCTAACTAACCTAAGGACATCACACACATCCCTGCCCGAGGCAGGATTCGATCCTGCGACCGTAGTGCTCGCGTGGTTTCAGACTGAAGCGACTAGAACCGCTCGGCCCTAAAGGCCGGCGCGCCCTAACCTCTCTTACCTTAGTCTCATAGTTCTTATGCCAGGTATACGATAATAGTTGCATAATGATTGCAGTCTTTATCGATTACATGTTACCTAAAATTATCCAACAAGTTTCGCGAGAGCTACGTCGACTTTCCTCCAACGATTCCCATTTAAGTTCCCCAAGCATTTGGCACTTGCGTATGGACAATAACCACCAGTTAAGGTCCTTGTAGCAAATCTCTCTATCATTCGATATTTGCCAGGCCTACTTGATAAGGACTTCGTACATCACAAGAAAGCCGGCCGGGGTGGCCGAGCGGTTCTAGGCGCTACAGCCTGTAACCGCGCGACCGCTACGGGCACAGGTTCTAATCCTGCCTCGGGCATGGATGTGTGTGATGTCCTTAGGGTAGTTAGGTTTAAGTAGTTCCAAGTTATAGGGGACTGGTAACCTCAGATGTTAAGTCTCATAGTGCTCAGAGGCATTTGAGCCATCAGAAGAAAATTCTGGATCGGTAGCAGATTCTTTGCGTTTTCCCAGAATGCTTCCAACAAAACTAAATATTTCATTCGTTTTCACTTACATTGATTTTACGTGATCGCTCCATTTCATATCGCTTCTTTGTGTTGCCTCTAAATATTTATTAGACGTAACGTGCTTAAAATGTTCACATGTAATACTGTTTATCTCTTTGTTAGAGGCATTGTGTTCTATTGGGAAACAAGCAAGCAAGCCAGACCCAGATTTTATGGCGCTGCCGAAAAATGATCGTGGTATACACGCTCTTCTCTCTCGATGTGGCTTCTAATCGAAACTTTATTCCGAGTTAGAGTACTTGTAACGACAAGAAACCAGATTGGCGAAAGAAACCTGCTATGCACCTGTGAATGACCTAAAAAAAATAATTATCTAGGGCTCTGACACGCTACAGCGTCGGACAAGCAAATTTAAAGCAACCGTAAGCTCTTCATCCACGATCGCTTAAAACGGGAATGACATGTATAACTGACACAGTTAACTATAACCCGTTTCTGAGGCACTCTTAATTCTTTTTTCTCTTACCTTTAGGGTGCCTGATTCTCAGTCACAGTGCTTTTTGCCTTCTAGGAGTGATCAATTTTTTAGAACGTTGGCAGACACACGCGCCATTTCGATCTCATGAGTTAAGATGGTTCATTGCCTTGCGCTCTTTTCCTAAAATAATAAACAAGTAATTTGCAAAAAGTCTATAGCCACCTGACCATGAGCGTAGACTCCAAACTACATACGTCGGAAACAATGTGACTGGCCAATAGCAAAGTTCTGAAACCATAGTTAATAGAATAACCTCCTTTATTCCTTTCAATGACTTTCACCTACACGTCCATATTTTCCATTACAATCTGACGGAGAGCACTTAACTCTTTCTTCCAGTATTTTTCTTTGTCGGTGCTTGATTTCTGTGTGTCTGTTTAGGATAGAACTACACAATGACTTGTACTTTTTCTTTTCCTTCTGCTCAAAGCAAAGCCACACCTCGACAGTATTATCCGCAATACTTGCCTTAAACCGTTAGAGATGGTGCAATAGTTAAGACGCTGGACTCTTATTCGAGAGGAACGTGGTTCAAATTTCCGCCCAGCCATCTCGATTTGAGTTTCCCGCTGTTTCCCCAAACCACTTCAGACAAAATAGTTCTTCCATGATTGTCATAAAAAACTACTGTCTTTCTCCAGAAACTTCGTTGTATAATTTCTGTTTCATCTTATTTCCCGACGACAGCCGTTGCAACGAAAGCTACGATGTGACTTCCGTTGGAAGGATCCGTCGCTTCCACATTATCAAATGGAGAATCATGAATAGGGACTTTCTGGTTATTTTTCCGACGTATCCACAAACAGCAGCTTTGTTTTTTATGCACAGTGCCTGCGGTTCGGTATGCGTCCTGTCATGACTATTAAATTTTGAACAATCGGAATAAATTGAAACTTGGCCCTGTAAAACTGTTGTAAATAAACCAAAGGTCTTCCGTTTTCTTTTAATGTCGTGAGTAAACGTGAAACATTTGTCACATTGAGGTAATAGTTGTTAAACATGAACATTAAAATCAAACTGCACAGTATTTAAATTTAATTGCGAAAAATTAAAAATAACCAATTTTTTAAAAAGCGCTACTGTATAGGGGGGATCCCATAGTTTTAAACGAGGAATGGGAAAAGAAGATATTTTAAAAGGCTTAGAATATAGGATATGACTCTCAAACAATGGTCTCAAGGGCGCACCGTGCGGAATAGTGTTTTAGTGTCAGGTTGTTCTGAGTGACCAGATAAATGAAATTTACCAATGTTGTTTGTAAAAGTGGAACTTTACAGGGTAGGGGAGAGGCTCTAATTTTTGTAAGCGAAGCCATTTGTTTTCTTGATATTGCCAGGGTTATGCATCGTGGTGTGTTTCATGTGTTTCAGGCGGGCCCAGAGGACTACGTGAAGCAGACGGTCGTCCAGGAAACACAACGTGTGCAAAAGACCACCACCAGCCAACAATACAGATCTGTGCAGTTGGACAACATCCCTCTGCCCACAACAGGAGGACACGTCACAGGTAAAAAATCCTGAAATATCTTACTAATAGCCGCTGCCATTACCACTACCCCCCCCCCCCCCCCCCTGTTATATAACATTTTATCGACAGTCCACTATTAGCTATACCTGTAATACTAGCACAAACAGTTGATAATACAGGGTGACAGTTATTGAACTATATTAAATAAAATAGTCATAACTTCTGAACGGTCTGCGTTAGGACGTTCAAACTACACGGTTGGCCGAGGGGCATGATGGGAATTAGTAGCGCATGCATGGTTTGATTTAGCGACGAAGCCCACTTTCGTTTGGATGGGTTCGTCAGTAAGCAAAATTGGCGCATTTCGGGGACTGAGAATCCGCATTTCGCGATCGAGAAGTCTCTCAACCTCAACGAGTGACTGTGTGGTGTGCGATGTTCCTAGATGGCACGGTGACTCCCGAACGGTACGTGAAGGTTTCGGAAGATGATTTCATCCCCATTATCCAAAGTGATTCTGATTTCGACAAGATGTGGGTCATGCAACACGGAACTCGACGCCATCGAAGCGGGAGAATGTTTAATGTGCTGGAGGAGCACTTTGGGGACAGCATTCTGGCTCTGGGGTACCTAGAGGCCACTAGTATGGGCCTCGATTGGCCGCCATGTTCTCTGGATCTGAACACATGCGACTCCTTTTATGGGGCTATATTAAAGACAAGGTGTACAGCATAACCCCAAAACCATTGCTGAACTGAAAACACTCATTCAGGAGGTCATGTACAGCATCGATGGTCCGACACTTCAGCGAATCGTGCTGAATTTCGCTGTTTGTCTCCGTGACATCGTCGCCAATGATAGCAGGCATATCGAACATGTTATAACCTAAATCCGAATGTCTGTAGAGACGTTTACATGTGGAATAAGGTGTGTTCACGGTGCAGATTGTCGCTAATTTACGTTTTTTCATGTAGTTCAATAATTGTCACCCTGTACCAACCCTTTTCATAAGACTACGTTATTATCTCACAAAATAAAAAAAAATTTGAATTGCAGTGTTCACTGATACAAAGTGAATAAAGTGAAACTAAAGACAGAGGAAACAACCGCAAACTTGATAATGCTGTTGTGATGTGGAGAAACTCATTTGAATATTGAAATTTAATAACGTTTGATACAACGCTATTTTTTCTCTTCGTATGTTACTATTTACAATATATGGACAAGTTACTTTTATACTGTGCCTCTTTACCAAGATTTACGTTTGGCTGTTCTTCGCGGGACAACATGAGCAAAAGGAAAATCAGAGGAAGACGTTAAAAGTAATAAGATAGGAATACTAAGTGACCTAAAACTGAGATACGTTAAGAGTCTTCACGATCTAACTACGTGAATTAGGAAGCATTGGTGCCTTTCGCACCAGCACTGATTCACCGGGTAAAAAACTGTGGACAACGTATTAAGAAGCACCTATGGTTTCATCTCATACACTTTGATTAGCTTCGGTTAATAAAATTACTCTGTTTCTCACTGCCCCAACTCTCCCCGACAAAGAGAAGAGAGAAGCGAACTAAGTGTACCAAGTAGTTCCTCGAGTGCCTACTAGCTATAAGTCTACGATAATTTGGCATGTGCAGTGGTACTTGGTACCCCACGAGGGAGAAAGTAAACAGGATTAACGACAGCTCAATTAGAACTCTGAAATCAGTGATAGATTTTTCAACTTTAACGTGTTCTTCCTTGCCAAATGAGAGTGAGTTTTTATACACGCAGAAACTGTAGTATGCTTATTTTTGCTACTACCGTAGCGAATCCGATTATTCGGTTTACCTATACCTAAGCGTTTTCTGTCTCTTGTCCTAAGAAACCTGCCGGTCGGAGTGGCCGTGCGGTTCTAGGCGCTACAGTCTGGAGCCGAGCGACCACTACGGTCGCAGGTTCGAATCCTGCCTCGGGCATGGATGTGTGTGATGTCCTTAGATTAGTTAGGTTTAATTAGTTCTAAGGCGACTGATGACCTCAGAAGTTAAGTCGCATAGTGTTCAGAGCCATTTGAAGCATTTGAACCTAAGAAACCTGCGAGAGCATTAGGCAGTAAGACTGTAACAACATTCTCAAACATTCCCCGCAAACACAATCTAGTAGTTCATTTCGTACACAGACAGTATTGAAGCTATCAACTAACAGAATTTTAGGCCCTCCTGGGAAAGCTAATGTCAGTAGGTATTCTTCAATCACTGATGAGAGTCGGTTACTGGGCTCTGTTAACTCAGCGTGCTTCCAATAATGTTGTTACCCCTCCAAACCCCCCCCCCTTTTCCCCCAAACTGGAAAAATAGTCTGCATGCAGTGTCTTAAAGTCGTTACATCACATCTTTCTCCGTAAGAAAGAAAATACCTATAAGTGAATATAAACAATGACCTCACCACATATTGTGTGTGTGTGTGTGTGTGTCACGTCATCAAGCGGTAGATGGAGGAAATAAGAAATGCGCTAGCCAGAATAGCCCCTGATTACCGCTGGGTTTGCCGTTTGCAGGCCGAATGTGACGCATTTGTTTGTCTCCTCTGTCCCATTAATCAGTTTCTTAAAACAGACCACGGTTTGCTTTCCTGCGGAAACTGGTATGTTGAGCGGTAAAGATAGAGCCGTAGCAGGGTTCAAACAATCAGCAGCCTGGCAAACAGACTGCCCTATTAGTGAACATGTGTTACATCTCTCAGCGCGTTGAGACCTATGAACCTGCTGGCTTCTCCAACTGTGTCGCAAGCTCAGATTCTCATCTGTTGTAGTATACTCACTAACGACCCATACTAACAAAGATGTTAAATGTCCATTGCTTTACAGAGCGAGGTGGCGCTGTGGTTAGCACACTGGACTCGCATTCGGGAGGACGAAGGTTCAAACCCGCGTCTGGCCATCCTGATTTAGGTTTTCCGTGATTTCCCTAAATCGCTTCAGGCAAATGCCTGGACGATTCCTTTGAAAGGGTACGGCCGACTTCCTCCCCTCATCCGATGGGATCGATGACCTCGCTGTCTGGTCCTCTCCCCCGAATCAACCAACCAACCAACCAGTATGCCATCAAAATGTGATTACGGAAAGAGATCATAGCTAGGATAACTTTTTAGTCATTAGAAGGAATTCGGATCGGAATCCTACCTAAATGCAGCACAAGGGCGTAGGGAAATATTTCAGCTTTCGACCGAGTATGCAAATTTGCCGAAAGGCTAACGGCAACGTTACAATCTGTTTATGTCGATCATAGATAACTCGCACTTGTTAATGTTGCTTTAGCATTGTTGTAAACTCAATAGAAGTTGAGTTCTCGTTATTAAAGTCCATTTGCAGAGCTCACTCACACAAAAAATGGGTAAATAATAATCTCTGAAATAGACTGCTGTACTAGGAAGGGCGTCGTTCCCCAGATCTCGAACGGTGCGAAAGTTAGCAGTTACAGCGAATTGTGATTCGACATAGTCGGGCAAGATCATCTTACAGCACATAACCTTCAACCGCTGATACAACGATTATTATTATTATTATTATTATTATTATTATTATTATTATTATTAATGTATTAACATCGGATAGGTAAACAAATAAGATTCTTGCCGTATAACATGTTAATTATTTTTCAAAAAGTAAACAATTACAACATGAAAACTGAAAACGCATTACGTCTCATTCCTTATTACACAACTAACCGCACCTAAAGTTAATTGTCTGAAATCGCATTAATGCTTAACTGTGCACAAGCACTAGCCAAGAGTTACGGTCTTTATCACATCACTGTTCATTATGAGACACATTGAGTTCACGATATGTGAATACACTCGCTCGTAGGCCAGTGTTACTAGATATTTCAGTCTGGTACTATGACTGATGGAAAGAATTGAATCCAAATTACGCTCTTATCATAATTTATTTTTCAAAGTTTCTAGCTCTTTTTTTGCAAATACACACGGGAATCTGAAGAGCAGGGAGGGTTTTTACAAATAACAGTTGCGCCGCTGTTCTTTCTTTTTACACCTGTGTAGAGGGCATTGGGGCTCTAATGACTTTGCAGATTTGCGATTATTTGACACATTATTTATTAAAACGCGTGTTTACTCCTGCAGATGTATAATACTCACATCGCAGAGGTACATCTAATACTCCGCAAGGCACTGTTATGAGCTTGCCGGGAGGAAATCGAACTATATATTGTTCCATTTGCGTACTGTGTATATACGCCTCTGGGCGTGCGCTAGTCTCTCTTACTTATTCTTATGGTCCTTACACGAGATAAAAGATGCTGTCATAATGAACCTTCAACCTCCTTCGAAGACAAGTTATTTTTTCATGAACTCTATACTGCCTTTCTTCCAAGAATTCCTATTTAAATTCCCCGAACTGTTCTGTTACACTTCTGTATGAACTAAACCGACCTTTCTCGATCCTTCCAGCGGCTTACTGAATTCATCTTGTGTCTTTTGTCATGGCTACTCGCAGCAACTCCAAACCTTGGACCAATACTGCAGAATTGGTCACATTACCACCTTGTATATTATTTTTCTTTACAGACGCACTGCATTTTCCCAGTACCCTTCCGATTAATACATTCTTAATATTAATTTTACATGATCATCCCACTTCATATCGCTTCTGAGTGGCAGCCGTAAGGACTTAAC